>NC_136493.1:73693024-74055524 GCF_053919585.1 Euprymna scolopes | reverse complement strand
CAGACATGTATTCGGTAGTTTTTAACAGTATTTTGTATAGTTTTTTAGTTTTTACTCATTTTCCCAAACCTAATGTGTTAACAAAGTCTGCCGCCATTTGTAATTTTCAAATATAGCAGTAAACGCTGTGTTTTTTACATTAAAAAAACAAAAAAAATATCCATTTTGGTAATAAAGTAACATATCTTGCCTTTGATAATATTTGTTATACATTTATTTTTTGACAACTTTTTCGAATCTATATGTACAGTAGTACAAACCCAATAAAAACACTAAAAATTATCCAATCAGGTAGAAAAGTAACTTATCTTGCCTTTGAAAATATTTACTTGTTATATATTTGTTTTTGTTGACAACTTTTTCAAGTCTTTGTGCAAGTACAAACCCAAAGGTGTATTTTTCTGTCTAATTTTATTTTTAGTACCGCGCTTAAATTTAAATTTCACAATATCTTTTTTGGGGAGGGTATTTTTTTTTACATTAGGTTCACCTCCACAATTTTCGACTATGCTGAATAAGAAAATCTCATTTAAAATTTGCAGAGGCAATTAGTTTTCGAGATATAAAGACCTGTACTATGCACTATAATTCACTGACGGCCATGAATAAACACTCCCAACCTCCCCATATTAAGAACAGCTTTCGGAATAAACAACACCCATGCCTAACCACATGTTTTAACCTTTTACCTGTCTTTCGTCTTTTAAAAACGTCTTTTGGAATAAATACCACCATTCTCCCCATGTTAAGAACGGCTTTAAGAATAAACACGCCCAACCTACCCATGTTAAAAATTGTGGAGGTGGACCTAATGTGAAAATTTACCTTTTGTTTTTTTAATAAATTGTTAGTTGAAAGCACAGAATAGTGACAAAACACCATCCCCTCCCCTTGGTAAGAATAGCAAAAAAAAAAAAAAAATGGTTTTCTTGGTAGAAACCTTTCTGTATTTCACCTAACAATTTCTGGTGCTAATGAACTTATTGATCCGCGCTATTTTTTAAATCGTATTTCCAAGTTTAATTAAAGTTTTATGATATGTTTTTCATTCAGTTGTAAGGTTAAAGTACAGAATAGATACAAAACACCCTCCTCTCCCCATATTAAGAATGGCTTTTTAAATAATAACGTTATTATTTCAGCACGGATCACTCTCTACACGAGTACCTAATATTTTTTCAGTCATTCTTACCATAGAGAGAGGATGGTCTTTTGTAACTATTCTGTGCTGTTTTAACTAACAATTTATTATTAAAAAAAGATATTGTGAAATTATAAAAAAATAAAAGATATTGTGAAAGTTGAATTTAACTTGAAAAAAAAACAATGCGAACGGCGCGTTCAACATTGTAGCCGGACCTTATTTTGCAATAAGGTCACGTTAGTCGATTAATGGGTGCTAATGCACTTACTGATCCGCGCTATTTTTTAAAATCGTATTTCCAAGTTTAATTAAAGGTTTATGTTTTTTTGGTATTTTTTTTTAGATTAGATCAACCTCCACAATTTTCTTTTAAATGACGACTTCTCAAGGTTTCCGACTATGCTGAATACAGAAATCGCATTGAAATTTTGCAGAAATAAGTATTTATCGAGATATAAATAGTTGTTTTATGCATTGTATTCTTTCGCGGCCATCTTTTTACGCGCGTAGATTTGTTTATGACGCGTGCAAGCGTGTAAAAAAATGGCTGCCAGAGATTACAATGCATTATAGAAATTTTTAATATCTCGATAACTACTTATTTATGCAAAGTTTCAATGCGATTTCCGTATTCAGCATAGTCGAAAACCTACAAAAGTCGTCATTTAAAAGAAAATTGTGGAGGTGGACCTAATCTAAAAATTTACCGTTTTTTTTAATTCAATTGTAAGGTTAAAGTACAGAATAGGTACAAAGCCCCCTCTTCTCCCCATGTTAAGAATGGCTTTTTAAATAATAACGTTATTATTTCAGCACGGATATAAGTACCCAATTTTTTTAAAGACATTCACATTTTCTTATATAAAAACAACTTCTGTAAAAAAAAAGAAAAGAAAAAACGTGCACTTTCAATTTTTGTTAAAAAAGTTTTCTTAAAAAAACAAAAAATACGGTAAGAACAAAACGTTAATCGGTATTCATACAAAGAGTGATCCGTGCTGAAATAATAAAGTTATTATTTAAAAAGCCATTCTTAACATGGGGAGGGGAGGGGGTTTGTACCTAATATGTACTTTAACCTTACAATTGAATAAAAAACATAGCATAAAACTTTAATTAAACGTGGAAATACGATTTAAAAAAATAGCGTGGATCACTCTCTGCATTAGCACCGAAAGTACAGAATAGTTAGAAAAAAATCCTCCCTCCCCATGTTAAGAATGGCTTTCTAAATAATGTTAATGTTTCAGTACTGTTCCTTGTCTACTTAAGTTTAATTTTTGTTTATAAAATTGTTAGGTGAAAGTCCAGAATAGTTACAAAACACCCTCTTCTCGCCATGTTAAGAATGGCTTTTCAAATAACAACGTTATTATTTCAGCACGGATCAATAGGTGCACGAGTACCCAATTTCTTTAATAAAGAAAAAGCATTCATATTTTCTTATATAAAAACAACTTTTGTAAAAACAAAAAAAGAAAAGAAAAAACGTGTACTTTCAATTTTTGTTAAAAAGTTTTTCTTAAAAAAATAACAAAAAAATACAGTAAAAAAAAGCAAAGAACAAAACATTAATCGGTATTCATGCAGAGAGCGATCCGATAGATGCAAAACTCCCTCCTCATGTTAAGAATAGCTTTCTAAATAACTATAGTACTATTTTTTGTTTATTAAATTGTTAGGTGAAAGTATAAAATAGTTACAGAACACCCTCCCTTTCCCATGTTAAGAATGGCTTTCTTAATTGCATTATTTCAGCACGGTACGTTCTCTGCATAAGTACCATCTTTTGTTTATTAAATTGTTAGGTGAAAGTATAGAATAGTTACAGAGCGCCCTCCCCGTGTTGAGAATGGCTTTCTAAATAACGTTATTATTTTAGCACGGTACTTTCTCTGCATAAGAACCATGTTTTGTTCATTAAATTGTTAGGTGAAGTACGGTACTCATGCAGAGAGTGATACGTGCTGAAATAATAACGTTATTATTTAAAAAGCCATTCTTAACATGGGGAGGGGAGGGTGTTTTGTACCTAATCTGTATTTTAACCTTACAATTGAATTAAAAAAAACATATAATAAAACTTTAATTAAACCTGGAAATACGATTTAAAGAATAGCGCGGGCCACTCTCTGCAGTAGCACCAAATATTATTTAAGCAAGTTACCAATCCGTAAAATTTATTCGAAAAAAAAAAACTGTACTTTTACCAAACAATAGTGTTAATAATAATAAAATGTTCCTATTTTCTTATATCGAAAAAAAAAAAAAAAAACGAAAACAAAAAAACGACTTCGAC
Source organism: Euprymna scolopes (assembly GCF_053919585.1). Lineage (NCBI taxonomy): Eukaryota > Metazoa > Mollusca > Cephalopoda > Sepiida > Sepiolidae > Euprymna > Euprymna scolopes. The sequence continues at coordinate 74,052,081 of NC_136493.1, read as the reverse complement.
TCAAAAAGCAAGTGACAAACTTTTTTTTTGCCTGATATAATAAAGAAAAAATGTTTAAATTAAAAATTTGGAAGATAAACAAATGAATTATGTTTTTTTTTTTACTTATCGAGTAAACAGAAAATGAAATCTTCTAGTAAGTTCCGTCCATTCGTGGGTGTGAAATGAATCGAACCGGAAGTTCAGTTCTATCAACAAAACAGGTTCACACTAACGGATTATGAAAATATATTTATTTTATTTAATATTTTAATAATTGGCGATGTCAATTTATTTTAATAACATAAAAACATCCCTCGACTCTAAAGATGGGTTGTCTGAAAATTTCAAATAAATTGTTAATGTAGAAATATAGTTGTATAAACTTTGAAAGAACCAAACATTACATTTTTATATATATAGATAATGTGTTTGAATATATTGTAAAGTGTCATATATCGTGTTTGAATATATTGTAAAGTGTCAGTTTTAGTCATTTAGAACTGCTTTAAAGCTTCACCGCTCACTCATTTTTCGACCAAATTTTAAACAATTATTACAGTTTATAGATCACCTTCTCAACTATATTGTGAAAAACAAATTCAATTTTCGTTCAGTAAAACAAAAGTTCTAATGAATTTTCTGGTATTCAAAATCGTAAAAATATGTAAGGAGGTGAGCGACGCTTTTTATTACTGGTTTCCATAGCAACCACATCGTTCCAGTGACTACTGTTGCTACTAATTCACAGCTGTCAGGAAAGAGAAGTAACAAGTGAAACAGAGAGAATGAAATTATGAAAGGGAGATAATCGGGGGGATTTTATTTGGAAGCAGTGCCGTACATTGTTATTACATATGTGTTTATAGGAGCAAAAAAAAAAAAAATAAGAGTGAAATTAAACAAAGAATAAGTGAATTTATTGGAAGCCTGGAAAAATTATGGATTACAATAGAAAAATGCTAGCATGAAAAGTAATATGGTTAAGCTTAAACATGGACTAGTTGATTAAACTGGAAAAGAAAAGGACAAGATATTCTAGTTAAAATATAATAAATTTATAACTTAAAATATTGCAGCATTAATATCGTTTTTAAATTCAATTTATAACATACAACTAATTCTTTATGCTGCAATATTTTAAGTTATAAATTTATTATATTTTTACTAGAATATCTTGTCCTTTTCTTATTCAGTTTTTACATCTAGTCCCTTACTTTTCCATGTTTAAGCTTAACCATATTACTGTTCATGCTCGCATTTTTCTATTGTAATATATATATATATATATATATATATATATATATATATATATATATATATATATATACTCAGCCACAAACAGACAGACTGTTTCGCTGTATTACAACTCTAAAACGATAAACTCTACAAAGGTCACATACCCTCCTGCCTTGACAGGATCTAAAACCGTCTTCGGAATTTAGTGGGAGGCGATCTTTCCACCTCCATACTGCTTTTTTCTCACGGAAGAGACGTTGCAAATCTATCTCTACTCTGTTGCTATTTTCGATAGCATATACACGGGCCCCAACTCTAATTAGGCCCCGTTTCTTAGTGTTTTGTCCGAATGAAATGAAATTTTGGTCAGTTTATTATATTCAAAACATCACATCAAAACACTAGGGCCTTTGGCCTTTTTTCTCCGTTCTACAGCATATGTTCTAGATGGCCTCTATTTAGCTTCTTTTTTATAAGGGGGGGGGAGGGTCACCCTGTACTACACTGAACTCGAATCCATGGTCCCTCCTGTAAAACGTTCGTTACAAATACTAGTTTAGTTTCAACAACCGTTAACATTTTCTCTTACTCTCTATCTTTATGTAAATAAGTTTTTGTTGACCTGTCCTCTTAAATAACTAAGCCTTACCCAAATTTCACCATTACCGATCATCATTGAGTTGTCCCACAACTACCTAACACTTATTAACCCTTATCCTTGAGTGGCCTCTCAGCTTTGATAAGTGATGAATTTGAAGTAAAAAAAAAACTAGACTCTCAAATCTGAGATAAAAACTGATAATCGGTGACACTAGCTAGTTGACTACAAAGCGAATGCTGCTGGCAAGTCACATCTCAGTTCTCCATTCGTCTATGTATGTTAATATCGCTTATTAGTGACATAATGTCGACGAAAGGGTCTTAAATACTCCTCCATAGATTGTTTCACTACATTATAGCTTTCAGAGTTGCTAGTCTAACCCCTACTTCAAGACGGGACTGAACCTACAGCTTTTTAGTTGATAATAGGCAACTTTTCTATTCAATTATTTCTCCTAATTAGTACGTTTGCATTTTCTTTTTTATTTCACATAAGCCATTTAAGCATTTTAGTTTAATTTTATTATTTAAAAATGTAATTACATTTGTTATATAACTGAAAGGTAAGTTTGAACAAACATATTATTTTCATAAAATTAAATAAGAAAGAGTTCACAATCTCACTTTATAATATACAAATACACGAAACAATAAAAAAAAAATCTATACAAATACACGAAACAATAAAAAAAATCTATACAAATACACGAAACATTAAAAACATTGGGTCGAATTAAAAACACGCTCCTTTTAATTTTATGAACAAATAACTTTATTTTGTTTTTTTTTTAATAAAAATGTGTTTATTCGCTTATTTTTATACAAACGTTCAATTCCAGCAAAGCAGTCGCTGCTATCAAAAACGATGATGGAAATGCTGCCCGTAACCAACCCCACACTAGCCGACGCCATATCTATCCCTTGATGTAAAAAGGATGTGCTCATATTTTCATTGGTTTTATTGTCATGGGGAGCTAGTTGCCATTCCCAGAACGTAACGACGTAACAACAGTTTCAGAGACGTCCCCACGACAAACCCAGTAACTGTCCCCAGGAAACGATCGGATCTCTCTCTCTCACACACACACACACACACACACACACACACACACACACACACACACACACACACACACACACACACACACACACACACACACACACACACACACACACACACACACACACACACACACACACACACACACACACACACACACACACACACACACACACACACACACACACACACACACACACACACACACACACACACACACACACACACACACACACACACACACACACACACACACACACACACACACACACACACACACACACACACACACACACACACACACACACACACACACACACACACACACACACACACACACACACACACACACACACACACACACACACACACACACACACACACACACACACACACACACACACACACACACACACACACACACACACACACACACACACACACACACACACACACACACACACACACACACACACACACACACACACACACACACACACACACACACACACACACACACACACACACACACACACACACACACACACACACACACACACACACACACACACACACACACACACACACACACACACACACACACACACACACACACACACACACACACACACACACACACACACACACACACACACACACACACACACACACACACACACACACACACACACACACACACACACACACACACACACACACACACACACACACACACACACACACACACACACACACACACACACACACACACACACACACACACACACACACACACACACACACACACACACACACACACACACACACACACACACTATCACTATCATTTAATAATCATTGGTTCCCACATTCAAAATTATACTAGGTCTGTTTAGTTAGAGATCGTCCGAAAATGTATACTAGAATTGTTCGCGTAGTGGATAAAGTTGTAAGTTACGCTCTTCAGAAAGTTGAAGGTTCAATACTTAATGCGGTGAAAAAATACAATTGCAAATTACTTAGGACATCCACCAAGTCATGGCTGACTGAACGAGAGCATGTTCGATTAACATCGAAGATGGAAACCGTATTCCGAAGAATCCAAATAATACAAATATTTATTCCGTCTCCGATGATCTTGATTCAATTCGTAAACATTTAATTACCTCTCTTGTATCATGATACTTTTTCAAATTAATAAAAATGTAAAATTTTATAAATTCGCAAATAAAAATTAAGTCATTGAATATATAACAATTTTATGTGTTTATTGATTCTTGATTGTGTTTAAAGTTAAACATAACCTATTTTGAATAATACGCTCGGAAGAATCTGACTATAAAACCATGAATAAATGTTGCCTCAAAGTTTTTTTAATTTAATGTTTGTTTCATAAAATGTTATTTATAAATTTATTTATGAAACTTTGTTGGCTCAAAGTATAGTAAGGAGTTATTTCCTTTAAACTATTTTCAAGTTCTCCCGTTAACTATAAATAGGAATGAATGAGATATGATTCTTATATTTTGAAGTACGTAATAAATTCATAGAGTGATTAGGTAAAAAGGGTTTCTTTTATTTCCAGCTTGTACAACTAAACTTTGGTTCAGCTCTCCGTTTTTACATGCTTACACACCTTTCATGCATGGACATTAGATTTAGTTAATGGGCAGTTATGAAGGGATTCCCCTATTGCTGGCCATTTCAGCATAGCACTTTCTTTGTATCATTTTAGACATCCAAACATAACTCTGACTGTACATGCATAACCCGACTTTATCTATAGACATAAAATCTACTCTAAGCATAGTATGTTTGTTAATGCGTTCTCTTTTTTGTTATATCGGGTATTTTCTAATTGAGACAGAGAAATATAGGAGGGATGATAGAGGATTGGTGAGAGAGAGAGGGGAAAGAAAAAGGGCGAGAAAGATATCCTACCAGTAAAATTTTGCATGTAGTAATCGTTAGTTTGTCAATTTTACGGTGTATTCTATGAATATACGAGCCTAGTTCAGGAAAAAGAACCAATAATCGAACCGTTGCTTTACTTTTAGCAGCCTCGTAACTCTCGCTTCTTTTATTCTCTCATTTAGTCCTCACATTCGATGAAAGCTGTTTCTGACAAAGTAGGAAGAATTCTTGTATATTTAGTCAGAATTTACTTATCGTTGGCTAGTTTTGACCTTGAAATAGTATATCTTTTTAGCTCCTTACATAAAGTGGTTCTATGCTTTGTCTGGAGCAACTTTTAAAAAAATACTGTTATTCTTATCCGACGCAAAATAGGGACGAATAACATACATAGCCTCCACTAAGAGCAATACATGTTAAAGATAAGTCGACTGGGCAATGTCCAACGGTGGATCACTCTGCTGATTTCAAATATTTTTGTACTTAACCTCACCGAAAAGGTGATTTATGGTTGATGCATTGAATTCTTGTTGACAGTGTGATTGGAATTGTACATTAAAATGACATGGTAGCGATTACGAAAACCGGCGCTTGTGAAATATAGCACAATTTGCAAATAACGATTTCAATAAATTGCAATTCCGACTGCATTCTGCTTGTTTAAAATGATGATTTGAAATTTCAAGATGCCAACGATGAAAAGGTTAATTGAAAGATACGAACGATTTCGATAGTGTTATTAACCAATTGTCGCCTCACCGTAGATAATGATCATAAATAATGATGTTAGTATTGTTGGGTGTCTGGAGATGATTTTCAGGCATGCTTGCAACCCACTCGTTCGCCTTCTTTCCATTGACTTGTCAAGGTGTTAATCGGATTAATAGATATCCAATGTACAAAATAATAATCGGAAATCTTCTCGGGAATATCTAAAGTTGACCAAAGCGATGTTTAAGAAACAAGCTCTAACGACAAACATTAACACATTTATACGCAGTGCTTAACTAGGTGGATATGATCTTAATCAACTTTAATTCAAAACATATTTTTATGAAATCAACTGCAATATAAAATAAAAATTACAATTACAATTAAATTTACCAAAATGATCCAAGATGGTAAAATTAAAGTATATTATAAATATTAAAGAATTAATATTTATAAAGTAATCTCACCCAGATGTAAAAGCTCGATAAAACCAAATAGGAGATAGAGCTAATAATCAGAGCAAATAGTTAATAAAACATGTTAAAAACACGTTGAAAAAGGGTTAAAAACATATTTAATTGTAAAAGGAAACACTAAATAAGTCTAAACACTAAACTCCGCGGATTAAGGACTATTCACTTATTTAGTGTTTCCTTTTCAAATTAAATATGTTCTTAACTCTTTTTCAAGCTTTTTTAAAACATGTTTTATTAACTATTTGCTTTTATATATATATTAATTTTATTTATACAAACATTAATGGCTACATATGTGCATACATGTTTCTGTAATCACCCACGTTGGGGGATTACGTCTTCAGGCCAAGAATTACTGTCAAAAATGACATTTCCACCAAATACATTTTTCTATTTCGTTTATCAAGTTAAAATACAACCTGGGTGGGAGGCAAAAAAAAAAAAAAAAAAAAAAAAACCGTAAAAGGATGAGTGAGGTCTTTGAAGATAATAAACATCTTTTTTCTTTTCCCCTTCCCCCATCCAACCTAATTTTTGGTTTTTTATGGCATAGGGTACTTGAGAGATATATAATAACACATGACAGAAATCAGAGTATTTAGGTTATACAAACCGAGTATATAATCTTATATATTGTAGTACTTACCTTTATCTTTGTTTATTCACTCTAATACCCTTATTCCCTTTTCTTCCATTCACCCTTCATTCCTTACTTTCTTTCATCTATTTATTTCTTCATTTTTTTTATTTTATTTATTTATTTTTTTTTTATATTAATAAATTATTTTTCCTACCCGGGTATATAAAGATCATATATCCATACATGCACACACCCAAAAATATCCATATGCATACATTATTACGAGCTTCACTCAAAACAATCTATTACTCATTTGGTTCAAATATACCTTCATACAGGTACTTATTTCGGCTAGTAATACCATAACTGCTCGATGAAGTAGAATATTAAGTGACTTACGTAACCCATACGGGTATGATTATAGTTGCGACCTCACTTATCCTCTTTGTGGGGGGGGTTATTTGATGGGGGTTAGTTGTATTATAGCAGTTCCAGTCTCCTAATTTAGAGTTCCTTAAGTGCGTGTATTCTGAAATGTTTGCAGGATATAGCAGTTTCTTGTTTAATATTCAATAATTTTTCTCTGTCTTTAAACCTAGTTATCTCAAGTTTTTCTGATAAGCATAATAGACATTTATATATATATTTCTGATAAGCATAATAGATATTTATATATATATATATATATATATATATATATATATATGTGTGTGTGTGTGTGTGCATGTATGTTTGTGTGTACGCGCGTATGTGTGTGCGTGTGTGTGTATATTGCTCTTTATAGTGTAGTAGAGGATTTTCTGAACGGCACTTTTTTGCGGAATAACTGTGATGTTTTGTATCGAAAAGCTTTCATTGTACGTTAACTATGAAGTTTAGGAATTTGTATCTCCAAAATTTAACATTTCATGAGAATGAAAATTTAAAATTGTGAAGAAGATACAAAACCAGTATTTTGAGTTTAGGCACCGCCAAAACTGGGGGGGGGGCAGGTAAGTACTTTTTGACGGACAGTCTTTTTAAAAATTTACATAAAATCAGGTAATTATCCTAATCAATACGAAATTTTCAGCGATTATTAAGAGAAGAATGAACTTTATAACACTGTACTTATTTTTCATAACCAATATTTATATATATATATATATATATATATATATATATATATATTTTGCTTACACCCCCTTGTTTTGAGGGGGGTTCCAAATATGCTTAAAATAATCATCTGAAACTGAACAAAACATATTATGGTTTTGTAAGGGACTGGATTATAGTTTAATAAAAAACTTGTTTGCATACCTTATTTTGATGTCTGAATATCAGAACTTCGATTGTGTTTAATTATCCCGCTTTTGAGTTTTGAAGTGTGAAATTCGGTGAATATGTTAAGTAAAATAGTTGATTTAAGTTAAGCAAAACAAAAAAAAAAATGTTTTTCTAATATTTATACGAAAAAAGCCATTTTAAAATCTTTGATAAATAAATTAACAATTTCTTTTTAGCGAGCCGAATAATTCATGACCGTTATTAAACAGGGAATACTTTGAAGAATCGATACAAAAAAAATACGATAAATATTGTGCTCTTTGTGTTAAAAATATCATTATTTTTTAGATCAAGTTTGAAAACGTTTGCTGCCTTTCGACTACGGTGGACCAAATGCGCTGAAATATTTTTTTTTTATTCTGCTTTAAATTGCCCCCCTCCCCATTTTGGAGAGCCTGGCCCCCACACACATACACATTAAAAACAAAACTTATACAAATGGTCACCCATCTGGTACTGGCCAGCCTCAGCGTTAATAATACATTGAAATTTTCGTCACTGAAAAATAAGTTTTTTTTTGGCTTTTTGGTCTTCCGTAGTTTGCTTTTTATCAAGTACAAATGTAAACAGTAATCAAATCGACTCGAATTAACTGGTTGCCTATATGAATAAGTGGAATTATTTGAAATCCAGGTATTTATATTATAATATTTTTGCATATTCTCATAGAAAATCACCCTAAATCTTAGTTAGACAAGAAATAAAAAATTAATTCTTTCAAAAACCTTTTTTTTAAAACTATTTATATACGTTTTTTGTGCAAAACAAAAAACGCCAATTGTTAACTTTTGGGGAAAATATAACATTTAAAATTTAATTAAAAATAGTAGAAAAAGTTTGACATATGCTTACTATATGATAAAATTCAGGGTTTTATCTTTCTGGAAAAAAAAGTTACTCAGAAATAATGGATTTTAATAAATGTAATTTCGTTTAAAAAAACAACAATAACATGATTTTTCGGCCATTTTTGGCGGTGCCTATCTGAGTTTGTTCATTATATTTCCAATTAATAATTCGATCTATTCTCTTCTGAAAAACATTTCTCAAATTTGTATAAATATTTTTCAAGAACTGTTGTTGTTTGTAGTAATTTTTAAATGTATTTATTTAAAATATTGAGTTTTATCAGAGCTCGCTCATACAGTATAAACTCGTCAAGGTATCACACAGGGACTCATATCTACACTTAACCCCGAAAGTGTGACATGCAACACTATAATTATAAGCTGTGTTGTAAAATCTTTATAAGAAAAAGGACGGTAATGTGAATCGCGCCTTTAATTAGGAATTTGCCACTCATTAAAGTGTTTCCAACTTTGTTACTAACCATGGGCAAAAAGGTCGTCTGGCATGTGTGTGTGTGTGTGTGTGTGTGTGAGGGGGCTATACTACTACTACTACTACTACTACTACTACTGATAATGGAGGTCTTTACGATGCCGATATTGATAATACTGATGAAAAGGCAGCAACAACCGTCATAATAGCGACAACAAGCGTCATCAGTAAATAAGTGTCGGTGATGTTGATGATGCTGCCGAGCACGATGTTAGTTTCTGTTTCAACGTTGTGACAACGGCAACATTTAATACCGGGGGCGATTCGAAATATCCGTTCACTTCCGGGACCAGCTGCGTCCCGCCCTCGCGCATCCCGTCTGCGCACTCGTAACTTCCCATTTTCCACGTCTTGCAAAAGAATCTGAAGCTAGAGGCGCTTTTTGCGCATTTTTTTTCTATTTTTGCTTTTTTTTTTTGTTTTTAGAGTAAGGGTCAAAGCGAAGGGAAATAAATTGGAAGTAGTGGGTTGGTTGGGTGTTAATATCGACGGTGGGTTTCGAACCTCAAACTCTTTTCTAATGAAATCACGAGACGTGCGTTTGTCTCTAAGGGATCCACTGAAGCAAAACATTGGGAGAATGAAGTGGCTGGAAAACAATCCTAAATCACCGCCCACCCTGGGTCTGTGTCTCTGCCTTACTATCTCAATTCGATTACTCTCTCTCTCTCTCTCTTTCTCTCTCTCACTCTCTCTCTTACTTTCTCTACTTTTTCTTCAATTTTTCCGTTTTTCTTTCTTTTTTCTTCGTTTTTTTTCTTTTCTTCATTTTTTTTCTTTTGTTTTGTTTTTCTTTTCCAGTTTCTTCTATATTTCTTTCTCTTGTTCTTATTTTTCTTTTTTCTTTCTTTTGTGTGTTCTTTCTTTTTTTTCTTTACATGTCTTCACTTTAATCATATTTATTATTCATTTTATTCTGTCACTCTTTCTTTTATTCATTCTTGCTATTTTTCTTTCTTTTTTCCATTATGTCTTTCGTTTATTCATATTTTTCATGCAATTTTTACTCATTTTCTTTTTTTTTCTTTTCCATTCTATTTATCCTTTTTCGTTATTTTAGTCGTTATCTTTTATTACTTTTTGCTTTTCATCTTTCTCTCGTTTTTTTCATGTTTATTTGTTTTCCTTTAGGATTTGTTTTTCTCTTTTTCATTCCTTCATCTTCTTCTTCTTGTTTGTCTTTTCCTCCCTCTTATTGGTTTGTTCACCCTTCGTTTTCTTTTTGAATTTCTTTCTTTCATTTCTTACTTCGTTCTCTCTATCGATTCATTATTTCGGCCAGATATTATTTCTGCCATTTCTTCTCTTTTAAAAGACCCCCTTTCTGTTTTTTATATAATTTTCGTCGTTTCTTTACATTTCTAGCCTTTTTTCTTAGATTCAAATGTTCCTATGTGCATTTTTCTCTCTATGTTACTTTTGTAGTTTTTCTTTTTTCTGCATTTTTCTATTTAATCGTTTCTTTTTTCTTTCATTCATGTTTTATATTTTGTAATTTTTACTTTGTCCTCAGTCTTTTACCATATTCTCTCATCGTTTTCTATTTCCTTCATTCATTTTTCTATAATTTTCGTTATTCTTTATTTTGTCCTTATTTGCTTTTTTAATCAGTTTTTTTTGCTTTCATTATGCATCTCTTTCTTTCAGTATTTTTTACCTTTTATATTTTTACCTAATTCTTTTTTTCTTTTATTCAGTTTTCGTTCCTTTGTCTTTTTCTTTCTTTTGTTTCTGCATACTATTTAAACACTAGAGAATTACACGAAACACGATAGAGAAGCTGGTCACCGTTAAAACGCAAAAAATATGGGTACTCATGCACAGAGTGATCCAGATGTAACTCAGACTCCGCACGGCTTTTCCCGGAACATGACTTCAACAGCCGGAGTAAGCCGAGCGTCGCCGATGAAAGCATAACAAGAAAAGAAAACCTACCTTAAATTTTAAGTTTTATTAACTGTAAAGAAAAATGTTATAACAATATTTTTTTGGTTGTTTTTGTTATATATATATATATATATATATATATATATATATATATATATATATATATATATAATGTTAAATATTCTTTTGTTCGAGAAAAGGTTCAAAAGTAAGCCAAATAAATACTTTCAGGAGTTTTTTGTAACTTTTTTTTGGGAGTGGGGGCTATTTATCTCATTTTTTTTTTTCAAGGAAAAACCTGAAAACTAGAAAAATTGAAACAAAACTGGGTAGGATAGATTTTCTTTTTTTTTTCATATTAAGACAGATATTGTTGTTGTTTCCTCAGACCGTTGTTTTATTAATGGTGTGTGTGCGCTGGAGATCTTTCTGTGTTGCTCGCTCGAACGTCCACAAGTAGATTATTTTAATTATGATGACAATTGTCAGTCTAGACTTGGCAAAAAATAAAGAGTACCAGGATGATGTAAAGGTTCAGCATTTGGGAGCATGACACCTCCAGGCATAGCCATCGCTTACCTTTCCTCTTATAATAAGATTGCACCTGTGTCCACTTGATGCAAAAGTTTTCGTCCGAATAGAATAGAAATTACCGAAAATCTTGCTATCGCTATGATTCCATAGAAAAACCACCGTTTTTTAATCGGTAAATCTCTCGTAACGAATGGTGTGAGAACTTGGGTGAGTCATACATAAAAATAATAATCGAGAAATTAAATAATTGAAATGGAAAATATTGGAATTTTGATTCAGCTTATTGCTAATCAGATTTTTAAGAAAACCATATGCTCGCTATCAGCATGCACACAATAATAACGCGTAGTGCAAGAACACAACGTGGATGATGATGATGATGATGATGATGATCTCCTGCTAAATCGTAGATTTCACCGTCCCAGCAGTCCGTAGAGTAAAGATAAAAGAGGCAGGAACTTACGAAAAATATTAAAAAATATATAAAAAGATCATGAATTGAAACAATAAAAAAAAAACTAGAAAATACTAAGAGAAATTAGAATAGAAGAGAAAATTGAGACCATACAGCAGGCAACACTGATGAAAACAGCCGCAATATTAAGGAAAATACTGGAGTGTGGAAACCACCTCACGGACATAATCAGCAATAGAAAAGTTGAAATAAATATAGAGCAGACATAAAAAAGAAAACACGAACTCAAGGAAACTAAAACAGTCAATACTCTCATAACATATATTATAACAAAGATATCCCTTCCTCCAAAATATGTCACAAGTTTTTGCTGCTATCACCCAAAATGATCTCGAGGGTTAAAGAGGATAAATGGAAGGTGTGAGAGTACCGGAATGTTCATATAAAAAAATGCTCCAGACAAAACCCAAAGATTATTGCTAGCGACCGTTGTTGCGATAAAGCAAAATGATTTGCAATGCACATTGAAAAAAGCGAATGGAATTGAAACATGAGTGGATTTGTTTTCACCCAGACTTCAGGGAAAACACTTTTGTTGCCAGTGAGCAATCATTAGTAATGACGCCCGTATTATTATTATTATTATTATTATTATTATGATGATGATGATGATGATGATGATGATGATGATGATGATGATCTTCCTCCTCCTCCTCTAAAAATGAATGGAAAAATAGCTAGACGGGCGACTAGCGAAATTTGTTACGGGGCAAAAAAAAAGAAAAGAGGAACGCTTTATTCTTTTTTGGCAAAGACAGGCAGAATGTTTGCGTATGTGGATGTGTGTATACATATATACATATATACATATGCGTATGTTAGTACTAGAAAGGACTGTTTCCACCCTCTTCTAACCCTTACCCTCTACTGACCAACGACCTGGCATTTAACTTAAGACACAGATGTGAGGCATTAGTACACTCGTGACAGAAAACTCTTTTAAAGAAACCAACGAAATGTGAGTTTGTCTTTTTTTTTTTTAAAACAGTTAAATGTTACTTCGAATTCATTTCAGAAAACAGTCTTTGTTTCGATATAAACGTATAATTCTGCTTGTCAATTCCAATTTAATGAAAATCCTCTAAAAATGAATGGAAAAATAGCTAGACGGGCGACTAGCGAAATTTGTTACAGGGCAAAAAAAAAAAAAAAAAAAGAAAAGAGGAACGCTTTATTCTTTTTTGGCAAAGACTGGCAGAATGTTTGCGTATGTGTATGTGTATGTACTATCATACATATGCGTATGTTAGTACTAGAAAGGACTGTTTCCACCCGCACCCCTCCTAACCCTTACCCTCTACTGACCAACGACCTGGAGTTTAACTCAAGACTGGATCCCACAGAGGGAAGGCATTAGTACACTCGTGACAGAAAACTCTTTTAAAGAAACCAACGAAATGTGAGTTTATCTTTTTTTTTTTAAAATTAAATGTTACTTCAAAAAACAAAAACAAAAAAAAAACGAAGAAAGACATGGACAACAAGAGAGAATAGACTTGTAATGGAATGCTATTATAGAAGTCATCCTAAATATAGATATGGAGGTTATCAGTAACGAATTAAAGAACTATGGGACCTATCCAGTGACTACCATGCAACAGAACAAAGAATTGAAACTAAAAAAAGAAACTAGAACTAACAGAAATTCAGCGAAAAATAAATGATGAAACTGAACAAAAAGTATCCCCCAACGAAACCGCACGTAGAGAAACCCCACAAGTTGAAGCTTCACAAGTAAAAACACCAAAAGCCGAGGACCAATAAAGAACGAAGTCTACAAACGTGGAAACCGAGAACAATGAAACAGGACTAACAGAATGAAGCAAATAAAATAAATAAAATAATACAGCTGATGAACGAAGACACAACAAAGCTCCCATCGTTAAGTAACCAAGAGCAGAAGAAATTAAAAACAGAAACAGAGAAGGTTAACAAACTCACATATCCCAACAAATACAATCACAGACTTAAACAACCTGATTTACGCAGGTGTCAAAATGGTAAGTATGAAACTCAAATCAGAAAAACAACCAGGGACAAGCGGACCGACAAAACCTGAATGGGAAATAAGACTAGAAACCCAAATACACAAACATAAAAAAGAAACCAAAATGATCAACAGGAAGAAAGCAATATGGAGAAAACGGAATATTGGAAATGTAACTGACAGGGAGAGGCTAAACAAGAAACATGAAGAACTGGACCAAAAAATAAAAGCAAAAGAAGCAAGATTGAGACGATATAGATATAAACCTGAACAATGCAAACAAAACAGAACATTTAAAACTAATGAAAGCCAATTCTAACAAAATGTGAACGGAGGAAAAACAAAAACAGAACAACCAAATCCAACAGAAACAAAACTTTACTGGAGTAAAATATGGGAAGAGCGACGAGATCACAATAGAAATGCCGAGTGGCTGAAAGACATGAAAGAAGAGTTACAAGAAATAGAAGAAGGAACAGTGAATGAAATCAGCAAGGAAACCCTAAAGAAAACCATAGGAAAAATGGCAAACTGGAGAGCACCAGGGCACGACATGATACATGCATACTGGTTCAAAAAATCTACAACCTTACACGAAAGGCTAGCCCAAAACCCGAGAAGATGTATACAGAAAGCAAGCGTACCAGACTGGATGACAAAAGGTAGAACCACACTGCTACAGAAGGACACGGAGAAAGGAACCGTCCCTGGCAACTATAGGCCAATCACGTGCTTACCAACTATGTGGAAGATACTGACAGCACAACTGAGGGAACAAATCTACCACTCCCTGATTAACCGCGAAACTGCATATCAACAAGTTCTACGCCCCCATCATGCATCAACCCCATAGTTTCACCATCGTTCCTCCCAATAAAAAAGTGACACCAAAGAACTGAAAAGTGTGAAGAAGGACTGAAAAACCGAGGAGAGAGCGCCAGCCAGACCTCGGTTGGACAAGCGCAAAGAGAACTGGGACTTTGAGGAGGCTTAGTGCCACTCAAATTCCAGTATAAACCAATGGCCACTGCCGGAGAGAAATCAATGGTAAAAGGTTGTTGCGATGATGCAAATTCATTTGCAAATGCTATTGAAGGAGGTGCAGAGAACTGGACGTCTGGGGAGACTTGTTGTCACTCAACCTCCGGAGAACACCACATGTTTCCAATCAGACCGTTTGTTGACTTGTGTGAAAGCTCCATGTGAGCCAATAATAATGTGGATAAGTACAAGTCATAATGGAAAATAAGATGAGAAAGCTGAAGAAGGAGAAATATAAGAAGACGAAAAAGAACAAACGAACAAAGAAGTAGACAAAGAAAAAGAAAGCAGAGAAGTTAATACACTTATTTTGTTCTTTCGGCTTTCCTTTCTTTTTCGTTTTTAACTGCCAACGTATATTAGCTGAGAACGAGCCTCCTTGTAAATTTGACATGCAGTAAAACGGTAGCCTTAAGCAGTGGCTGACAATTAGCGACACTAGTGCAAGTACAAAATCCTCCAGAGATTTCATAATTGAACCGATAAAATGGCAGCCATGATGGATTTTTGCTTCATAGAAATAAACAGTGTCTTTAATGCAGAAATAAAAATAAAACATGAAATGGTTCATTGAAAGTATATCCATCTATTACAATGATAATCATTGTGTACATATTTGTATATATTTATATCTTATCTTTGACACAGAATCTTATAAGGGAAATGGATCTGGTAGGATTGTTGAGTTAATTTATGAATATGGTGGTTATAACCATGAAGGTCTGAACGAATGTACTTGATATGGAAGATGACACTATATATAATGGATCTATTTAGACTGAGAGGTCAGTAGCTATAATAATTGAGGAAATTGCAGTTGTCTGTCGGTTTAGTAAGGTAATTTGTGATTTATTTATGAATTTAGATATGTGGATGTTCAATAGTGAATTTTATTGTGCAGTGGTAATTGTTGGCGTATTACTGAAAATTCAATATATTATTTAGTACATGTGTCCATATAAACAAAATTACGTCTATATATCTATAGTAAAGAATATGTGTGAGAGCACTTACACTATATATATATATACATACATACATATATATATACACACACACACACACACACACACACACACACACACACACACACACATATATATATATATATATATATATATATATATATATATATATATATAAAATATGTATTAAATGTGGGACGATTCCAAAACTTTTCCTCATTTCGATACAATTACCTATTCTGTTCTAAAATACCGATGTCGATTCTTTCCAAATTTCCAAATACATAGCTGTTTTTTTTCCTGTATTGTGATCGGGTTACCGCAAAACCGATGTAAAATATTCATTTTCACAAATGAAAAAAAATGCACAAAGTTCTTAATTTGGCGTGCAATTCTTCTTGTATATGCTAGTAAATTATGGATTATGGAACCGAGTGATTTTTTTTCTGCCATTTTTCTCGGGTGCTTTCGGTCAGTGTGATCGTCAGGAGACTGAACAGCATAAAAATATTATGCTAACAATATATAACACTAAATGTAAAACCTCTAACAAAAAAGAAAAGAAAAGAAAAAGAAAAACACAATGATACCATTAACTACACACCAAGCCAACCAAATGCACATACGACTTCACTTGTTCATTCGGGAAATGTTTTCGTAACTACCGTTGCCCATACAACGGAAATTTTCTCCAGACGTTTAACATATCACCTATGAGAAAACAGTGCTGTGTTATCTTCTCACACAAAGACTCAAGTGATACAAAATAAGAATTATATTAAGCATTAATACAAAAATTAAAACAAAGTTAATTCCATAAGGAGATTAAAATTACTCGAAACAATAACTAATAAGATTACAGCCTCATATTAATAAAATAGCATTTAATAAAAGTATTAGCATATTTAATATATTTAACAAAATATAAAAAAATTAAATAAAACTAATATATAATTACAACAAATAAATGATAAACTCAACCACCTTTCTTGTTTTTACATCCTTTCTTAGTCAGACAACTACGAAAACCATTAAAACAACTTAACAGTGCGTCTTCAAAAAATACTACTCCCAATGACCTCATGTGCAGAAAGCGCCCGAGAAAAAACTGGTCAACACAAAATCACTCGGTTTCATTGAACATAATTTACCAGCAGATACCAAAAGGATTGCTTGTCAGTTACCAGATGAGTTACGAAAAAGGAAAACTCTGTCGTAATTAACCAGGCATGCTTGGATAATGATTTGCTGTCTAAATATGGACACACACACGAACACACACACACGCACACGCACACGCACACACACACACATATATATATATAATATACGAGGAAATTAAACGTTGCTGTTCTATCTCGAATATTGAGCATTATGTCAAGATACAGTTGAATCTTTAGATATTTATATATAAATTTTTATAACAACTTTGAATATACAGGGTGCCCCAATAGTAGAATTACAGTTGTTAAACGTTTATATACTTGAAGTTACTTACAACCCTATTATGAAGCCTTCCTCAGAATATAAAATTTAATTTGAATTGAGCACCACCATATTATGTGTTTAGAGTAAGTGACTACCATAACCGGGCTTTTCACAGCATTGGTTCGGAAGAAGGAACAGCATCGAATGGCCATTACGTTTACCTCATCTGACACCAATGGATTTCTCTTTTGGGGTATTGTAGAGATCAAGGTCCATAAGAAGAAACCAAAAACAGTAGACGAATTAAAAGATTCATGACGAATTAACAGAAATTGACTGATATATATATATATATATATATATATATATATATATATATATATATATATAACATTTCCACGAATTCTCATGTATAGATCAATTTGTACGGAAAACCAAGAAAAATAAAATACAAAAATCTGTTGTTCACTGTCTTCGTGTTTAATCTTCATTCGACCCGATGAGGTGTGTGATTAAGTCTATTCAACTTGTGTTACAAAAGT
The DNA here is from genome assembly GCF_053919585.1 of Euprymna scolopes. Lineage (NCBI taxonomy): Eukaryota > Metazoa > Mollusca > Cephalopoda > Sepiida > Sepiolidae > Euprymna > Euprymna scolopes. Next base: position 74,033,996 of record NC_136493.1, on the reverse strand, counting down.
GATTGTAATTCCAAAATACAAAGAAGATACATGCTCACCCTCCCAAGTAATATTAATTGAGGCTTTCAGACTTCTCGACTTTACGATTTTATTCGAATGTTTATAACGTATCTCTTGTCGGCGTTCACGCCCTATGAATTATGACCCCCACCCCATCCCATAAACTTTGTGAGAATCAAGAGGAGACGCAATGATGGATAAGGCAAATGGGCGGGGGAATGTGCTCCCATACGGTGCTATATCATTTTTATTTGTGGGTGCTCACCCATGAAAATACAAAATGGCTACAATTGGAATAAAATGGAATGCAGCTGTAAAATGTTTCGATGTAACAACAAGCAGAAGACATTGGAATGAGATGAGAAAAAAGATTCTACATTATGATGCCAATATAAAAAAACAAACAAAAACAATTACATAGGTAAATAAGGCATGCATAGCGGTATATTCGGTAAGGCTACAAAAATTCTCTGCTTTGGCAACAAGAAATGCACTTCAACGCTATCGTATGTGTAAACATGCTAACACGTGTAGCCGAGCGGAAGAACAGAAATGCGGAACAAGGATGCTTGTTCCGAGATGCATGAATAGTCCGGTTAATAAGGACAAATGTTTCCAGTACATCAGGAATAAAATGGTCTGCTCCTTTCGTATAAATGGAGAGACAGAAAGATGAACATCGACACACACATACATATGATTATCTAGCTCTATTTAATATTGAGCACAATTATATAAACGTAGTAACAATTCTCGGAATAGTTTTATTCTGTGGATAAAGGCGTTAGCTTGAGCATATATATATATATATATATATATATATATATATATATATATATATATACTAGCAGTTCAGCACAGCTTTGCTCGGGCCCTATGTAGTGTTCATAACTTGATATTCATATATATATATATATATATATATATATATATATATATATATATATATATATATAAAAAATAGTTTGACATGTCCAGATAACCTACATCTAAAATTTCAAATGTTTGGATCCAAAATTTGCGGAGGACTTTGGTAGAGTCTGCAAAGGTCAACTCTTTCAACTTTGACATCTTGGTAGCCAAAATTTCGCCCAAAAACTGATTAAAAAGTTTACTGCATACTTGAATACTCTTTATGAAAAATTTTAAATGTTTACACCCAAAGATATTTAGACGAAAAATTTGCTGAATAGACCGCAAAGGTCAAATCCTTTGAACTTTGACACTTGGTAGCCAAAATTTCGGCTAAAAACCGAGTAAAAGCTTGTTCTATGTCTGAATATACGTTATGTAAAATTTCAAATCTTTAGACAAAAATTGGCTGAGAGGTGAAATTTTTTATACTTTGGCCCTAATTTTGTCCCCTTAACATTTATCGTTTTGGACTTCAAATTGAAAAGTTTGATCCATATCCAAGGAACCTACATTTAAAATTCAAAGTATTTAGACCAAAAATTAGCGGATAAGTTTTGTAGAGTTTTTAAAGGTCTAATCGTTGAACTTTGACCCATTGACAGCCAAATTGTTGGCCGAAAACCGATTAAACAGATTTTCCAAAATCTCAATATCTCTTATGTCAAATTTCAAGACTGAAAATTGACAATGTAAGGAAAAACGTTAAAATAAGCTAAAAATATTGTTGATATTGTGTATGCTTTGAATAGCAGCAGTGGCTTTTAATATCGGATTTAAGAAAGGGCGGCCATGTATTAGGTAAGCGGACGAAGTTTTTGAAACCGAAAGTCACAAACTGGTTTAAACGCCCAAACAAGCAAGACGATTCGGGTTTTGTAATTATATATATATATATATATATATATATATATATATATATATATATCAATAAAAGTGAACGTGTGTGTGTGTGTGTGTCTGTCTGTCTGTCTGTGTACATTTCCCTACGCAATAACTCTGTCAATTTTAAGTCTACAGACTCGAAATTTTATATACAGGGTAATGAGATTTGGGAAAATCTATGTGCTCGGGTTTCGGCCAGAAATTTGTCTGTTAAGGGGTAAAAATTAAACGATTTGACCTTGGAGAGCTCTACCAAACTCCTCCGACAATTTGGGATCTAAACACTTGAAATTTTATATATAGGTTCCTTGGACATGGATCTAACTTAATAACTTGATTTGAGCCCAAAACAATAAATTTTAATGGGTCATAATAGGGGTCAAATTAAAAAAAATTGACCGTTTTTTTTGTTCAGCATACACCTCCAAACACCCGGGCAACGCCGGGTACCCATGCTAGTAAATCTATAAAAGTGAACGCGTCTGTGTATCTGTGTGTCTGTGTGTGTCTGTCTGTTTATATCTCCCTACGCTATAACTCTGCCAATTTTTAGTCTACAGACTCGAAATTTGATATGCAGGATACTGAGATTTGGGTAAATTTTTGTGAGCGGTTTTCAGCCAGAAATTTGGCTTTTAAGGGGTAAAAGTTTAACGATTTGACCTTTGAGAACTCTACCAAACTCCTCCGACAATTTTGGGTCTAAACACTTGAAACGTTAGGTATAGCTTCCTTGAACATGGATCTAACTTAATAACTTTATTTGAGCCCCAAACAATAAATGTTAAAGTGTCACAATAGGGGTCAAAGTTAAAAAAAACATTTGAACTCTGCGGTCTCTACTAAATTACTCAGACAATTTCTGGTCTAAACATTTGAAATTTGACATAAAGGGTATTCAGAGATAGGGCAAGCTTTTTAATCGGTTTGGGTCGAACATTTTTAGTTACCAATATATAAATGTATGTATGTATGTATGTATGTATGTATGTTTGCATGTCTGCCTAAAACTTTCGATAGAGACGACGGATTTTTACAAGATCAATATCGTTTTGAAGTTCTACCTTTCAGACGACAAATATCGAAAACTCTTCACCTGCAACTGGGCACTTTTCTACAGGGGGGCAGGTCGACGATATCTTTAAAAGTCATCCTCCTCTTTCGATTGTCTAGCCTTAGTTAAAACCTACGTCACTTCCGGTTTGGCGGTGGTCGTGACAGCAAAGACTTCACGTTTTTTCGCCGTTCTTTCCCCCCTTCGGGGTACGGGTTCGAGCCTGCCTTCCTACTACCACTTTTTTTTTTTGCTCAACATACAAATCCAAACACCCGGGCAACGCCGGGTTGAAATGCTAGTATATATATACACACACACACACACACACACACACACACACACACACACACATATATATATATATAGATATGTATATATATATATATATATATATATATATATATATATAAGTGAACGTGTCTCTGTGTGTGTATGTGTGTATACATTTCCCTATGCAATAACTCTGCTAATTTTAAGTCTACAGACTCGAAATTTGATATACAGGATATTGACATTTGGGAAAATCTTTGCAATCCTTTGTCGTCCAGAAATTTGGCTGTTATGTGGTCAAAGTTCAACGATATTACCTTTGAGAACTCTATCAAACTCCTCCGACAATTTGGGATCTAAACATTTGAAATTTTAGATGTAGGTTCCATGGACATGGATCTAACTTAATAACTTTATTTGAGAATAAAACAATAAATATTAAGGGGTCATAATAGGGCTCAAAGTAAAAAAAAAATTACCTTTTTTTTGCTCAACATGCACCTCCAAACACACATGCAACGCCGGGCTGAAATGCTAGTATATACACAACGATAGATAGATTGATAAATAGACAGATAGATGGATGGATAGATTTTATATTTATATTTAAATCATTTTTTATTAACTAAACAGGTTGAAATTACATTTATTTGTAAGGCAATCACGTTAAAATAAGTTAAAACAAAACCATTGTTGACCTTCTGTGTGCTTTAAATAACAGCACTGTCTCTGTGTATGTGGGCGGGTGTGTCTGTGTAGGTGAGTTCATTCCCTATGGATTTCTAAATGGCTGGGCTGACTTTTAGAATGTCACACAAATGCATTTTATGTGTCTGGAAGTGTTCTTAGAAAAGTTTTGTATCGCAATACCTCCGATAATTATCGAAAATCGATAATCGAAAAATTCCGATTAAAGGAGAAACAAGCCGATTTTCTCTATAGTTAACAGTTTTATATAGCCTAACATCACGTGCATTTGAAAAGTTTTATCACGGCACAAGAAGAAGAGCTTAATGATATCAATATTAGTAGTAGATTCTTTGATGATACAAATGAATGTTCCTGTTTGGAGCAGAAGTGAACAATGATACTTGACGTTTCTATTTTAAACTGTAATTCGAGACATTATACAAAATAATTTTATAAAATAGCTGCAAGTTCTCTACAGTGCAATGTAGAGAGAGAAAGAGAGAGAGAGAGAGAGAGAGAGAAAGGTGTAGAGAAATGCGTTTTTGTCTTATTTGCTACAGTTTTATATAAATAACCGTTTTAAAATTAAAAAAAAAAACAATACTTATCAATATTGATATAATAAGCTACATTCTAGTGACTAAAATTTTATTTATTTTGTGATCATTTGTAAAACGAAATGATTATTATTTATAAAAGAAATATGGTAGTTTATTTTCGCATGGCTTCACTTTATAAAGCAACAATTTCTCAATTGCGTTTTCTATATTACTTTTCTAGTAGGAATGAAATCAAAGGTCAAATTTTTGCTTTTATTGATATAAAAAGTTAACAAGAAAATGTAAACATATTTACTTAATATTAACTTAGACTTACTTTAGAATGTTTATCAATAATATATGTATATACTGTTTGTTTATGTGAAATTATTTGCCAAATACAACTAAGGTATTTTGAGCACATTTGAATACTATGTTATGGAGTACTGATGTGTTTAATCTTATACGATGAGCTTCATAAATGATTAATATTACTGAATAGCACAATGATCTGCATTTCACTGTTAGCTACATTGCACGTACAGAGAGCAACGCATACAAAGACATCGAGAAGATACACGAGAATGACTCTGTTTATATATAGTTGAATAACACTTTCATTTACATTTTAATCTTAGCTATATTGCACACAGAGAGCAACGGTTAGTAGTAGAGTAATCAATATGTTGTTTATTTACTCTATTTTCTGCATTTCACTATTAGATACATATCACACATAGACAATAACGTTATACAGGATCGGCATCATTCACTACTATGTAGTTTACTCCACTGCAATATGCATTTCGCCGAGAGTTACATTGCGCACAGAGACAACAACGCTCTATAGGAGAATGAGCATTCATTTAAATGTGGCTTTATTGCACCATTATCTGCATTTCATTGCTTTCTGCATCGCACACACAGATTGCAATGTTTTACAGGAGAAAGACTATTCATTCATGTGATCAAACAGCATCAAAATTTGTATTTGCATTGTTAGCTACAATGTATAATCATACCACAACACTTTGGCAGAGATTGACGAATCACTTGACTTGATATGAGTATGATCTGCATTATTAGCTACATTGCACATTCTGCCAGCAACGGTATATAGAATTAGCCATTAAGGTATATGTGGCTGAATTATTTGCAATTAACTAAGTCTGTGCAACAAAATAACCATTCACTTATATGTGGCTGAATAGCAGAACCCTCTGCAATCCAGCCGTTTGTAACATGGCACAGAAAGACAGCAATGCTATAATATAAGCGTTCACTTATATATTACTGGAGCACACTATCCTCTGCATTTAACTGTTAGCTAAAATTCACACATATGCAGCAACGCTATGCAGGAAAATAACAATTCACTTTTATATAGATTAACTGCCCTATCATCTGCATTTCACTGAGCTAGATAGCGTACACAGAGAGACTTGTTATGCAGGAGAATAACGTTATATAGCCGAATAAAATTATTATCTGCATGTTTTTGACACCGACAGACAGCAATGGAAGGCAAGAGGATGACTATTTACTAAGATGGAGCTGAATTGCACTATCATCAACTTCTTTTCATTGTTAGCAACATTCCACGCATAAACTGCCACGGTAGACAGCGGAAGGACCATACACTTTGTGACTGGATATCACTACGTATTATCTGCATTTAGTGTAAGTAACAGACTATAGTACTATGCAAGGACAATTCCCCTAACAGATGACACGTAAACATTTGTTAACACATCGACTTCCATTTTTGCCTTTACTCTTTTCTGATATAAAATATCACGTGCTATTGAGACGTACAGGAATGTTACGTCTTTTTTTCGAGCTGCAGCCTAACATCTCTCGCTAAAATGTGTTTCTTTACGCTTAGTTTAATGTATTCTTTATAGGCGAGATGTCAGATAATAACTGCTGTCATCACTTCAGTGTAGTTATCTAGCTTTTTGCGTGTTGTTTTCTTCATTTTCTTGTTATTGTTGGCTGCTTCTATTGTTATTTCCTGTTAGTTGATTCGGATTCGACGAGCAAAAAACACACACACATACACAAAACTGGATTGGAAAATGTAACAAGTAGATAAATACAAATAAAAAGGTATGAATTACAAAAGCGCTAACAAAAATATAAATAACGAGCTGTGGTCTATTTTCTCTCCCATCTGACATGCATTTCGGTGAAATAAGAAATAGATGTTTAAAAGAAAACACTCCCGAAAATAAAGATGGCCGTTAGCAGCGGCCAATGCAGGTGGAAAATTAGTTTGGGTAGAGGATTCTAATTTGCATCTGGATCAGAAAGTGTGATAGAAAAATGGCGGCAAATTGGAATGCGTTGATTAGCTTAACTAAAAAGAACGGAGAAAATATTGCGTCCTCGGATAATGGTGAGAGGTGAGGCAACATTCATGACAGGAATGTAATGGGAGAGGATTTTTGATTCTTTGAGGGAAGTGGGGACAATAGGGATTGGGCTATTCAGTTGGGCTGTGGTAATAACTATTTGGGTGTAAGAAATATCAATTTCGAGATGGAAGAAGCCTTAAGACTTAGCGGCGAGTTGTTCAAGTGTGGCATGCGCAGTAAGTTGCTCGATAAACCAGGCTGCAAAGGGTTGGGCGATGCAAAAATGTGTCGCTGTTGATGTGAGTGATGTTTTGGATTTTCTTGAATAAATACACGAATATATATATATATATATATATATATATATATATATATATATATATGTATGCATTTATATATATATATGTATATATATGTGTATATATATATATATTTGTGTATATATATGTGTATATAAATGCATTTATATATATATGTGAATGTATACATATATACCTATCTATCTATATATCTTTCTATCTATCAATCGCTCCCTTTCTTTCTCTCTCTCTCTCTCTCTCTCTATATATATATATATGCATATATATATATATATATGCATATATAAGCAAATATGCACATCAATAGGCATTTAATTATTGCGTATATGTGTATTTCTGTGCAGACACACGCATACATCGGTATGTGGTACTGTAAATGTCTCTTTTCTCTCTGTCTCTGTCTGTCTGTCTGTCTGTCTCTCTCTCTCTTTCTCTCTCTCTCTCTCTCTCTATATATATATATATATATATATATATATATATATATAACAATAGAAAATTGTGAACATGAAAAATAATATGGTTAAGCTTAAACATGGAAAAGTAAAGACCAGTTGTTAAAACTGGAAAAGAAAATGACAAGATATTCTAGAAAAAATATAATAAATTTATAACTTAAAATTTTGCAGCATTAAGAATTAATTATCTAACATTATAAATTGAATTAAAAAATTCTTAATGCTGCAATATTTTAAGTTAGAAATTTATTATATTTTTACTAGAATATATTATCCTTTACTTTTCCATGTTAAAGCTTAATCATATTACTTTTCATGGTCGCATTTTTCTATTGTAATCCATGATTTTTCCAGGCTCCCAATAAATTCACTTGTTCTTTGTTTAATTTCAGTCTTATTCTTTTGCCCACATAAACACATAAGTAATAACAATGTGCGGCACTTGTCTGCTTTTAATAAAATCCTCCCACTTATCCCCCTTTCATGTTTTCGTTCTCTCTGTTTCACTTGTTTCTTTTCTTTTAGCGACAGCAGAGAATTAGTAGCAACAGTAGTTGCTGAAGCGACGCGGTTTCTATGGAAACCAGTAATAAAAAGCGTCGTTCACCTCCATACATATTTTTACTATTTTGAATACCAGAAAATTCATCATAACTTTTGTTTTACTGAACGAAAATTGAATTTTCTTTTCACAATATAGCTAAGAAGGTGATCTTTTAACTGTAATGATTGTTTGAAATTGGGCCGAAAAATCAGTCAACAGTGAAGCTTTAAAGCAGTTCTGAATGACTAAATCTGCCGCTTAACCATATCATTCAGACACTACCGTGTTTGAATGATATATATAATTGAAATTACAAAGACAGATATTATCTTTCATACGGAAATTTTCTTTTTTTTTTTACATAGGCGTCACCACTTATCAAGGCCGATCGGCCACTCAAGGATGAGGGTTAAAGAGTGTAGAGTAGTCAAAAGGACAATATAGTAATCAATAGTAATGGAAGTTCGGTAAATTTGTTAACTTAAGTGGAATGGCTCATCAGAAACTTGTTCACGTTTGACTTGAAGACAACCATATCATAGACAGCTGGAAAGCAGGAAAACGGAAGACAATTCCACAGGCGTGCAGTTCTAAGAAAGAAGCTTTGATCATGGAATCCATGTTTAGGTTTAGGCACAGATAAAGAGTGGGGAAAATTATTGATAATGTTTTCAGCTAGTCTAGTGTTTCTTGTGAAAGTTTGGCGAGGGGGAACCATAGATTGAAGCTCAGTCGAATACTTTCCATGAAAATAACGATAAAGCAGAGACAAACTCGCAACATCTCTTCTGTGAGATAGAGGCTGCAGCGAAGAGAAAAGGACATCTCCCACCAGGTCACGAAGTCTATTTTGAACCCTATCAAGGCAGGACAAGTCTTTTCTAGCAGCTCCTGCCCATATGTGGCAACAATATTCCATCCTTGGACGTACCTGGCTCTTATATAGATAGAGAATTGCATCAGCAGTGAGATATCTACTGCATCGATATAAGGATCCCACCATTTTTCCAGTGGCCCTGGCAACAGATTTGATGTACGTGTTCCATTTAAGATCAGGAGTAATGGTCAAGCCCAGAAGCCTGTCAAAACTTGAGGCCTCCCCAAGACGAGAGCCATTCATTTTAATTGATGCCAGATGGGGATCAGAACGTTGATGATGTAAAGATAGAAGCTTGGTTTTAGATGCATTAAAAGTAACCAGCGACTCCTTTCCCCATTGTACATCGTGATCAAGATCAGAGGAGAGAGAATCGGAGAGAACTTGGTCGTTTACTGTCTTAGATGTGCTACCATAGATGGTAGTGTCGTCAGCAAAAATGTGTACGAATGATGTAAGGATGTGATTTGGAAGATCATTAATGTAGATCAGGAAAAGAGTTGGGCCCAGGATGGACCCCTGAGGGACTCCAGCATGTGAGCTTCTGATTTTTGCCCATCAACTACTACTCTTATGAACCTATCAGAGAGAAATGATTTAATAATTGAGAAGACATTTCCAGCCATACCATAGCTGGAGATCTTGTGAAGTAAGAAAGCTTAATATACTATAGAGAGCAATTAATACGTACACGCGTAAAATGGAAATAGTATTCCGACAAAACAAAAAGATAAAAAAGGAACAAAATAAGTTATGTGTTCATCAACGTTTCATCTTTATTTCAAGACTTCCTCTGGATGAATGAAATTAAGAAAACAAAACACCTGTACAAATATATATTTTAAAATATTTCTACTGAATTTTATTTACCTAGAGGCAGTTTTGAAATAAAGACGAAACGTTGATGAACACAAAACTTGGTTTATTCCTTTTCATCTCTTTCTCTCTCCCTCTTTTCCTTTCTCTCTCTTTATATATATATATATATATATATATATATATATATAGGGTGGAACGATAAAATTATCTCCCTAGAAAAGGCAACATGAATCCATTTCCACTTGATGAAAATCGGTTTTCTTCGTTTTTGTTTCAGACCATTTACTAGTTGGCCAGTTGTGTACAAATCCCAAGAGCTATAAGAGCCTTCTATTATGTCTGAAAGTGACACAATGTTTACCAAGCGATATCGGAGATGCGCCGCTGTACAACTCCTGCTCTCTGCCGATCCAAGTTATGACAACATGACCATTGCCAGTACACTCAAATGCAAATCTTTACGAGTCAACGCTTGAGGGCCTGCTTAGGGTTATGAAAACAAAGTTTCCGGCAATGGTTATGGTTTTTGGTATGATTTTCAGTGATGACCAAATGATACCACCTCATATCTTCGAAGTCGGCTTGAAAGTCAACACCAAAGTGTACCTGGATGTTCTGAAGGTGGTGCAACCAGGCGACCATTGGCAGATCCTGGGTGTGGCAGCATGACTCTGCGCTGGTCCACAAGTCCAAAAATACCCAGGCTTGGCTTCAGAAGGAGTGCTCTGATTTTGGACTCTTCTTTCACAAGCCCCCCCCCTCCTCAACCGATCTGAACCTGCTGGACAACTTTAAGAAGGTCACCAAAGCCAGTCTGATTGCCCCCATCTATCGAGTATTCGCCGATCTCCCGCCAGCGCTTGTGGAAAAGGCATGGTTTCAGTTTCGGACCCGTATGGAGGCAGAAATTAAAGTTGAAGGCGACTACATTGAATAGATGTCAGCTCTACTACATAATCAAGTTACCTGAATTAATTTTTGTAATAAAAGTTTTGAAGTAAAGTTGCAGTGTTTTTTCCTTTAGGGCAACAATTTTATCATTCTACGATATACTAGCAGGCCGGCCATCACTGCCCGGTCGCAAAATACGTTTAAATATGATATCTGTGTTAATTCAGATTTCGTATTTATTACTATACTAGAATTTCAGCCCGGCGTTGCCCGGGTGTTTGGAGGTGTATGTTGAGCAAAAAAAAAAAAAAAAAGAAAAAAAGTGGTAGTAGGTAGGCAGACTCGAACCCGTACAGCGAAGGAGGTAAAGAATGGAAAAAAACGTGACGTCTTTGCTGTTACGACCACCGCCAAATCGGAAGTGACGTAGGTTTAAATTAAGGCTAGACGATCGAAAAGAGGGGATGACTTTCGACAATATGGGCTAAAAAAAAAGCGACCCCTCCCTGTAGAAAAATGCCCAGTTGAAGATGAAATTAATGTTTTTAGCCAAATTTTCGACATTTGTCGTCTGAAAGGTCGAACTTAAAAACGATACTGATTTTGTGAAAATCTGTTGCCACTATTGAAAGTTTTAAGCAGACAAGCAAACATACATACATACATTTAAATATTGATAGCTCAAATTTTCGACCTAAACCGATTAAAAAGCTTGCCTTATCTCTGAATACGCTTTATGTAAAATTTCAAATGTTTAGACCAGAAATTGCCTGAGTAATTTGGTAGAGACCGCAGAGGTCAATTTTATTAAATTTTGACTCCTATTATGACCCCTTAAAATTTATTGTTTTGGGCTAAAATAAAATTAATAAGTAAGATCCATCTTCTAGGAAGCTATATCTAAAATTTCAAGTGTTTAGACCAAAAATTGGCGGAGGAGTTCGGTAGAGTTCTCAAAGGTGAAATCGTTTAATTTTGACCCCATAGCAGCCAAATTTCTGGCCGAATATCGATCACATCGATTTCCCCAAATCTCAGTACCCTGTATATCAAATTTCGAGTCTGTAGACTGAAAATTGACAGAGATATTGTATAGGGAAATGTACACAGACAGACAGACACTTTTACTTTTATAGATATATAGATTATATTGGAACCAGTATACAGTAATGCTTTTAAAAGTTTAAAAAAAAAAATGATTCGTGCGTCGCTACTGAGGATCGAACCCAAAACGTCTAGCTTATGATGCACTTTTTCCTTTGACGTTAACGCCTCAGCTATGAAGACATGTTTGCTGCAAGACTAAAAATTAAAACATGAACCAATAGCTATTACGTTACGCATGCATATTCGTAAAGCCGTCGTTCGACCTTCATTGGACAAATTCTATTTTTTTAATTTCCAAACTTTTGCACAGCTTTTCCCCAGCTAAAACCCAAATATAAAGTTTCGCATGGCCTAGAATACCCTATATATTAATTTAGTCTATAGACCAAAAACTGGCAGAGGAGTTTGATAGGCAACAGTTTGTAAACAAATATATATATATATAAGCATACATAAATATATATATAGAAAGAGGTGTGTGTTTATTATAACCTTCATACGCAAATATTACGCTAGGATAAATCATGTAGAATATCTACATTAATATAATTACACGTAATAGTTAACTAAAGATGATCATCTCATAAGATAACCGAAAAAAAAATAATAGGGAATTAATTGAAATGAATGTTTAAAAGAATATGCAAATTAGATCTTTTGCAGATGAATGCAATTCCACGCCGATATATAACAAAGTATTTTCTTTTTAATTAAATAGAAAAAGGGGTTTAATGTAAATATCTATACACCCAAAACAATTATAGGGTTACACACACACACACATACACACACACACACACATATATACATATATATATATATATATATATATATATATATATATATATATATATATATATATATATATATATATATATATATACCCAAAACCTCTGGCCTTGATGGAGAGGAAACTAAAACTATAATTTCAAATGATCCGAAATAACAGCAAGGGGAGACTTGATTCCAAATATTGCTCGTGTGTTATATCTCCTTTTTTTTTTTTTTAGATATGGTACGATTATGAACATCTCCAGTATACACAATCCTTGTACACCGTGAAATTTACTTTATGTATGAAAACGAAAGAGGGGAGATGTAACATATGAGAAATATTTGGAATTAAGTCTCCCCTTGCTGTTATTTAAGATCATTTTAAACCATAACAACAATCTTCCCTCCATCAAAGCCATATGTTTTGGGGAAATATCAGATATTTTGTAATTCATATGCAAAACTAGGAAAACAAATAATTATGATTGAAGCATGTTATGGCTGTAAAAAGTGCCAAAAAATAGACTCTAGATAATGGATGACCTCCTTAATTTGCGAGATTAAGATCAAATGTCACATAGCCCACTACACACTTTAAATCATTGCCTTTCCAACGAGCCTTCATTTGTTAAATTCTGAGATTTGGAATTCCCCAAAATGTGGTATATTGATTGATATAATAAATAGTGATTAATTTTGCGCTACGAAACCGATACTGTCAAGAATTGTAAATATCAACTGAATTAAAGGAATAAATTATAAGATGATCAACATCATGAATTTTGGAATATAGTTTTTTTGTAATTCATTCACTATATTGCCATGTAATTACATTGAACTTCTTAAATAAGGATTGGTATATATTATAATAAAATATATTTCTACAGATATATATATATATATATATATATATATATATATATATATATATATATATATATATATATACTGGTAGCCAAATTGAATATTGAAATGCCCATATCTTTGGTTTTATGGAAGAAAACTACATGACAATTTTCAGGCTTTTTAAAGATTATAATCAGCGCTGTGACAAGAATATTCTTTAAGAAAAGCATATTCTTAGCATATATTGGGTTAGAGAATATTCTTTTAACAAGCAGTATATTATGTATGTATGTATGTATATATATATATATATATATATATATATATATATATATATATATATATATATATAAGAATATGCCAAATCAGTTTTGTTGTGCTGAAAATATGCTGAAACAAATATTTGCGTACGAGTTTTTAATTTATTCATTTTTTCTAGATGTTAAACGTGGTCAACCCCTTAGTACGTATGAATTTACATAAAAAAAGTGTCTAAAATTTGGTCTGTAGAAAAAGAGGCAGATATATAAACATGCACAGGCATCTTATGGCGCTCGTCAAAAAAGCGTGTTAGTTCCCAGTACGTATTTACAAGATCTGAAAAAAAAAAACTATGCCGAAAGTAATTAGCATTTCTGTCGAACGAATGAGCAAGATTTGCGGAGGAATTTGAAAATTACCAGTTAACTGGCGATTGCTTAACCTGTAAATACTGCAATATTCAGGTAAGAACAAGTTATAGCGCATAAAATTGGAAACGTAGCTGTATGATAGATTGTTATTGTTATTCAAATTACTGAAATAGTAGTTTTATATTTAAAATTCTGTAACGTTAAAACTAACGGTATTAAAATTTTCGTTGAATGTTGAGATTTTTAATCTATTCCATCTATTTTGGCGTTAATTAACAAAAGTACATTAACTTTTGTTAATGCACTTAAATAACTTTTTCCATACTTTTTTGAATGTATATATTAATACCAAATAATTCATTTTTATTTTTACAGATCAAAAGTTGCAAGAAGTTTTTAATGGTGCAGCATTTAAAAACCAACATACATCTGGCAAAAATGAAGACCCACACGGCAAAATCAGGCGCAGTTCATACTGCAGCAACTGCTCGTGATTGTCAAGAAGCCAGTACAAGTAATTCGTTCAATGCTGACTTGTGTAAAGCGTTGATTGATGGCTATCCCGTTCAATGAATTGTGCAACGACGTGTCCAGGGAATTTCTACATGAGGACACACATAGAATTTCTACATAAGGACACACATAGAATTTCTACATAAGGACACACAGAATTTCTACATAAGGACACACATAGAATTTCTACATAAGGACACATAGAATTTCTACATAAGGACACACATAGAATTTCTACATAAGGACACACATAGAATTTCTACATAAGGACACACATAGAACTTCTACATAAGGACACACATAGAATTTCTACATAAGGACACACATAGAAATAACACGGATCAGACTACACTTAGGAAGTATTACATTAGTGAAGTGTACGAAGCAAAAGTTTAGTCACTCAGAGAAAAAACCCTGCGAGAATGACACTGTGGGTCTCCATTGTCGGAACTACTGATGTAGAGCAGGGTTTCTTACTTGCTTTGTGTTTGGCATTCTAGGGGTAGAAGAAGGACGTGGAAAGTGCTATATCGGAAACCTTGCATGTCTGCCAAAGGTAAATCACTCTACAATTGAAGCATTTATCAATGATTAATTGCAGTTTTTGGGACAGCACAAGTGCTTTATGGTAATATGCTCCTCGTTATAACAGATGCGGCTTCATATATGGCAAAGGTCATGAATGCTCTCCAAGTATTGTACCCTAAAATGATACACTTCACGTGTTTAGCACAGGGTTGCATAATAGGTTAGGTAAGCGTACCTAAAAGTGAATAAGTTCATTTCTAAAGTGAAGAGTATATTTTTAAAGGCACTCAATAGAATCGACAAGTTCAGGGAACTAGCTCCAGGGGCGCCCCTTCCAACGAGTTCCATTGTAACGAGGTGGAGTACAGTGCTGAATGCAGCGCACTATTACGCTAAATATTTACATGAAATTACTGGTCGTTATGTCCCCAGATTCAACAGAGGCACAAAGTATATTCGAATGCCAAAAACTGTTGGATGATGCAACCCTGCTTATTCACATCAGGTTTATCGAAAATAGTTTTTCAACAAGAGTATGAAATGAAGTAACAAAACTATATATTGGTGGATATAGACTGGATCATTTATTGAATAATGGAATACAAGCAAAATTTGGGGGATAGTAGGAACTCTTTATGCCAGTGCATTTCGAAGCCTAATGCTTCTCATCAGAAGAGTAGAGAAGGTGTTAGGTAGCATGGAGGAGATGCAGCTTCTAGCGCAGGGCTCATTAGAAGCGAAAAAGACTAAGTGGAATTATATAATGTTGGGGAAAGCTTTATTGAATTCTAAATAAATAAAGGAGAAGCTTGTTATATATAGTATGATATATAAAAATGTATATGGTCTTTAATATAGTGTGTAGTTTATTTTTAAATTTAAGGGCTATATGTTTTAGGGTTAAATTGGGGGTATATTGTGGCTGCATGGTAATTCTATTTTTACGGTTTGTGTGGGTCTATAATCTATGGAGTGGTATTTTTGGTAGGTGCAACCTATACGGCATTAGCGGCTATAAAATCGCTTATAATTTTGGGGTTGGGGTTTAGTTGCAAGGTTGTAATATTGATTAGGTACTATGCAGCAATATTTCTAAGTTTCTTCTGTTATAATATAGGGAGTGTGGTTATAAGGGGGCGGTAGGAGGATAGGATGGCAATGTTTATGGGTGTGTATAACTTGATGAAAAAGGTTTAAGGAGAAATTTACTACTTATAAAAGTGGTAATAATACCAATAATAGTAGGGTAATTATAGGGTAATTATAATAATGAAAATAATAATAATGATAATTATCTCATCAGAAGAGTAGAGAAGGAGCTTTCGCCTACATTCTATAATTCCACTTAGTCATTTTCGCTCCTAATGAATCCTGCGTTCGACGCCGCATCTCCACCATGCTACCTAGCATCTTCTCTACTGTTCTGATGAAAAGTCCCTTCTATCACCCAAATTTTGCTTGTATTCCATTATTCAATAAATGGTCTATTCTATATCTACCAATATATAGATTTGTGACTTCATTTCATACTCTTGTTGTTCTATTATATAAGCTGCAATGATAATTGTTGAGCTTGGCATTATCCAGATAAGTCTCCTCTTATGGAATTAAACTCTCTTTTTTCCTCCTACGCATTAAGCTATATATATATATATATATATATATATATATATATATATATATATATATATATATATATAACTACTTCATTTACTCACATAAAATTAATATACGAAAGTATAAATTTATGCGTAAACTTTAAGTATTTACTTCAAAAGTGCTCAATACGTAGATAGAGCTAGTTAGTTATAAAATATATATGGCGATTAAGCTACATTGAATATTCCGCGTTTCATCTACTCTAGGATTCTTCATGCTTATGCGCGAATTTTGTGGTTGTCTGTCGTTTTTATATACGCACCTTCTATTGAGATTTTAGTTAGCCAATCAGCTTTCTAGTATCCATCGCGCCCTTCCTATCAGCCAATGAACATGCACTTACCGAACAAAGGCCTATTTGACCTCTGTCTGACCTATTCCTTTGTGTGTGCTCTATTTTACCTGGATATCTAGTTTCTTGGCCTGTTTTAAATTTAGATTAGTTTTGTTTTTACCACATGTAAGAACCTAGACGATCCATGTAGATTATGCCTTCATGAAAAATTTGCTATCCTGTACTTTAAAGAACCCCAACATCTATTAAACTGTAGAAGGGAAATAGCGAATAATTGTATTCACAAAATAAAATTTACTCTAGGATAGCGATACAAAATAATTTTAAAACTACCAAAAACAATAGAAAATAAACAAAGAAATAAATTAAATAAACATGAATATACATAAACTATCGTACATATATGTATATATATATATATATTTATATATATATATATATATATATATAAACTAATATAAAAATTAAAATACAACAAAAAAAAAAAACTAACCTAAATTTAAAACAGGTAAAGAAACTAGATATCCAGGTAAAATATATATAGAGAGATGATGGATTAGCTATAATAAAAGACTCGAACAAAGTCAAGGGATATAACTTTAAGAAAATCATACACAAGGAAATGAAAAAAATTAGGCCTAAAAGCAGACGTATCAGATAACATAAAAATAACAAACTTCCTGGATGTCACGTAAAATTTAGATAAAAACACATAGGAACCCTATCTAAAAGATAACGCTACTCCAATATACGTAAACCCTAAGTCCAACCACCCACCATCAATTATAAAACAGATTTCTAACTCGATCGTAAGTAGACTCAGCAATAACTCAAGTGATGAAAATGCATTTAACAGGTCAACCAATATCTATGAAACAGCCCTAAAAATAGTGGATACAAAGATGTCGATATCAAATATAAGCAACAAAACACCAATAACTATAATAAAATTAAAAATAGAAGAAAAAGAACTATAATTTGGTATACGGCCCCATACAATCAAATGTTAAAAACAAAACTTGGCAAGAAATTTTAAGATCTTATAGAAAAAAACTTTCCCGCAACCAACCCCTTACACAAAATTTTCAATAAAAATACCTTACAGTTATCCTACAGATCTTGCGAAAATTTAGAGATGATAATTAAAGCATAAATAACAAAATATTAAATAAAAACAATGTAAACAACAACAAAATAAACAATAAAAAAGTAGACACCGTGACAAAAATAAAACTAACAATAGCAGAAATAATAATAATAATAATAATAATAATAATAATAATAATGATGATGATAATAATAATAATAATAATAATAATAATAATAATAATAATAATAATAATAATAATAATAATAATAATAATAATGATAAACCAACCCCGGACAACAACAACCATACTAGAAATAAAAATAAAAATACTAATAACGAACAAGATAAATGCAACTGTAGACACCACACAATTTGCCCACTTTAAAATAAATGTCTAACCAAAAGCATAGTTTACCAGGCCACAATATTTGCGAAAGGAAACCCGAATAACAAGAAATATTACGTAGGTATGACTTCCTTAGATTTCAAAACTCGATATTATGACCACAAAATTACATTCAACAATAAAAAACCACCGTATGAAAACAACACTAGAAAATAAATACTAGAGAACTCAAGGAAAGCGGACATTCGCCGGTAGTCAAATGGAAAATAATAAGAGAAGCTACCACGTGTATAGACCTAGACGATCCATGTAGATTATGCCTTCATGAAAAATTTGCTATCCTGTACTTTAAAGAACCCCAACATCTATTAAACTGTATAAGGGAAATAGCGAACAATTGTATTCACAGAATAAAATTTACTCTAGGATAGCGATTCAAAATAACTTTAAAACTAACAAAAACAATAGAAAATAAACAAATAAATAAATTAAATAAACATGAATATACATAAACTATCACATATATATGTATGTTATATAAACTAACATACAAAATTAAAAAAAACAAAAACAAAAACAAAACTAATCTAAATTTAAAACAGGTCAAGAAACTAGATATCCAGGTAAAATAGAGCACATACAAAGGAATAGGTCAGACAGAGGTCAAATAGGCCTTTGTCCGGTAAGTGCATGTTCATTGGCTGATAGGAAGGGCGCGGTGGATACTAGAAAGCTGTTTGGCTAACTAAAATCTCAATAGAAGGTGCGTATATAAAAACGACAGACAACCACAAAATTCGCGCATAAGCTTGAAGAATCATAGAGTGGATGAAACGCGGAATATTCAGTGTAGCTTAATTGCCATATATATTTTATAACTACACACACACACACACACACACACACACACATATATATATATATATATATATATATATATATATATATATATATATATATATACTAGAACAAGCAATCAATTTGATAAAAAATATGGGACATTTAACTAATTTCGATGATAAAAGTTTGGTTGGGTGGAAAATTTGTTGATGTCCATTCAATCCTGGACAACGTCGGGTCCCTACTAGAATATATATATATATATATATATATATATATATATATATATATATATATATATATATATATATATATGCCAATAGGGACCCGACGTTGTCCAGGATTGAATGGACATCAACAAATTTTCCTCCCAACCAAACTTTTATTATCATGGAAATCAGTGAAATGACCCATATTTTTTTATCAAATTGATTGCTTGCTCTAGTGTGTAGTGTACCAGGAGGAAGCTTCACATGCCCCTTGGCAGTAACTTTGTTCACAATACATTGTAGTCTTCACTGTAGAGATCTACTGCTGATTTTATAAAATTATCTGTAAACAAGGGCTTCACATGAAGTTTAAAATTCAAAAATGAAGTAACATGATACAATTGTGCTCTAAACAGAAACATTTATATCGCACGCACTCAAAGAACCAACTGCTGATTTTATGAAATTCTTTGTATCTAATCACTTAAATTAAAGTTAAACGCACAAAAGTCAAGTATCATGGTTTAATCGTGCTCTAAAAAGAAGCATTTTCATGTAAAATTACAAAAGAATCAGTCTAGCCGTGTCCGAGTCCATACAGAACGAACTAACACTCAAAAACACACCCACCACACACATTGTCGGATTTCCTTGCGGTTTACTTGATCTATGATAGTTAATAAGACTTTCTTGTGTGCGGCGCGTTTGCTCAGTTGGCAGAGTGCATGCATGCAAGAGGCTCGGGTTTCGAATCCTGAGTTCGGATGTGTCTAACTGATGAGCCCAAATGAGGGCGAATCTCGAGTCTTGGACTTCCGGTTTGTTGGCTTTCGTTACTCTTGCTGGCTGCAATGTCTGGCAGTGAAAATAATTATATATATGTATATGTATGTATATAGATGTGTGTATATTTATGTATGTATATAATGTATATATGTGTATATATATGTATGTGCATATATGTGTATATAAACTAAACTGGTCCCTTCACCAGATTTGTTTGGTGAGCAGGGTGGCTAGTCTCCCCGAAGGATTAAAAACAACACCTTCCAAAGGGCGAATGAACCCTTTTTCGGGGTCAACAGACAACTAGCATCTTGTGTGTATGTATGTATGTATGTGTTGGGGTGGAGAGGACTCCCCTAAGTTGTGGTGAAGGCAAGTTATATGCATGTTGAGAGCACCATTGAATGAATTATTAAAAAAAGACGAAAGTGGATTTAGTCAAAGGAGTGCAAAAGCGCATTTGAAGAGATTAAGAAATGCCTGCTATCTGATTTAGCATTGGCACACTTCGATCCACAGAGGGAATTGATTGTGGCGTCAGATGCAAGTGATTATGGTATAGGAGCAATACTTCGCCACAGACTGGAAGACGGATCAACAAAGCCAATAGTTCATGCTTCCATATCACTTTTGCCTGCAGAGAGAAACTATTCTCAAATTGAAAAAGAAAGTTTGGCAATAATTTATGCAATTAGAAAATTCCATAGATTTATTCATAGCAGAATTTTTACGAACCACAAGCACTTGTTGACTATTTTTTTATCTAAAAAAGGCATACCCACTCACTCTGCAAACAGACTTCAACTATGGAGCATAATTCTGTTGAATTATAATTTTAAAATGGAGTACATTTCATCAAAAAAAATCGGACCTGCAGATAAACTATTCAGATTGATTTAAAAGTGTGCAGAACCTTTAGAGGACACAGTGATAGCTGCATTAAGAGAGGAAAAATAACTCTCCGGACTGCTGTGCAACACGATTCGAGAGCTACTAGTGACTGGACGACATCAATAAGGCAGCAAAAACAGATGAATTCAAATGTAAGAATGAAAAACCAGGTGCAGCTAAATGACAAGTCAAAGAAAGACTCAAAAATTTTACCATTTTCGATTTGCTCACCAAGGCATGGACACTGATGAGAAAAGTCTTGAAAATTTTTTGTCTGTATACAGGATCACTCTTAACCCAAACACGAATGCCGGTTTGTCACCAGCTGAACTAATGTTCGCACGGAAAATCAGATCCGTACTTGACAGGATTTTACCAAATGCAACCAAGACAAGAGCAATAAGAGAAATTCACTTGACAAGGTCCTACAAACCTGGTGACAAAATATTCTTCTTCAATTATAGGATTGGGAAAAGCTTTTGGGAGGAGGGGATGATTATGAAAAGAATTGGGCACACGCTATATTCGGTAAGAAGTTGTAAATTTGACTGTCGCAGGCATATGAATCAGCTAAGACCTCGGCACACTGATGACTACAAACAGGCAGAAGATAATGAACTGCCCTTAGAGGTATTGTATGACTCTTTTAATATTCCTATACCCATAGCACACTTACTCCGAGAACAGTATCTTCTACTCCGGGTTAGAGAGTACCAGTTTCACCACTAGCTCCACCTCCTCAAACGGTGTTGAGGAGAAAAAGTACAACGGTGAAAAGAAAAGTTAACCAACTGAGCCCAGACCTAAAAACAAACGGTATTAAGCAAAATTTCTCAAGGAGAAATTGGCTTGGACGGAGGGTTATGTGGAGATAGGTAACCAACCCGGAACATTCTACATAAGGAACCGAGTCACCGGACCTTGTGTAAGAAGTATACATGTATGCATGTTTTCACCGGACCTTGTGTAAGATGTATACATGTATGCATGTATATGTATATATGTATATATATATGCATATACATACGTATGTATATATATGTATATATATATGCATAGATATGTATATATGTGTATATATATGTATATATATGTATATATATGTACATATATATGTATGTATATGTACATATATATGTATATATATCTATATATGCATATATATGTATGTATATATATATGCATATGTATGTATATATATGTATATATATATGTATGCATATATATATGTATATATACTTATATATATATGCATATATATATATGTATATGTATATATATATGCATGCATATATATATGTATATATACGTATATATATGTATATATATGTATATATATATGCATATAAGTATATATTTGGTCGAAAGCCACTTTGGGACTCGGGAAGGATGGTTTCTGCAAGGGGTGTAAGCCTGTTGGCCAAAACCCGAGCTAGGGCTTTCCCTGTGGTAGAGAGGAGAGAAATGCCCCCGTAGTTCCCACAGTTTGCCTTGTCTCCCTTCTTAAAGATGGAGACAACTAGGGCATCTCTAAGTTGTGCAGGGATTTTCTCTTGTTCCCATATTTTGTGCAGCAATGCATGGATGTGTCTGAGAAGATCAGGCCCGGCTTTCTTCAGGATTTCTGCTGGGATGCCGTCAGAGCCAGCCGCCTTATTGTTTTTCATCTTCCTAATTGCATCCCGCACCTCTTCCAGACTGGGTGGTTCTCCCATGCTCTCAATTATGGGCTGTTGGGGGAGTTTTTCAAGGGCCTCCATCTCTGGAGTGGTGTCCCTGTTCAGAAGATCCTCGTAATGCTCTTTCCATCTATTTGTTATTTCTCCCTTTCCTTTCAGCAGCGTGAGCCCATCCTTAGACCGAAGGGGGGTCAGAGAACGGTATCTGGGGCCGTATACCACTTTTGAGGCACGATGGACATGATCTTCACTGCTCGTCAACTCCAATAAAAGTGCAGGGAGCAAAATTTACCATTATACATGGCTTTTATAGACCTTACCAAAGCCTTTAACTCTGTGAACCGTCAAGCCCTTTGGCTGGTTCTTGCAAGGTTTGGATGCCCAGAGAGGTACATTCGAGTACTGAGACTGCTACATGACAATATGTCAGCTACAGTCCTCAATAGTAGTGGAGATGAAACAGAGCCCTTCAGGGTTGACACGGGAGTGAAACAGGGATGTGTCATTGCCACAACCCTGTTCTCCATCTTCATTACTGCTATCCTCCATCTCACGGACAAACATCTTCCCCATGGAGTTCGGATTATGTGCAGAACTGACGGGCGACTTTTTAACATCAACAGATTTAGGGCCATAGGTCGAACGAACACCATATCCATTATGGAGCTACAGTATGCAGACGATAACGCCCTTGTAGCCCTCTCAGAAGAGGACCTACAGTGTACACTGGTTGCCTTCACGAAGGCGTACAAACAGCTAGGACTAACAATTAATATAAAAAACAAATCCTCCATCAATCACCACCAAACAGTACTCCAGTCTCAACCCCAAACATCTCCATCGACAACGCTAGACTGGAAAATGTGGACCACTTCCCATACCTAGGCAGCATCCTATCATCAAAAGCCAACATAGATGATGAAATAAAACACCGTCTCAGCTGTGCCAGTGGGGCTTTCTCAAGGCTAAGGAAGAGAGTATTTGAGAACCGTGACCTTCTTGCAAAGACCAAAATCATGGTATATAAAGCTGTCTTGTTGCCCACTCTTCTCTATGGATCGGAGACCTGGACCACATACAGGAGGCATGTAAAATCCCTGGAGACGTACCACCAAAGATGCCTCCGAAAAATCCTCAGAATTAGTTGTCAGGGCCGACGCACCAACACCAGCATCCTGAGTGAGGCGGACATTCCCACTATCACCGCTACTGTTGCTCAACGCCAGCTCAGATGGACTGGTCATGTTGTCCAAATGCCGGATCTCCGCCTCCCAAAACAGATTTTCTACTCTCAGCTTGTTGAGGGAAAACGTGCCCAGGGTGGCCAAAAGATGGGGTATAAGGACAACATCAAAGCAAATATAAAGCGGTTTCACATGGACCTTGAGACATGGGAGGACGTGGCTGGGAGCAGGTTGGCATGGAGGAGCGCTGTCCACGAAGGTGCTGCGCTTTATAGTAGTGACCTAAATCAAGCTGCTGAAGATAAACGCAAGCACAGAAAGGACAGATTATCAACCAGACACACCCAACCCCACCCCACCACCACTACCTTTATCTGCCCAAATTGCACAAGACAAATTGGGTCTAGGATTGGGCTCTATGCTCACCTGAGGACCCACAGAAGCCACAACGGAGGACAGTCTTACTCGGACACGAGTGACCGCCGATGATGATTATAAGTATATATATATGTATATATATATATGTATGTATATATATATATATATGTATAAATATATGTATGTATATATATATGTATATATACGTATATATATGTGCATGTATATATATGTATATGTACATATATATGTCTGTATATATATGTATGTATATATGTATGTATATAGATGTATGTATATATCTATACTCCTATAAATTCATTTTTTGTGTGTGTATTGATATTCATATTAAAATGCCTCTTTTCTATTTATTTAAAAAGAAAATACAACTTCCTTATATATGGGCTGTGGAATTGCATTCACAAGCAAGATCTAGTAAATTTCAATATTATTTTAAACATTCATTTAAATTAATTCCCTATTAGTTTATTTGGTTTTCTCATGGGATGTACTCTTTAGTTAATTATTAGGTGTAATTATAGTAATGCAGATATTCTACATAATCTATACTTGCATAACATTTGCGTAAAAGGTTTATAGCAAACACAAAACTGTGTCCATATATATTTATGTATACGTATATATTTTTGTTTAACACATTTTGCCTACCCCCCTAGAGTTTTTGGTCAACAGACATGAAACTTCATATATGAGGTATTTGAATCAATGCGAAAATTTATATTTAGTCTGCAAAAGTCTTAAAACTAAAAAAAAGAAAGAAATTTGCGTGAAGATCGAACGCCGGCCTTACGAATGCATAAGTTAGTAGCTATTGGTTCATGTTTTAATTTTTAACCTTGCATTATAAATGTCTTCATAGCCCAGACATTGAAAATGTCTGTCTGTCTATCTGTCTGTCTGTGTACATTTCCCTACCAAATAACTCTGTCAATTTTCGGCCTCCAGACTCGAAATTTTAGATTGGAAAATGTTTTTAATAGGTTTTGGCCAGAAATTTGGCTGTAAAGAGGTCAAAGTTCAACAATTTTACCTTTGAGAACTCCACTAAACTCCTCCGGCATTTTTGGTCTAAACACTTTAAATTTTAGATATACGTTCCTTGGACATGGATCTAACTCATAATTCAATTTGAGCCCAGAAGAATAAATGTTAAGAGATCATAATTGGGTCAAAGTTAAAAAAAATTGATCTCTGCGGTCTCTACCAAATTACTCAGATGATTTTTAATCTAAACATTTTACATAAAGTGTATTCAGACATAGGGCAAGCTTTTTAACCATGTTTTTTTTTTGCTGAAAATTAGGCTTCCAAGGGGTCAAAGTCTCTAGCAAACTTTAAAGCCAATTTTGGGTCTAAACATTTGAAATTTTACATAAAGGGTATTCAAACATACATCAAGCTTTAAAATCAGTTTTTGGGCGAGAATTTGGCTGGCAAAAAGTGAAAGTTTATAAAACTGACCTTTACAAACTCTACCAAACTCCTCGGCGAATTTTGGGTTAAAACACTTCAAATTTTAGATGTGGGTTACGTGGACATGAGTCCAACATTTTAATATAATTGGAGCCCAAACAATAAATGTTAAGCGTTCAAATTGGGGTCAAATTAAAAAAAAATTCGACCTCTGCGGTCTCTACCAATATTTCTCTATGGTAGTTAGGAAGTTCATATCATCTTTGGGCACAAGACGTTGCACTGATCAGATATATAGATGTTTATATCTATATAATTATAAAACTCAAATGACCTTGTAACGGGTGTTGTAACCCAGCATGCGGTTTACGACTTCCGGTTGTGCATACGTACATAAACAAATATTCAACGCAACAATAAAATGTATTGTTTTATTGTGTACGTTTTAAGCGTCCCAATTGTTTTTTTTTTCGTGTTTAAATCATCCAAATAAGCAATTGTTAATACTTTCTGCATTTTTTACATAGTTCATATCCCTATTATGTTTGAGTTATTTTAACGCAATTTTCTTACAAATAAATCTACTTAACCCGTTGACAACCATATGAGCATTTTACAACGGCGATTTACCCAACGCATTCATTTTTTTAAAAAGTATGCTCTATTTTTTAATACACCTTTCTTAAAAACATTCATACATTTTCTTCTACACTACCAACATAAATAAATAACTCCGAAAATGTTTATTTTAAATTTGCGTTACAGATAATCAACGCGACAATAAAACTCATTGTTTTACGGTGTACGTTTTCAGCGTCCCAATTGTTTTTTTTTTTCGCGTTTAAATTAAAAGATATATAAAAATTTGAATTTAACTTTCAGTATTATTATATCTGTTCAATGCACACTAATCTATGAGTATGGCAAACCACTTATAATTCAATTGCTGTGAGTTTATTTAAAAAAAATAAACAATTATAAACAGAACAACTCATAGAACTCTATCTATATTCTTTTTTCATTTTAATATACGTTCACAGAAATGTTTCTGTTATGTCACAAAAAACTATTTTTCTTTACGTCACAAGTTTCACACTCAGCTATTAATTCCATAGCTAATATAACATACTGAACCAACGCGTCACGGGTAGTCTAGTATGCATATATATGTAAACGTATATATGTAAATATATATATATATGCATATGTATATGTATATATATGTATATATATGTATATGTATATATGTATATATATGTATATGTATATATATGTATATATGTATGTATATATGTATATATATATGTATATATATGCATATATCTGTATTGATGTATTTATATGTATATGCATATATACGTATATTTATGTATATGTATATATGTATATAGGTGTATATGTGCACATTAAAATATATATATATATGCATAAGTATATAAAAATATGTATATATATGTACATGTATATATATACATGTACATATGCATATGTATACATATGTATATACATGTATATATGCACATGTGTATAAATGTATATGCATATGCATATATGTGTATATGCATATGTATATATATATGTATATGCATATGTATATATATGTATATGCATAGGTATATATATGTATATGCATATGTATATATATATATATGTATATGTATATGTATATATACACGTATGTGTACATATACGCAATTATAAGCATATATATGTGTGTATATATGCATATATATGTGGGTACATATATGTATATATATGTGGGTATATATGTATATATATGTGTATACATATGTGTATATATATGTATGTATATATGTGTATATATATATGTGTATATATATGTATATATACGTGTATATACATGTATATATTGTTACAAATTAGTGAAAAAATATATAATTTGAGACGGAAGGTCAGTGAACTAAACTATATAATAAATACTCCTGATCGTAGAAAGGCGACACATATGTGCCATATCAATGTGCTCAAACCGTATTTTGAAAGGGATAAAATAAACCTTATTGTAGTCACAACTCCGTCCGCTTCCATAAAAGAACCCGAGGAGGACAGTGAAAGGATCCCGGGGAAAGACAACCACCCTCCGAGGCTATCAAACTCAGAGATATTAGCCAATCTTACACTCGTACTATCTCATTTAACAAATAGCGAAAGAAACGATATGACCGTCCTCATTCGGAGCTATAGCGATCTCTTTCCCGACGTTCCTAGACAAACGAACATCGTGCAACATGATGTGGAAATCGAAAAGGTCCCCCTCATTAAGCAACACCCATATCGTGTAAGCTCACATAAAAAAAAAATCTTTGGAAAAGATTTTCTTTTTTTCTAATATGGGGGAGGGTGTTACAAATATGTGAAAAAAATATATAATTTGAGACAATAATTACTTTAAATATTATAAATAAAAAAAAAGGTCGAGAGAGAAAATTCTGTTTTATCGCGCTTTATATTGTCGTCTGCTCTCAGTGAATTTGTAAACATTCGGAAAAAGAAAAAGAGAGAGAGAGAGTGAGAGAGAACATACGAAAATACAGCGAGGGGACGCCTATAAACTGTAAAGAAAGAGAGAGGGGGAGAGAGAAGATATGAAACTAGAGAGAGGGAAAGCTGCAGACATCCGCCTCGCGTATTATTGAGTGACGCGAGAGAGATGCAGGTACATATAGTGAGAGAGGGGGCGCCAAAGAGAGAGAGGAAGGTATATCATTAGAGAGAGGGAAAGGAGCGGCGCAGGGTGGCGAGACAGTTACGATATAGCAGCCGAGGAGGAAGGTCAGGGAAGCGACATTGTTGGCGATGGTGACGGCGTTTGTGGTGCTGACGACGGCGAAGAAATGAACGATATATTTTGATGACAGAGAAAACGAAAAAAAAAGGCGATAATGAGAAATTACGATGTATCTAATGGACGAAGGAATGAAATTGTTTCAAAAAGAAAGGAATGCGACAGAAATATTTAAAACCCGGCGCTGAGTGAGTCTATTGTTTATTTTTCTCTCTATATATCTCTCTCTCATATATGAAAGCGACTACAAAAAACAAAAACACAAGAAGGATATCCTCCCATTTTGGAGTTAAAAGCAGACGGCAGGGTGTGAACTGTTTATTTCCTTTGCGCGGAAATTCTCTCTCGAATCTATTTCAAGTTTGTTTGTTCATCCAGTTACACATTCTCTTTTACTTTCGTTACAATATATTTATTTATATATGTAAATAAAATTGTGTTAATTTTTCCATTGGCCTCGGTATTGTTACTTGGATGTGTTTTTTCCTGTCTTATGTTTATAAATGTCTTTCGAGAAAATGGATATATCCCTCCCGTACCTAAAAACCCGGGAAAACTAATTTCTTTTAAATAATTTTTTTATATTTTGTGTTACGACTTTTACCCCTAGACATATCGGGTCGTAACATAAATGGGGTTCTCGTCCGGGAATATCCTTCTCCAAAGACACTAGACAGTGGACACATTTAAAGTAACAAGAGGTGTTTAAAAAAAAGATGGCACTTGTTCAAGCATTTCTAGAGTCACCGTCATTTGAAGAACTGTGCAAGATGAAAAAAGATGACATATTATCGATAGCGAGAGAGTATGAGTTAGACTACCGACCGGGTATGCGGAAAGCCAAACTAATTGAGATAGTGACGGAACATTTGGTCGATAATGACCTAATGGACGAGTCCGTGTTGCGAATTTTGACAGAGAGCAGACCTGAACCCCGTCAGGAAAGAAGGAAAGAATTCGACATCCCCAGAAATATCCGGCTCGTGCCGACGTTCCACGAAGAAAATGTGGACGGGTATTTCCTACATTTTGAGAAGATAGCTTTGAGCGCTAAATGGCCCAGGGATGCATGGCCGATGCTACTACAGACGGCGCTGAAAGGAAAAGCACAGGAAGTATATACCTCCCTATCTTTAGCAGATTGCACCCACTACGACCGCCTGAAACGTGCCATCCTCCATAATTACGAGTAAGTGCCTGAGGCATATCGGCAACGATTTCGGTCATGCCAAAAGGAAGAAAACCAGACGTACGTCGAATTCTTCCGTCAGAAAGAAACTCATTTCAATAGGTGGACCTCGGGTAAAGATGCCACCTTTGATTACGAAAAACTCCGTCAAATGATCTTGATGGAGGAGTTCAAGAGCTGCCTCCCTAGTGAACTAAAATTATTCCTGGACGAGAGGCGGATCGACACAACATACGAAATGGCGATCCTTGCCGACGAGTACGCCCTGACGCATGCATGCGAGGGAAATAAACCCCTAAAATTATCCGAGACCCGCTCGAACTCCCGGAAAACAAGTAGCGTTACCCACAGCTTAGGGCATAGTCCAGACAGTAAGATATATCGACCCCCTGACATCAGAAACAGATCCCCAAACAACTCGATCCGACCACCCACCTATCAAATGACAAAGACACATAGGCCTGTAACGTGCTATTATTGCAGGAAGGTTGGATATATTGCAATGAACTGCCCCGCAAGGGAAAATGTGAACTCGATGAAAAGACCACTTGGTAAACCGCAAGGCTTTATCACCACCTACCAACCCCCTGCAGAGAACGACGGCGATAAAATCAGGGAGGAATTCCAACCATTTGTGTCGGATGGTCTGATATATCCGATAACTGACCACACGAATTGGCGGAAAGTAAAAATCCTTCGCGACACTGGAGCAACCCAATCGCTGGTTTTAAAACAGAGTATGCCATGCGAGTCACAGACGGCGACAGGAGAATCCGTCATAATTCGCGGAATTGGGGGAAGGTATATTAATGTACCGATCCACCGAATCTCTCTTGATTCGAACATAGTACGTGGTCTGGTGGAAGTAGGCGTAGTCGATAGCCTACCCATCAAGGGTATCTCGATGTTACTCGGGAATAATCTAGCCGGCGAAAGAGTTGTTCCCCACCCGAGAGTGATGGTGGAGCCAAACACTTCAGAAAACACTGAGATGATAGAGGAACAACACCCCGGCATCTTCCCAGCGTGTGCAGTAACCCGTGCCCAGTCCGCAAAAAGAACAACAGAGGAAAGGTTAGAGGCAAAAGATCGGTCCAGGGAAGATGAGGAAATCGACCTATCGAAATCATTCATGAATCTTGAGGGGAAGCTCAACTCGCCACCCACAGATCCAAATAATACCCATAACAACGAAACCTCCCTACAAGTTCCCGCTTCGCGGCAACTGATCATACAAGAACAGTGGAAGGATGATGGGATTTCCCCCCTCTTCGAAGAAGCACTGCCCAAAGAAGAACTGGAAAAAATCCCCTCTGGATATTTTATAAAAAATGGTGTACTGATGAGGAAATGGAGACCCCCGCAATCCCCAGCTCACGAAGACTGGGCGGTGATATACCAACTGGTGTTACTAAAGGCACCTAGGGCCGAAGTGTTGGAGATAGCACACGAAACCCCTTTGGGAGGCCACTTAGGCGTCCGTAAAACCTATGATAGGATCACCAAACACTTTTACTGGCCTGGAGTCTGCAAAGATGTATCCAACTTTTTCCGAACTTGCCACACCTGCCAGATGGCAGGCAAGCCGAATCAGAAGATACCAATCGCCCCCCTACATCCTATACCCGCTTTTGAAGAACCATTTTGCCGCGTTTTAATCGACTGCGTGGGTCCACTTCCTAAGACCAAACGAACAAATCAGTATATATTCACTATCCTCTGCGCATCTACCAGATTTCCAGAAGCAGTCCCGCTCAGGAACATATCTGCTGAGAAAATCACAAGGACTCTTCTCAACTTCTTCTCCATGGTCGGACTACCGAGGGTAATACAGTCTGATCAAGGATCGAACTTCATGTCCAGGATGTTTCGACAGTCTATGAGTGTGCTGGGCGTACAAACCGTAAAGTCAAGCGCATACCATCCCCAGACCCAAGGTGCACTTTCACTCTACACTGAAAACCATGATCCGGACCTATTGCCTTAGTCACCAGAAAGATTGGGATGAGGGTATTCCCTTTTTGATGTTTGCAGCGCGAGACGCCACACAGGAGTCTCAAGGATTCAGCCTGTTCGAACTAATATTTGGCCACTCAGTACGTGGACCCCTAGCATTGTTAAAAGAAAAATGGCTGCAGGAAGGAGTCACCTGTAAACCCATACTGGAGTATGCGTCAAGGTTCAGAAACCGACTATATGAAACCAGCCGACTGGCAAGTGAAAGGCTACGAACAGCTCAAGCCAGAATGAAACAACATTATGACCGAAATACTACCCCCAGGACTTTCAAAGTCGGAGACAATGTGCTCGTTTTGTTACCATTACCTGGTCATCCACTTAAGGCTCGGTTCCACGACCCCTACACCATTGCTCGGAAGGTCAGTGAACTAAACTATATAATAAATACTCCTGATCGTAGAAAGGCGACACAGATGTGCCATATCAATATGCACAAACCGTATTTTGAAAGGGATAAAATAAACCTTATTGTAGTCACAACTCCGTCCGCTTCCATAAAAGAACCCGAGGAGGACAGTGAAAGGATCCCGGGGAAAGACAACCACCCTCCGAGGCTATCAAACTCAGAGATATTAGCCAATCTTACACCCGTACTATCTCATTTAACAAATAGCGAAAGAAACGATATGACCGTCCTCATTCGGAGCTATAGCGATCTCTTTCCCGACGTTCCTAGACAAACGAACATCGTGCAACATGATGTGGAAATCGAAAAGATCACCCTCATTAAGCAACACCCATATCGTGTAAGCCCACATAAAAAAAAAAAAATCTTTGGAAAAGATTTTCTTTTTTTCTAATATGGGGGGGGGTGTTACAAATATGTGAAAAAAATATATAATTTGAGACAATAATTACTTTTAATATCATAACAAAAAGGTCGAGAGAGAAAATTCTGTTTTATCGCGCTTTATATTGTCGTCTGCTCTCAGTGAATTTGTAAACATCCGGAAAAAGAAAAAGAGAGAGAGAGAGAACATGCGAAAATACAGCGAGGGGACGCCTATAAACTGTAAAGAAAGAGAGAGGAGGAGAGAGAAGATATAAAACTAGAGAGAGGGAAAGCTGCAGACATCCGCCTCGCGTATTATTGAGCGAGTGACGCGAGAGAGATGCAGGACATATAGTGAGAGAGGGGGCGCCAAAGAGAGAGAGAAAGGTATACCATTAGAGAGAGGGAAAGGAGCGGCGCAGGGTGGCGAGACAGTTACGATATAGCAGCCGAGGAGGAAGGTCAGGGAAGCGACATTGTTGGCGATGGTGACGGCGTTTGTGGTGCTGACGACGGCGAAGAAATGAACGATATATTTTGATGACAGAGAAAACGAAAAAAAAAAGGCGATAATGAGAAATGACGATGTATCCAATGTACGAAGGAATGAAATTGTTTCAAAAGAAAGGAATGCGACAGAAATATTTAAAACCCGGCGCTGGGTGTGAACTGTTTATTTCTTTTGCGCGGAAATTCTCTCTCGAATCTATTTCAAGTTTGTTTGTTCATCCAGTTACACATTCTCTTTTACTTTCGTTACAATATATTTATTTATATATGTAAATAAAATTGTGTTAATTTTTCCATTGGCCTAGGTATTGTTACTTGGATGTGTTTTTTCCTGTCTTATGTTTATAAATGTCTTTTGAGAAAATGGATATATCCCTCCCGTACCTAAAAACCCGGGAAAACTAATTTATTTTAAATAATTTTTTTATATTTTGTGTTAGACTTTTACCCCTAGACATATCGGGTCGTAACAATATATATCTATATATATGTATGTATATATATATATATATATATATATATATATATATATATATATATATCTATGTATACATATGTATATATATGTATATATATGCATAAATATATATGTATATATGTGTATATATGTAAGTATATATGGATATGTGTGTATGTATAAATATGTATATATATGTTTTTATATACATGTACGTATATGTATGTATATATATGTATATGCATGCATATATATGTGTATATATACATACATATGTGTATATATATGTATGTGTATATATATATGTATGTATATATATATATATATATTTATATATATATATATATGAAACATTATAAAAAGAATGCTAAAGCATAAAAGCTTAAAACTTTTGTTTGTTCGTTTTCTATTTTTGACGTGCAGGAATACACAATATTATGAAATAAAATTTAAAAACTTTTTTTTACAAGTACATAATTTTTTGCCGATACTTCACTCTTCATCAGTGTAGTGAAAGTGATAAGTATACACGGGGAAAGCGGGAAGGAAAAGGTAGAAGGAGGTATAGCCAATGAGAAGGTTTCACGCCAGTTTTAAATATATATACATATAATGCGCACATGCACACAGTCCATATACACATATAAAATATAATTATATATATATAGTCCATATGAAACGGTAAATCGGAACTTTTAGGGGTATTTTGAATCCGTATTGGATTAAAAAAAAGAATGTTCTGTTTTTTGACAAAAAAAAGGTCTTTTTTTATTGACAATCAAAAATAAAACAAACACAATGCATTTATTAGAATATTACATATTTACAACATAAAAGCAAGGGTCAAAATCACATGCTAAAAACTTTATACTCAGTTATATTTTTTCATTTGTTTATAACGGTAAACATATGAAATATTTTAGAGTTAATTTAGTCCATTCACTGAGTAAATCATTTGAAATATTCAAATTTCTTTTAACACTTATTTGCTAAACCTCTATATTCCGCCCCTCAGCGAGTTCAGAGTTGATTATGAAAAGATGCATGACAAGTTACTCTTCTATCTCCCTGGATGAGTGTACTTGTGTTTAACTTATTTTGACACGTTTTAGTTATAAACAAACCTAATGTTCACTTTATTTAGAACAACAACAAAAAGTTGCACATATGTTCTGAACAAGGATGTATAATAATCGCCTAAACTAAAAAATTAAACAAAATGCTGCTAAGAAAATGCCCAATAAATGGTAAAAAAAAAATTAATGAATACCTCTAAATAATTAGAATAAGTTGGAAATAATGATAATTTTACGTAAACTCTGTATACGAAACTGATTTCCTATTCGAAATTTTAAAATAATTCTTTTATTTTTTTAGTCGAGGTAATCATCTACAATATCAAGTATATTATGGGCGAATTGATTTAGCTATAATTTTGTTGTTGTTGTTGTTGTTGTTGTTTACTAACTAAGAGTAGTCACAGAAGCCATCATCAAAGATTCCCTTTTTTTTTGCTCAGCATACACCTCCAAATACCCGGGCAACACCGGGCTGAAATTCTAGTATATATATATATATATATATATATATATATATATATATATATATATATATATATATATATATATATATATATATATATAACAAATTTGTATATATATATATATAATATATATATATAATATATATATATATATATATATATATATATATATATATATATATATATATATATATATATATATATATATATAAATTTGTGTATGTGGGAATTTCGAAGAGAATTGAAAATTACATTGGAATCTGGAAAAATTTGGAAATTACTAACAAATATATATATATATATATATATATACATACAGATAAATACATATGTATATATATATGCGCATATGTATATATACATACATATACATCGACATATATATTTAAATGTATATATGTATATATGTATGTGTGCGTGTCGATGAAAAAGAAAACGGGTAGTAAGAAAATTAAATTTAGAGGAAATGACGGAAATATGGTTCTTTCCATGCAATGGGCAAATTATTTTGGGTTGGTTTGAAAATGAACCTTGCATGGCTAAAGTGGACCAGGTAACTCGTGCAGCAACACAACATAAATAAAAAATACATTATAAAAATATATAAAATAACGAAATGAAACACGAAGCCGCATCCAGTTCTAGTTTTCGGAAGCCGGATGAAGATCATCATAAAAATGCCATCCCTTATGAAACCATGCATGTGCATTTAGTGCGCACCTTCTCCACAAGCCCACACACCCGTGCACACATCCATACCCATGTGTATGTGTTTATATATATATATATGTATATATATATGTCTATATATATATAAAGATTTGGGGCCTTCACTGGCAATGTATGCGTTTAATCGAGTCGGTTTTTAGAACCAAGTACTGTAATAGTGAAATGTAAGCTTATCGTTCTAGCAAAAGGACAACGTTTACATTTTCTTAATTACATTATTTTCTTGTTCCTTTAGATTTTTATTCACTTTGTCCCCAAATATTTAAACGAGACAATCAGAATTGTTCTCGTATCACGTGACCGGATTTCACCGACAAGCAATCCACTTGAAAGATGCCTAAAACTTGAGAATTTTCAAACAGCCCCACCCCCCAAGTTATTAAAAATGAATGTGCTGAAGTAATAACAATTGTAGTATTGCCACTCATATCAAATATTAATAAACTTTATTATAGAAATTTCAGTTTACTATAAACATATTATATTGAATTCAACTGACACACACACACACACACACACACACACACATATATATATATATATATATATATATATATATATATATGAAGAGAGCGAGAGGGGCGAAAGTAAACGCTATATTAATGGAAATCAATCACAAACGATACGCCCACTGATTTGGACTGGTGATTTTCTTTTGGAAATGAGACATGAAGATTTCTATGTAGCTTACTAAGCATAAACATATTTTCATACTACTACTACTACTACTACTACTACTACTACTACTACTACTACTACTACTACTACTATGCTGTATCTTTGTATTGATGACTGTTAAGTAAATACTGAAAAAATGTATATACATACTGCATTATGTTACATTATATGTGTATACACGTGAAATATTTATACGTAATATCTTGAATCTTTATTCCAGTTCTGATCACAATCACATGATGTTTACTTTAGAAGGCTTAATCTTAAAGATTCTTAATAAGAAATTAGAATTTACCGAATCTTGCTTCATTATGAATATGGATCAAATTTAATGGAAGACTTGAAATGTTTCTAATGGAATCTTGTTCCCATACTATGTTCCCCAAAAACTGAAAATACACCAACCAAACTGCATTTAGAGGAATATTGATGAATTGATGTCTTATATGTATTGTTCAAATTTCACAAAGATCGGAATTATTTGAATGTTCACGAAAGCCAACTCTCCGTTTTTGCATAAGACTAAATTAAACTTATGCATCAAAAGTTAAAGCTGAAGACAATATAAAACAATATAAAACAATATAAATATAAAACAATATAAAGACAATATAAAACAATATAAAACAATATAAATATAAAGCAATATAAAAGACAATATAAAGCAATATAAAACAATATAAATATAAAACAATATAAAAGACAATATAAAACAATATAAAACAATATAAATATAAAACAATATAAAAGACAATATAAAACAATATAAATATAAAACAATATAAATATAAAACAATATAAAAGACAATATAAATATAAAACAATATAAAAGACAATATAAAACAAAATAAATTATCATCTTAACAAACGAAGACTGGATAGACGT
This sequence comes from Euprymna scolopes, assembly GCF_053919585.1. Classification (NCBI taxonomy): domain Eukaryota; kingdom Metazoa; phylum Mollusca; class Cephalopoda; order Sepiida; family Sepiolidae; genus Euprymna; species Euprymna scolopes. The sequence continues at coordinate 73,996,597 of NC_136493.1, read as the reverse complement.
AACAAATCGTCAACGAAACAGGTTTCGTTTATTCGTTTTATACATCTCTACAATTTCAACCTATAATTACGAGACTAAACAACAAAGAAAATCTTCACGAGAAGGATCGACTATAAGAGCATGAATGGGTACGAGGGGTGTGCAATAAGTAATGCCCCTGACCCACCTCCCATAGCAGTAGAGTAATGAAACTTGGCACAGTTATTACTCTTTCTCTACATAGGAACCACCCAGAGTTATGCATTTCTCCCATCGTTTGATGCAGCTCTGGAGACCATTTTTTGTAGAACACCCAAGGTTGGTCTTCCAACCACGCCGTGACTTCAGAAATCAAGGCTGCATCATCTGGGAAACTCTTTCCTTTCAAAAACAACTTCATGGTTGGGAAGAGGTGAAAGTCAGAAGGTGCAAGGGCATGAGAGTAGGGAGGACGGGGAAGGATTTCATAACCACACGCCCGTGCTTCTGATCTGGCGACATTTTTTTTTACACAGTGATCACTATTTATCAAGGCCCGGAAGCCACTCAGGGATAAGGGTTATTGTAAGTACATTACGTTAGTGTGGAGATTTGATGAAGTGTTTACTTAAGGGGGCGGTTCATTAGGAATTTGTTAACGTTGGACTTGAAGACATCCAAGTTGTAGTCCGGTGGGAAGCAGGCAGACGGAACAGAGTTCCACATGCGTGCAGTTCTAAGAAAGAAGCTTTGTTCATCGAATCCACGTTTTGATTTAGGCCCAGATATAGAGTGGGGGAAATTTTTCACAGTGGATTCAGCTAGACGGGTGTTTTTCGTGAAAGATTGGCGAGGGGGGGGCAGAGATTGGAGTTTAGACGAGCACCTGCCATGGAAATAACGATAAAACAAGGATAGGCTCGCAACGTCTCTTCTGTGGAAGAGAGGTTGCAGGGTAGAGAAAAGGGCATCCCCCACTAAGCCACGAAGTCTATTTTGTACTCTGTCAAGGCAGGATAGGCTGTTTTTAGCAGCTCCTGCCCAAATATGGCAGCAGTATTCCATCCTTGGACGTACTTGGCTTTTATATAGATAGAGAATTGCATCAGTAGTGAGATATCTTCTGGAGCGGTAGAAGGATCCCACCATCTTTTCAGCGACCTTGGCAACAGACTTGATGTACGTGTTCCATTTCAGATCAGGAGTAAAGGTAAAACCCAGAAGCTTGTCAAAACACGGGGCCTCACCCAGACGAGAGCCATCTATCACAATTGATGCCAGATAGGGATCAGAGCGTTGATGATGTAAGGATAGGAGTTTGGTTTTAGATGCATTAAAGGTAACCAGTCACGTCTTCCCCCACTGAACCACGCGCTCGAGATCAGAGGAGAGAGAATCAGAGAGAACTTTGTCATTTACAGCCTTTGATGTGTTGCCGTAGATGGTCGTGTCATCAGTATAGATGTCAACGAATGATTTAAGTATGTGTTTAGGGAGGTCATTGATGTAGATCAGGAAGAGAGTTGGGCCCAGTATTGCAGGCCTCCGATTTTTGTCCATCTACCACTACTCTTATGAGCCTATCGAATAGAAATGATTTAATGATTGAGAAAACATTTCCAGTTATACCGTAGCTGGAAATCTTGTGAAGTAGACCCTTATGCCATACCTTGTCGAAGGCCTTTGATATGTCAAGAGCAATTGCCCTAGAAAGGAAGCCTTTGTCAAGAGATTCACTAATCCTGTGGGATATAACCGTCGGCACATCTGCGGTAGATCTTGCAGAGCAGAAACCATATTGTGCGTCACTAAGAAGGTTGTTCCTGCTGATGTGCTTGTCTATTTCTTCATTTAATATGGATTCCAGCAACTTACTCATAACACACAGGAGACTTATTGTTCTGTACTGGGAGGGAGATGACTTACCACCTGAATTCTTAAATACAGGGCAAACTGATGAGGTCTTCCAGGGAGTCGGAAAGCACTTCTCCTTAAGGCAGCGCTTAAATAGTTTCGTAAGTATGGGAGCAAGTTCTGGTTGAAGCTTTTTTAACACTATAATTGTGATGGCATCAAGGCCAGTTGCTTTACTGGAATCTAGGTTCTTGATTAGCTTGGCGACCTCATGCACGGATATTTGTATGTTACTTAGCTTGTTCTGTGTTATAGGAGAAAATATGGGGAGTTGATGGCCTTCGTCGCATAGGGTAGAATTAGCTGCAAAGTTATTTGCAAATAGTTTGGCCTTGTCTGACGCTGACGTGATGACCTCTGGTCCATTGATAATGGTTGGGATAGAACGCACACTTCTGTTCAGGATCCTATTTGTTATTTGCCAAAACTAGTGGGAACCAAGCCGCTGATCAGCTACCTTGGATTTAACAGACTGAGCATATAACTCGCTAGCATTTTTTATTACTCTTTTACAGTGGTTGCTGGCAGTCCTGAAAGCAGCTTTAGTCTCAGTGCATCTATTACGTTGGTAACTCTGGAAAAAGTGATTTCTGTGCGCGATAGCAGCAACACATTCTGGAGAGAACCATGGCTGGCTGTTAGGTTTTTGTTGGAAATTTTTACATGCGAGTTGTGGAGCGGAGCGTTGTCCTGCAGGAGGAGGGTAACTTTGCTGATCTTGCCCCGCCTCTTGATTTGCTTCCCTTAATTTCCTCAAAAGTGAAGCATAATAGGCTCCTGTAATTGTGGTACCCTTTGCCAGGAAATCTGTCATCACTATTCCGTCCTGGTCCCAGAAGACTGTGAGCATGACCTTGCCAGCAGAGGGCTGCTCCCTTGCCTTCTTTGGAGGTGGTGAGTCCAAGTGCTTCCACTACATTGACTGGGCTTTGGTCTCTGGATCATAGTGATGGACCTAGGTTTTATCCTGTGTAATCAGTCTTTTGAAAAACTTTGACTCATCTTCTTGGTACATCTCCAAATTCATCCTCGAGCACTCGACGCGTTCTCGCTTTTGGAATGGTATAAGCAACCTGGGAATTCATCTGGCAGACACCTTATGCATATTCAAATGGTCATGAATGATAGTTTCCACAGACCCTGTACTAATCTTGACATCTTGGGCTATTTGGCGAATAGTAATGCGCCGATCTTCCAAAATGGCTGCCTCAACTTGACGGACAGATGCCTCATCAATAGCAGAAGGGGGGCGACCAGGTCTGGGAGCTGTTTCCACAGACTTCCGGTCATGTTTGAATTCACGATGCCAGCGTTTTACAAGGTCATATGATGGGGAATTATCACCATAAGTTTCTTTCATTTCATCAAAAGTCTCCTGTGGTGTGCGTCCTTTAAAATACAAAAACCGGATCACTGCTCGACATTCAACAGGCTCGATTTCACACCTCACACCTGACTCAGTTCAAACACCTGTAAAACAGAAACCACAATTAGTTCATAGCTGTAATTTGCCACATAACCCGTAGAGATATAAATCATTGCACATGCAAAATTTCAGCTAGATCAGACAACTGAAAGTGGGTCAGGGGTTTTACTTATTGTACGCCCCTCGTAACTAAACTAAAAAAAAATCAATAAACTAGTAAAATGAATTATTTCTGTGAATAAGGTAAACGAGATCATAAAACAATGAAAGAATAGAAGAAAACGTTCACCAAGAAACTGAAGCAAAAATATTAGCAAAGAAGACTGGCAATACTCTCATACAAATCTTAACAATACAAATAAAGCAGTAGCTTTAATAATAATGTAATTTACTAAAGCGTAAACGGAAACCCTGACACTTCTGGAATAATATATGCGGAAAATAACAAGACTACTAAAGAAGTGCTGAGATGCAAAAACAAAAAAAGCATGGAAATAAATATCCAGGAGATTGATAAATGAGACAACTTCAACTTTATACCATTAATACCTGATGCTAAAGTTTCATTTTCAAAAAAACCCTTCCGTAAATGTAACTTAGTAAACTCTACTTTCCGAACGCTTTATCAAAACGGACGAATGTGTGATAATTTATTGCTATATCTATAAAAGTGAAAGTGTCTGTCTGTCTGTGTGTCTGTGTGTCTGTGTACATTTCCCTACACAATAACTCCGTCAACTTTCAGTCTACAGACTCGAAATTTGATATAAAGGGTACTGAGATTTAGGGAAATTTTTGTAATCCATTTTCGGCCAGAAATATGGCTGTTAAGGTGTCAAAGTTCAACGATTTGACTTTTGAGAACTCTACCAAATTCCTCCGCCAATTTTGGGTATAAACAGTTGGTATATTAGATATAGGTTACTTGGACATGCATCTAACTCAATAACTTGATTTGAGCCCAAAACAATAAATGTTAAAGGGTCATAATAGGGGTCAATGTTAAAAAAATGTGACCTCTGCGGTCTCTACCAAATTACTAAAGACAATTTCTGGTCTAAACATTTAAAATTTTACATAAAGGGTATTCAGAGATAGGGCAAGCTTTTTAATCGGTTTGGGTCGAAAATTTGAGCTACAAATATATACATCTATGTATGTATGCTTGCATGTCTGCCTAAAACTTTCGACAAAGGGTACAACTGTTCACAAGATAAGTATCTTTTTGAAGCTCGACCGTTCAGACGAAAAATACCGAAATATTGGCTAAAAACATTAATTTCTTCACCGTCAACTGGGCACTTTTTACAGGGAGGGGTCGCTTTTTTCACCGATATTTTCGAAAGTCATCCCCTCTTCTCGATTGTCCAGTCTTTATTTAAACCTACGTCATTTCCGGTTTGGCGGTGGTCGTAACAGCAAAGACGTCTCGTATTTTCACGTTCTTTTCCTCCTTTGCGGTACGGATTCGAGCCTGCATTTCTACTACCACTTTTTTTTTTGCTCAACATACACCTCCAAACACCCGGGCAACGCTGGCCACCCATGCTAGTTTTCAATAAACGTAAGTGCCTCCCTACTTCTCACTTATAGAATTAACGAGAAATCAATTTATTGAGTAACAGTTATGGGACTTTTAATTTCTGTTTATTTCAAACCAGTTAACTGCATATGTTTAAGTTATAATTTCACGTAGCTAAAAAGTTGGAATACATTTTTATGAATACGCATACCCTACATTAATCTAATGAAAAATATATATCGTTTTTTATTTTATATTATACTAGGGGGGTACCCGGCGTCGCCCGGGTGTTTGTAGGTGTGTGTATGGGGGGGTAAGTAATAACCCTGAAACGATGTTTAAAAAATTGGACCCCCCCAAAAAAAGAAACAGCGAAAAAAAAACGCTGTGTGTATAGGGGGAGGGAAGTAAACTAAAGAATAAGCGAAGTAAAAAAATAAAGAAACGTTGCCCGCGTGTCTAAAGATGTAAAAGAAGAAAAAAAAATAGTTTTGGTCGTGAGGCTGGATTGAACCCGGGATCCTTGACGCGGAGGTGAAACAAACTCCAACCACTTGACCGTGTAGGCCAAGAGTAAGAGGAATTGATTATAGTGTTAAAATAAGATAGCCACTAAATGAGGTTATCGCGGGAGCGTTACGAGATGACGTAGCAGTATTTTATTTTGTTTGTTTTACTTCACATTAGCGTTTATTAAATTACGTATTTCGTTTCCTATCTAGACATCTCTCTCTATCTGTCTGTCTGTCTCTCTCTTTTCTCTCTCTCTCTGTTTGCGTTTATGTATGTGTGTGTGTGTCTCTCTCTCACTTCGTCTTCCTTACTCTAAAGACTGTTACTAAAAAAGAAAATGGCGTCTGGCTGTTTTTTTTGTAAAAACTTCGATCGTTAATATTTTTTGTAAGCGTATTTTTTTTTACTTCACATTTTTGGCTTGTTATTTTTCGTTTAACTATCGTATCTAACTATTTTTAATGTGCTAATAACTTTGGTATCGTTGTCATAGCGCAGAATTTCATAGTTTAGCTTGTGTGAGGGTTAAATTTTTTTTTACTGATAACAACAATGTTTTTTTAAATTCAGACTGCCATTAGAGCTTGCTGACGTCAAGATCACGTGACATGACTCAGGTTTTAAATACAAGTTGACCCAAAATAAACGGCCTCGTGTATACTTTATGTAGAAGAGTTGGCGCCCGTATTCTTTGGGACAGTTATAAATCCATTTAAAAATATGTAATGTTTAACATTAAAATGTCACTTTTTTGCCCCCCCCCCTGCAGAAAATCGATAAGTTGACGCACTTCTGATGGTCCTTTTGGGCTAATTATTCGATATTTGTCGTCCGGAAGGTGGGGCTTTAATATGATATCAAGTTTGTGAATTTTTGTTTCGTCGGTCAAAAGTTTTTAGCAGACACACAAACATGTATGCATACACACTGTTGTGGTTGCAAGGTTGAACAATAATTAGTAAGGAAATACAATGAAGACGCAAACAACAAGATAACGCAATAATAAGTGTATTAAAGAAAAGGTATATTTACAATATGTACAAATGACGGTGTCGAGTCAGAGAGTCTTGGTGGGAGGACATGTACGCTCTTCGGCGTCACTTCTGGTGGCATTTGAGTAAGACACACCAAGGCCAACCTCGGCTTGACATTTATAGTGTTATGTTATTCGTATATGCAAATAAGTGGTTGCCACCACAACACCCCCTCCCAAGATTTGAAGTCACACAGATTTCAATATCTTTTTCTTTTTGGGTTTACCCTTAATGGTTCATTCACTTTCCTTTTCCTACCTGATCTTCGGGGGTCAGGTGCATTTTGAGGCCTTGAATTTATTGCAGCGACCTAAGTTAGTCGTGAATGCCTCAGGACATAATTCTTTTACATCGTCATTTATATTTACTGTTGTTGGAGAAGAACATTCTAATTTTTTACAGAATGTATTGATTGGCTTATCCCATAGTCCGAATTTCTCAATTAAATCTATTCCAAACAGATTTTCACTATTTTTTAGTACGAATATTTTTAATTTCTTCGAAATCCCTTTCAATTTTATCGGGAGGACAACTTCTCCTTCAAATTTTATACCACCACCAGTTACCGTCCGGGCTGCTTTACTAGTTTTCATCATGGCCGGTTTTCCCAACTTTTCCCACGTATTCAGGTTTATCATAGAAACATCGGAGCCGGAGTCGAGTTGTAACTTTATTGATGTTTTAAATATTTCCACTTTTACGTATTTTCGCCGATCTTTGTCTAATTTTGTATTTGATTTTGTTTGCTGTACTCTCTTTCTGGTGTAATCTTTATATCTGCAGCAATCGCTTTTGTGTCCCACCTTCTTACAAATGTAGCATTTTTTCTTCTTATAAGGACAATCTGATTCCCAATGCTTTTCTGCACATCTCTTACAGTTATATCTAGGAAGAGGCTTGTTATATTGTGTACTATATTTATGGTTATTATCTTTGGAATATCCCGTTCCATTGCTTTTCTTTGTAAAGTTCTTGGTTGGTGCGTATGGTTTTCTAACTTTTCTTACATATGCCACTCCGGATTCTTCTATATGTTTTGAATCCTTTTTTAGTGTAATGGCCCTTTCACAGTCCTCTACTAGTTTCTGGAGGGTTAAATCTTGCTCAGATTCCAGCTTAGACAACACTCGTCTGCGTATTTCTGCATTTTTCGTGGAAACTAACCCTTGAGCGAAGATTAGACATTTAAAATCTTCTACCGTTAGTTCTGCAAGCTTAAAATTATCGCAGTTTTTATTGACAACTGATGCGTATGTCAAATAATCTTGGTTGTCCATCTTTCTTAGATTCATGCACAGCCATCTTTTATAAAAAAGAGATATATTTGGATTAAATAATTCTTTTAGTAATTTTACAGCTTCCATGAACTCTAATTCCGCAGTTTTTTTTAGGTAATATGTAATCTACGAATTTGCTGTGTTCTGATGTACCCAATTTTCTGAGTAAGAGGCTCACTTTCTGACTATTTGGCCAATTTTTACAGTCCAGTTGAAAAACATCCTCGTATCTTGTGTAGTATGCTTCAAAATTCTTCTCTTCCTCAGGCACATAATGAAATGTGTCCATGCTATTAAAAATAGTTGTATGGGAGAAATTAACACTATCGACATTTTCTCGATTACTCTTTAGTAGTTCCAGTGTTTTAGCAAAACGTTCCTCTTGTCTTTCTTCCTGTTCCAATTGCAGTTTTTTCTGCTTTAATTGCGCCATTTTCTGCTTTTCTTCTGGTTCCTGCTGCCATTTCAATAATCTGTCCTCTCTCTTTTCCTCGCGGTCAGCCTGTGCCTGTATTTGTGTTTGCAAAAGCTCGTTTTGTGTAGCTTGTGCTTGTAAAAATTGCATGAACATTTTTGATAAGTCTTCCATGTTTTTTATTTATTTTTTTTATTTAGTGTGTAGTTAAAAAAAATATTGTACCATGTACCATATACACCGGTTTGGATTACAACAAAAAAGCAAATTGCTGTAAGCTCCTGTTTTCAATAATAATATCGCTGCTTGCAATAATATATTCTTTTTGCGAGTCACGTTGCAAAAAAAAAAATAAAACAGGTTTATCTGGAATCACGAAATGGAATTGACTTTCCGTTTTTAGGCACTTACTAATAAGTAACTCTTTCCACAAAATAAAAGTTTGGGTTTTTTTTTTAATCGAGTCACAATTGAATAAATGTATGCAGTACATTTAGTTCTTTGAGTTTTTTTTTCTCTAGTATTTTAGTAATTAAAATACCTCTTAAATTGAGATTACCTTTTTTCCCGTGACGTTTTACTGTATTATCCGTTATTCAGTGACAACTTCAAGAAAAAAAATCCTTTCCTTGAATTTTAGTTTTAGCTGTGGTATTTCCTTTTAGTACCGACGTCAACCAAAACATTAATTAAAAAGTCCTTTAGTTGTTGTTTTGTTTACGGAGAACAGTAATTAGAATCCACTGGTGAACTTTTTTCGTAGGTTACTTCCTTGCTTTTCGTAATACGGGTCTGGCCTGTCGTTTTTGCGACAGAAGAAAATTCGCTTTTCGTTTTCAAGTTGGTCCTTTAGTAAGATTTGTCGTGTAGCGACAAAACAAAAATTCACTTTTACATTCGTTTGCAAGTCGGATTCCCAGAAAACGGCGTAAATTGTCGCTTTTGCCACGCTAGAGTTTTTTTTTCACTTGAGTTGAAACTTCTCTTTAGCGTAAAATCCGTTTGCTCGTCAACACTTTGCATTCCTTAAAAAAATGATCAACCTTTGCGTTGTACTTTTTTTTTTTTAAATAGTTCTTCGTCAAACTGTTATATTTGACGCTTCATATCTCATCGCCAACTGTTGTGGTTGCAAGGTTGAACAATAATTAGTAAGGAAATACAATGAAGACGCAAACAACAAGATAACGCAATAATAAGTGTATTAAAGAAAAGGTATATTTACAATATGTACAAATGACGGTGTCGAGTCAGAGAGTCTTGGTGGGAGGACATGTACGCTCTTCGGCGTCACTTCTGGTGGCATTTGAGTAAGACACACCAAGGCCAACCTCGGCTTGCCATTTATAGTGTTATGTTATTCGCATATGCAAATAAGTGGTTGCCACCACAACACATACATACATACATTTTCGCTTATATATATATAGATATATAAAATTTTATTTTATTTTATATATATCGTGTTTTATTTTTCACGATCAATAATTCATTAATCTATCGTTTAGGTAAGCAGGAAAGTTCTTATGGAATTTTTTATTTTGATTTCAAATGATGTATTTTCAAGTAAGTTTTCGTTATAATACCTTTACTTGATATATCATTGTAAAAAGCGTTTTTTGCTTTATCAGATCATTTAAATTACAATCGTTTTACAACAATTATTATTTCTTTTTAGTACGTTGTATACAAGATTGAAAAAAAACAAATTCTCACAATTTTCTTATTTCAATTCAAGCTAGGCTGAAAAGCTGCTGAAACAGCTCACGATATTAACGAAGCGTTTGACCAAAGAATCACTATTGAACGCACAGCACAAAAGAAATTTCGTGGCGGCGACGAGAGTCTTGAAGATGATGAGCGCAGTGTTAGCCCATCAGATGTTGACAACGATCAATTAAGAGCCTTAGTCGGAGACAATCCATGCACAACTGTTTCAGAACTTGCTTCTGAATTAGACGTAATGTATACGACGATTTTCAACAACTTCAGAGAGATTAGAAGGACAAAAGAAACTTAATGAATGGGCGTCTCACGAATTAATGGACAGCCAAATGAAACACCGTTATAAAGTGTCATTTTCCCTTCTTTTACACAAGAACGACCCGTTTCTCAAACAGGTTGTGGCTCGCGATGAAAAATGTGTTCTTTTCAACAACCTGCGATGCCCAGCTTAGTGGTTACATGTCAATGAAGCTCCACAACACTTTCTCAAGCAAGAATTGCACCAAAAGTAGGTCATGCTGATTGTTTGGTAGTCTGCGATCGGTCTCATCTATTACATTTTTTAATGCAGGAGAAACCATTACGGCGAAGAAGTACTGTTACAAATAGATAGAAGCATTAGAAAACAGAAAAGCCCAATTCTCCTCTACGACAATGCCCGACCGCACGTTGCTAAACTGACCCTGTAAAAATTGAACAAATTGGGCTAGGAAACTCTGCCTCATTCGCCATATCCTTCAAACCTCTCACCTACCGACTATCATATTTTCAAGCATCTCGACAACTTTGTGAGAAATTCTTCAAAACACCCAAGCGATATCAAAAATGCCTTCAGCGACTTTATCGCGACTAGAATACAAGATTTCTTACATTACTGGCACAAATACAGCACAAAACGTGATTAAAACAAGCCCAAAAAGTATATGGTCCCCCGACTGATTTTGGCTATTTTCCCCATTTAAACCCCTTGCCTGATATAAAGCATCAGGGGTACAACAGCCAAATGACACCGTTTCATGACAAACAATGCATTAATTTGAATTCGGTACCATTAAAAACCCCTATTTAGATACAAGCATGAATCGTTGGAGAAAAATAAAAATGAACCCAAAAGGGTTTTTTACCCCTAGAACATCCCGTGCTCAATTCCGCAATTTTCCCAGGGTAGAATATTACGTTTCCAGATGTATATTCATATGGTCTTAATTTTAGGTAATTTTCAGAAAAATCTAAGGGTCGGAAAAGATTCTATTGTGAGAACAACTACCAAGAACGATAGTCCAAACAATCAGAATTAATACCAATCCTCATCTAAAAAAAAATTAAAACAATTCATTAAACCGGAATACAACAAATTTATAGAAATTGTGTTCAAATGAAAAAGAAATACATTTGAAACTTTAGAAAACAGAATAATGCTGATACTGTTTTGTTATTAAATGAAAAAAAAAAGAATAATTTGCCGGATTGCCGCGTTATTTCCTATTTCAGTCACATAAATTCTTTAGAGTCAAATGATTTTGGCATTTCTTTCAAACAAATTATCTCTACTTAACCCATGTTTTTTTTATTATAATAATAATAATAATAATAATAATAATAATAATAATAATAATAACAACAACAACAACAACAACAACAACAACAACAACAACAACTACTTAAAAAGAGTAAGTTATAGTGGGTTTGACACGGGCCGAGATACACAGTTGGAAGATTATGATAATTTTTCAAGGCCAAATGCTTAAGAAAACAATTTAATAAAAATGATATCGTAAAACTTGAATTTAACTTGTAAATACTATTTAACAAAACGTGGGTCGTTAAATGCATTTATTTTATCCAAATAAAATTGTAAAAACATTTATTGTATCAAAATATAAGGCACTTATGCATTATACGGACGGGGGCATTATATTTTGTTGGGTTTCTTTGAACGACTGATAGGGGGCGCAACTTTTTAACCTACTTCAACAGTGACAATAATCAACACTATAGTTTGTTATATTTTACTTTAATTTAAACAACTTTTTATTAAAATTCTATTTTTCTCTTACAGCGACTTCTTTCCGTTAAATTGTATGAAAAATAATTCAATTCAAAAATGTTTTAAATTTTTTGAAAAAAAACCCAATGTTGCTTTAATTTTTATTAAAATTCTATTTTCTTACGACGAGTTTCCGTTAAATTGTTTGAAAAATAATCCCATGCTCCTCGTGGGTAGAGTTAAATACAAGGTCGGTTTTTAATGTTGGGAAAGGAACAAAAATAAAACTTGCCTCAGTCTAAAAGGATTTCTCCTCCACTGAGTGAGGACAAAAAAGAGAATGTGTAGTATCAGAACAGATACTACACTTTGCTCTTAGCCAAAAGATTCTATGTCCGGAAAAGTTCTATTTTTGGTGATTTTGGACCCTTTTGACATCCTCGGGATGCAACCAGAATTTTCCCACTGTCATATAATTAATTTCTACATGTATATCATGTGGTCTTGCTTTTGGGTAATTTTCAGCAAAATCTAATATTCGGAAAATATTTTATGTCCCGAAAAGCGCTATTTTTTGGGTCATTTTGATTCCTTTGATCTCCTGGAGACGCAACCAAAATTTTTATAAAAAATCCGAGAATATTACATTTCCTCCCTTGCCTAGTTTTAACTTCATGCCAAATTTCAGAAAAATGTAATGAGTAGTTATTGGAAATGTTTGGAACGGATGGACGAACGGACAAGGGTGTAATCTAAGGTCCAAATCCGAGTTCGTCGGTGGACTAACAAACTACAAAAAAACAACATAGAGAAAACTTGTTATTTAGACTCCAGTGTAAACCACTTGTTTTTACCAGCGAGCGATCACTAATAAGAACTTGTTTCAGGACTCCTGGTAGGTTGGTAATAATAATGCATTTGTTCACAATAATCAAAAATAATATCGAAAGAAAACAGCTTGAGATCGACAAGTCATTGCAAATATAATTCTCCATATATTTACGAAAGAGCAATATCAAGAGTTTAATTAAAATTTTAGTAATTTATGCACATTTACATCAGTACTAATTTACTTGTCAGGGGAAAGACTTACGCAAGAATAAAATTTAATTATTCGGAAAGAATGCCAGTCGAAATATGAGGAACACTATGGAAGTAAATTGATCAATGGTATAAACTGCGTTTAGATGCTTTTGGGTGGGTCCGTGACAAAAGTTTTTTGACATTGGATTGGAAAACTCTCAAGTTGTCAACGGGGAGCATCAATCCTTCAATAATGTGTTCCATAGGTGTGTTCTTACATAGAAGCTCTGTCTATTAAAATAACCCTAGGCACATGGAGGGAGAAATGATAATATGTTTTCGTCTATGTCGCAGGATGAGTCTGTGAATGTTTTACAGGGAGGAACTAAAACAGGAGTTCAGCCGAGCACATTAATTTTCCAAATATTTTAAGCTTATGTAATATATGAATATTTTAATGTATGTATGCTGTGGAATTTAAAGTAACCAGTTTTGAATTTAGATATAGATATAGAATAGATTTAGATTATAAAATATTTAACAGTTTATATTAATATTAGAATATAACTTTTTATGATTAAATTTTAAATTAACTCAAATTAATATAAAAGCTCACTGGACACGTATATATGTCCTTCTAATCATATTCAATATGCAACAGATAATTGTGTATATGTGTGCCTTGGTGCATTTCAGTGCTTGTATGTCCGTGTGTACGCGCACAGGTATGTATGTATGTATAATGTTCGTCTAAAATTAAACGAACACGTAGATATAGCTTTGCTGAATGATTTAATATCTATGTACATATAACTAAATATATAGAGAGCCACACACTTATGTATGTATATATATATATGTGTGTGTGTGTGTGTATATATATACACACACACACATATATATATATATATATATATATATATATATATATATATATAGAGAGAGAGAGAGAGAGAGAGAGAATGAGAAAGATGATCTCGCAACGTTCCAATTACGTTCAATTACCTCAAGTAATAAATGAATTACATTTAAAGAAATTCATAACAAAATTACAACTTGCAATATGAATTTTAGAGCAACCGTAGGAAAGATCTTAATAAAAGCAAAGACGCAAGAATGTAAAAACATAATAATTCTGTCTCATATATATATATATATATATATATATATATATATATATATATATATATATATATATATATATATATATATATATATAAAATAAAAATTAAATTTACCAAAATAATCCAGGATGGTAAAACTAAAGTATATTATAAATATTAACGAATTAATATTTATAAAGTAATCTCAACCAGATGTAAAAGCTCGATAAAACCAAATAGGAGATAGAATAGTTAATAAAACATGTTAAAAGAAAACTTTGAAAAAGAGTTAGAAACATATTTAATCTGAAAAGGAAACACTTAATAAGTGTATAGTCCTTAATCCGCGGAGTTTCGAAGAAATACTTTCCTTCTAATCAGAGGGTAGGAATTAGCAACATGCGGGATCGGATTTTGCATACAAAAGTATTTGATGAAACTGCACGTGAAATCACCTTTCTCTTCACCATATTCCCTTTACTTCACTTTTTGTTATCAAGTAAGATCTTTGACTTACTTGCAATTTCAATAAAAGTTACTTTTATGGTAGAAAAGTTCATTGGTTTGAATTTTTAAGTAGTTTGTAAAAAATTTCTTTTTGTTTTTAATTCACGAACCGGTAAAAAGAAAATCAAAATGGCAGCGACTTTGAAATGGAGAGCCCCGTTTTCAATTTGAAGGGGGGACACCTGAGCATTCTGTGTTAACAATTTAAGAGAGTTCCGTCATCTTAAGGAATATTTATAAACATATTTTAATGTTTTCCGTTATTTTGTGCTTGAGGAATATTCGATTATGGCATGTGTAGTTTATATAAAAATTCATTTAAGCAGTTATCGCCTCAAATTTCGTTTTAATTTCGGTTCGCTGAAATTATTTCAAGTAAAGAGCATTAAAAACTATTTCAAAACAAAGAACAACATAAACTGAACTTTTATTGACTATGGTAACATTTATTTCTTGTATATTTGTTTTTTCCGGTAGTCGTTTGTTGGCTTTTCTGCTAAATACTCTTACTAAATATTATCGACGAAATATCGAAAAACAAAGAAACAAAAACAGTTTTAAAAAATAATGAAGCTTTACTTAATTTAGTAAAATAATCCAAAACAGCAAAATAGGATATAAAAAAGTAAACATGTAATTACTTTAGTTTTTTAAAGAAAAGAATCGATATAAATATGAATAAGAAGAAAATGGCACCCTTTTCAAGCAGAACAGCTTCGTTTCAGTTTTACAGTATTGAACGGTGTAGTATTGCGCCGTCGGATTCAGGGTTGTACTATTGTAATATAAAGAATACGCAGAAAGGGTTGTAATCAACTGAATTCCTTCTAGTACACTGACAAAAAAAGCTTACACAGATATATAAATACAAATAAAAAGATTATGTAAATATTTTTAAAAAGACACGCAATCACGTGAGCAGAATTTTTTCCTTCTTTTGACACGATAACAAGTAACGTTCTTATTTTTTATTGTTTATCTATTTATCTATTTTCGAAAGAGTTCCACGTGCAAGTGGAGAAAGAAAAACAGAGTTATGCAAAATATGTGTCTAGAATTGTCTAAAGTTCCGACTTTTTATTTTGGCTTTCACTTTAATAAGAACATGAATTTATGAGGTGAATTTATTCAAGACAATATGATTCAACTAAAAAAAAAATAAATAAAAGCTAACGTGAATTAAGATTAAAGTTAAGGTGTTATTGTGGACCCTCACCCCTTTTAAAAAACCTTGTTAAACTTTGTGATATATTTACATTGTATGGAGGTCAGGCGCGAACGAACAACCAATAATTTTATTATACCATATTTCTTCAAACTGAAACATAATTATCAAAGTATACTTACGCAAATAGATATGAAAAGTCTTTGTTAAAGTTTATGCGATATTTCCATGGAGTACAGGCACGAACGCAGACCCCACAATTTTATTATACCATCCCTATTTAAGTTGAAACATACTTATCAAAGTATTTTTATGTACATCTATATCAAAAACCCTTGTAAACGTTTTTTTTTTTTCATTTCTTATTTCCATACTTTGGGGGCTAGGCGTGAACGCAGACCACACAATTTTCATGAACCACTGTTCTGCCAGATCAAACATACCCATTCCTGATTCTCGATACATCTTTTATCATTATATGTAATCAGTTTTTTTAAAAATAGTCAACCATATAGGAGCCTATTCGTGACCGCACACACACATACACACACACATATGTTCAGCTTTATATATATATATATATATATATATATATATATATATATACATACAGGTTGTCCCAATATAATGTATACATTCCTTAAATTGTCTCAACTTACTATATGAATACGTTATACCACGTTTTGAAGAGATGTTTAGGAATAAAGAATGGCACTTCAAGCAAGATGGAGCATTTCCCCACTATCATCATGACATAGGAGCATATCTTGATAGTCACTTGCGAAACAGATAGTAAGGACGAAGAGGAAGTATCGAGTACTGTCCACGTTCACCAAATGTGCCCCACCCCCTAGATTTTTCTCTTTTTTTATGGCATGTTAAACACAGGCGTAACGCCACAAAATGAGATAAAATGAATAAGCTGAAAGCAACCATTGACAAAACCATTGTCAATATACCAATAGACAAGAGCCAATGTCAACATACCAATTGAACTGATAAGGAACGTTTTCGATTCAATTAGTGAGCATTGTCAGCTGTTCATGGACCATAATAGCCAATAATTTGAACACGTTCGAAAATTAACTGGTTTTTATATCTGTTTACAGTATTTTGATGTATGATTGTTTTCTTTTTTATAATAAATATTGGGTTTATGGTCATTTAAAGAGTGTACACATTTTATTGGGACACCCTGTATATATAGACCACGAAGGGAATAAAGAGCCAACGATAAAAAACGAAAAGACAGATTTCGATCCCTATTTTTTGTAGAGTGCGTTATTTATACGGTGGAACAATTAAATTATCGCCCTATAAAAGACAACAGGATATCCATTTCCGTTTAATGAAAACCGGTTTTCTTTTTGTGTTGCTAGTTGGCTAATTGTGTACAAATCCCAAGAACGATAGGAGACTTCTGTCATGTCTGAAAGTGACACAATGTTCAATGAGCGAGATCAGAGATGCGCCGCTGTACAACTCATGCTCTCTACCGATACAAGTAATGAAACAGGACCATTGCTAGTATTCTCAAAATGCAAATCTGAGCAGTTCGGCTCGGCTATGATCTTTGATGTAGTTTCAAGTGAGGATCACATCATGCCCCCTCACATCTTCGAAGCCGGTTTGAAAGTCACCACCAAAGTGTACCTGGATGTGCTGAAGAGTGTGATTATCCCCTGATACAATCAGGTGGCCGCTTAAAAACCTTGGGTGTGGCAGCAGGGCCCGGCGCTAGCCCACAAGTCCAAAGAGACCCAGGCTTGGCTGTAAAACGAATGCTACGGCTTTGTACTCTTCTCTCACTTCCTTCCCTTCGAACGGAACTCACTGGACTACTTCGTCAAGAACATCACCAACATAACCTCCCACAACATCAAAGCCAGCCTAACCGCCGCCATCCGTCGAGTATACGCCGAGCTCACACCGGCTCTTGTGGAAAAGGCATGCTCTCAATCCCGGACACGTATAGAGGCGATGATTAAGGCTGAAGGTAGCTATATTGAATAGATATCAGCTCTACTACATAATCAAGTTACCTGAATTGATTTTTTCAATAAAAGTTTTAAGATAAAGCTGTAGTCTTGTTTTCTTTAGGACGCCTAATGGATTGTTCCACCCTCTATATATTTGATGAAAAGGAGACTAAAACTTGCTGCTATGGTTTCAAATGATCTGAAATAAAAGCAAGGAGGAATCTTGCTTTCCCAATATTTTTCATACGTTATAACTTCCCTCTACATAAAGTAAATTTCACAGTGTGTAAGTATTCATAATCATATTTGCTAAAGACGGGACATAAAGCATATAAGAAATATTTCTAATCAAGTCCCCCCTTTCTCTTATTACAGATCATTTGAAACATAGCAGCAAGTTATATTTTTCTCTGCGCTTTTAGAGATTTTGGGGAAAAATATATAGGGATATACTGGCAGCCAAATAGAATATTGAAATGCTCATATCTTAGGTTCCATGGGACGAAACTCCATGAAAATTTGCAAGCTAAAAAGCTTGCAAATTTTAATGAAGATTATAACACTTTTCTATGGTTTAAATTTTATGACAATTGGTAAAAACAACCTATATTTTCAAACCAATATAATATGCACAAATTTGTCTACATTTGTATATATAGTGTCCTGCAAAACAGCTTCAGTTTTGCTGCTCCGGTTATCTCCCTGTGACCTTGCTATGCTACTAATACACTAGTTTGTGTAAATGGAATTCCCTCCCCACAACAAAGAAAGACTAAGTTCATTCTTTTAAAGAAGGAATTAGTATGGCAAAATGTTTTTATCAAAGAAAATACCCGTAAGTAAATTAATACAGAAAATAGTTTATGTATTTATTTATTTACGGGCTGTTATTCTCATCTCCTATAGTAGTTGTTTCACGACAATCTGTGAATACGTAAGTAAAGGCGGAATAAAAAGTAGATATATAGATTTTTTTTTTTTTTTTGCTTTTGTGATAGAAATTTATCGTAAGGTGTCGCGTGGTAAGACGAAGACACGGACAACGAAACATATAAGAGAAATAATAATCGGAGTGAGAAAAGCATGAGAGTGAGAGAGGGTGAAAAAGAGAGAGAGAAAATGAGTTGGAAAATATATACAAAGAGAGGGAGGGAAAGAGAGAGATAGAGAGATAGAGAGATAGATAGATAGAGAGAGAGAGAGAGAGAGAGAGAGAGAGAGAGAGAGAGAGAGAGGTGGGGAATAAAAACTATTTAGATAATGTTGACGACAATGTTTGTTTTCTTTCAGTATCAGATCAAATGTATAAAGCGAAAGAGAGAGAAAGAGAGAGAAATTAAATAAAAACTGTTGTAGGTAGTGTTGACGCCGTCAAATCTGGTTTTTCTTCGGCATAAAAGAAATGTACACGCTAGCAAGCCAGCGAGCGAGGGAGGGAGAGGGAGAGAGAGAGAGAGAGAGAGAGAGAGAGAGAGAGGAATAAAAACTGTGGTAGATAATGTTGACGTTGTAAAATGTTTTTTCAGCATAAAACGAAATGTAAAGAAAGAGATATAGAAAGAGAAAGAGAGAGAGAGAGAAGTAGGAGAAGAGAGAGGAAAAAAGAAAGAGATAAAATATAAACGGGTGTAAATAATGCTGACGCCTTAAATGTTTTTTAAGCATTAAAATATAAAAAGCAAGAGAGAAAGTAAAAACTGTTGTAAATAGTGTTGACGCCGTAAAATGTTTTTTTTTCGCATAAAAATATAAAAAATGAGCCAGTGAACGAGAAAGAGAGAGAGAGAGAGAGAGAGGTAGAGAAAGAGAGAGAGAGAGAAAGAGAGGGGAAATATTAACTGGTATAGATAATTTTGACGCCTCAGAATTTTTTTTTATTTCAGCAGGAAAAGAAATGTAAAAAGCGAGCGAGAGAGAGCGAAAAAGAGAACGAGAGAGAGAGAGAGGGGAGGGAGAAAAGGAGAGAGAGAAAGAGAGAGAGTAAGAACCGTTGTAGATATTGTTGACACTGTAAAATGTTTTTCTCAGCTTTTATGCTTAGAAATATACAACGCGAGCAAGCGAGCGAATAAGAAAGAGAGGAATTGAAAACTGTTGTGGATAATGTTGATGTTGTGAAATGTTTTTTTTTTATCTGGTGTCGCCGTGTAATGTTTTTTTGGGGCATAGAAAAATGTAAAAAGCGAGAGAGAGTGCGAGAGCGAGTGCTGGAAAAATATATACAGAGAAAGAGAGAGAGAGACAGGGAGGGGAATAAAAATTGGTGTAAATATTGTTGACGCCATAAAATGTGATAAAATGAACGCAGCAATTTGTTACATGATAAGGGCTGCCCTTTTTTCGTGTAAGTAAAAAAATAGGAATTAGTTAAATGAAAATGATATCAGAATAAGCGGGGATTGAACCCTGTCGATAAGTTTTAAAGAATAATAGGTTTAAATGGAATGTCTAGTTAAATTGTTGATTCTGTTAAAATATTTAATAAATACAAATTTGGCTGGAAACCATTCACATTCTTAGAAAGAATTCATAAAAAAATATCGGTTACAGAATTAGACAAGTAGGTTAAATTCCTTTGTAAAACAACAAAGAGAATGGAAAATTTCCTGGTCGTCAGAAATGGTTACAAAACGTGCAAATCGCGCAGGTTTGAAACACGTGAGTTGAGGTCACGTTGACCAGACATACGTGTGATTTCTCAATATAGGAAAGAGTTCGAAGTTAGAGGAGAACCAGATTAGTCAGTGGGAAGAAGCAGAGAGGTTCAGACCGATTCTCAGTTAGAGTCAGGGCACCTTCTAAGAAGCGAGAGGTTTTAGAGATAACCATGTAAAACATTGAATCCCTGAAATACAGAATCATGTCCGACCGGTCGAAGAATAAACGTATCATCATGTGTTTTTATAACTGCCGTCTTCTGTTGTGTCATTCTACCAAAACAAAAGTAAAGTGAAATTGTATTAATATGAACTTTGTGTTTATAAATATGTACAACTGTCAAAACGTAAATGTCAAACGCACTCTCGGTCTATCTATCAAGATATTCATAAATTTCATCTCATTGAATTACAGGTGGTTCTCCTGTAGTAATCTGTACCCTACCTGTCTGTCTTGTTATATATAAGACCTGTCTCTTTATCTCAACAATATGAACACTCACAATGAATATATATAATATCTAGCATCTCACAACACTCAAAAACAAGAACACTTAATAAAACAGTATGCAACACTTAATCAAAGGGCAAATATACGTATCATTGCGACGCCATATTTGAATGGTATATTAGCGTTCGTTTAGCATGCGAATACCGTTAATCCGGAATCTAGGAATAGTAAGAGCTCAGTCAATCAGAATGAACGGAATTAGTCTGGAGAGACTTTAATATTTTTGAATCGGAAACGAGAAGGATTATGTTATGTATATGATTTTATGTTCCAGTTACAAAGGGTGCAAGCATAATATCTGTAGATTTTGTATATTTCCTCCCTGTGTTGAGTAAGGGCAGTAGGACGACTTGATATTAAGAGGAAAAAATAGAAACTACTTCCTCTTCAATGGTTATGATTGTGATGGTGTTGCTCCTAGAATCAAATATATGAGTTTATTATAACGACTAAATGTGCCTAAAATGTTGTTCTAAAGTTACATAAGATAGTGACCAATAGGCTAGACATAATAAATTTATATGTGGCATCAGTTGTTGCAAACTTTCGGTACTTTCGTTCAGAGGGGAATTTTTGCAAATAAAATATTATATACATATATAGGAGGGGTAGAAAAGTATATAAGGATTGTATAAATGGAGTCTTAAATATAATAAAAACGCTCGATATACAGGTGGAGCTTAAATAAATGGGAAAAATATATTGATAATAAAAAATATATATTGGTATATAAAGATTTATTAATCAATTTAAGACAAGTGAATGCAATATAGTGTGTAGGGGTTATGAATGCTCTTCATGCCAGGGATCTCGAATCCTAATGCTTCTTATTACTATGATAAAAGAGGTGCAAGATGAAAAGATAAAGACGTGGCGTCTAGCAATATATATTAGAGGATCTTGTTTAGGGGATTATTAGATAATTATGTTACTTTTAATATGCTAGAGAGAGGCTTTGGGTGATAGCGGATGAAATATGTTTAAGAAAGTAATTGCTAATGTAAGGAAATATATCGAAAATAAAAAAGAAATGTGTTAAATCATATTGTATACACGTTTTACCAAAAGTGAGGGTCAGCTGATCGGATCTGCGTGTGAGTCACGTGATCAGTTTAGCTGGAGTCAGCGAGTTTGAGTTTGGACTTAGAGTAGAACATACGGCTTAACAGGTCGTCCCCTCCCCTTCAGTTGGGGGGACGCTGACGTGTGTGAAAATAAGACTTGTGCAAGCAAAGAAATTCACTTTCCATTCTTCTGCGATCGACATCTGGAAGGTACATAAAAAAAATATATAAAACTATTCATCGTTTTGGAGTGAACGAATATTCGTCCAAAACAGGTTTCCAGTCTCCCCTCCAAGAACGAGATGAATTCCAGGTGGACAAGATCAACGACGCATGAAGAAGGTATTTCCAAAATACATGTACCACACACACACACACACACACACACACACACACACACACACACACACACACACACACACACACACACTTTATTTCGAGACTTCCTCTGGATGAAGTAAATAAAGACGAAAGGTTGATGAACACATAACTCGGTTTGTTCTTTTTTATTTCTCTATCATGTCGGAATACTATTTCCATTATTCTCATATATGAGTTAAATCACAGATTAAATAATCTAGTGAATTGTCTTACTAAATATTACAGTGAGATAATATTTTCAAGACGATCCTAGCTAAAAAGGTAAAGCTCGATATATAAAAATAGAGCAAAATATAAGTTTAAGGATAAAAGTTAAATTTTGTAGATTAAAGTATACATAAAGATATATTCAAGAAAATAATTTATTGTTTGAAACAAGGAATATGTGGAAACGAATTTTCAATAATGGCTCATATCATCAGAGGAAATGCAATTAGGAAAATTGTTAGCTATGAATAAACATATATTTTGCTCATCGGTACATAGATTAAAAAAGTTATTTAAAAAGTATTTAAAATGCATACATAAAGGATATCATACAGCCTGGCCAATCCAACGTTAAAATAAGTTCAATTATTTCTGGTATGTTGGAAGAATAATAATCCAAGGGGAAGATTAGAGGTAATAGAGTGATCCGTTACATTTAAAACAGGCTCCAAATTTGAGGTAACATCCAGAATGGGTAAAAATCCCGTACTGCGATTTTCAGGTGTATAAGAGATGATAACCATCTTCGGCGAGTACACATTTTTCACTTAAACCTGACAAACACAAGGTCGTTTATGATATCTTAAACTTTGGATAAATATTGACCATAATCTAACACCCATCCCTTCCAAATAAACTCAGTATCTACAATTGGCTTGCGATGCCAACCCTCACATACTATGCATTCCCTTTTTCTTTCTTTTTTCTGGTTTTCCCTCTTTCAATTTCTCCTTAAAATAGCTTCATTTTTCCCCTTTTAATCATGTAAAACTATCCTCTAAAACTCCGAGTAATCGGCCCGAATTATGAATCCATATTTGTGGGGATCAGACTAGAGAATAAGACTTTGTCCGAATGTTTACTAAATGTTTATTTATAGCTGTAAATTTTGCTAATTGCATTTCATTTCCTCTGATGATAGGATCTATTGAAAATCAATAGATTAAAGAAAATAAATATAATTTTTTCCATATATTCCTTGTTTCAAACAATATGTTCTTTACTTGAATATGTATTTATGTATATTTTAATCTACAGAATTTAATTTTAACTTAAACATATGCACACATACACACACGCGTATATATATATATATATATATATATATATATATATATATATATATATATATATATATATATATATATATACTGCAGTGAGAAAAGTCAGTGTAATACTCAGTGGGAAATTACCCATCTATAAATTAACACCCTCGTGTTATGTGTCTTTTCTCCAAGGATCCTAGAAAGGAATCATACAAAATGGCAGCAGCTTCCGGCGTAAGAGAAAGTGATCCAATTTAGGGTCTTATAGATATATGCAGAGGATAGGGGCCAAACGAGAGGGTAACCCATTACGGTAGAAGTCAGCATTAAAGCCATGATAAATGATGGCGAGCAAAGATGGCGGATCTCTAATAAGAAATCATTGCTCATGGCCGGCTGGGGATCAACAGCCATCTGAGTGACGAAAGGTGTAACTATAGCAACCGATACTAACAAGGGGAAAATCGGGTTCCGGTATGGGCGAGACTGGGTTAGTTTAATGCTGTGATGGCGAATGGGAGAGGGGAAATATAGAGGAAAATGAGGATACGAACAGAACATGAGAAAATTGAAGAGAGAGAGAAAAAGAAAAAGAAACACAGGTATATATATATATATATATATATATATATATATATATATATATATATGTATGTATATATATATATATATAGAGAGAGAGAGAGAGAGAGAAAGAGAGAGAGAGAGAAAGAAGTTACAAAATGAAGGACTAAAAGTGAGAAGGAAAGAAAGAGGCGAACAAAGAGCAGACACAGGAGAATATTTGATAAGAGGATCACATTGTTGATGATGTTGATGCTGACGACGACACAAATGTATATGATGGTTGTTTCTTTCAACATCTAAATATACTAATCACAATTTCCGAAAACATGACAATATATTTTACAAAATGTGACGGAGTTTTCTTTAAGAGAGACCAGATAACTTCAGTACAATAAGATTAGCAACAACACTTTCCACATTAGAACATAGGAAGTTATCAAAAGATTAATTTATAAGATAAATGAAAATCGACTATATTGCTTCAGTTTCTGGAATCCATATTTATGATTCTTTTTGTATAAATGCAAATCTACTATATTGTTCACTGTTTAGGCTATTATTGCGTCAGCGTCTTAAATATGTGTCCCAAATTATTTTTTGATAATTGAAAATCCACTATATCGCTTCAATGTCTGAAATATTATTCACAATACATTTAGATAACTGGTCATCGACTATATTGCTTCAGTAATTGGAATATTATGTAAGAATTTTTTAGATAAATGACTGTCGACAAGATTGCTTTAGAGTCGTGAGTATTATACACAATTTAATTTAGATAAAAATCGACTATAAGGCTTCTATATCTTAATCTTTTATAGATGAATTAAAACCAACTACATTGCTTCAATGCCTGGAATTGTATACACAAGTCTTTTTAGATTAATGAAAATCGACAGGTTTGATCCACTGTCAAGAATATTATACACACTTCTTTTATATAAATGCAAAACGACTATAGTCTGCAATAATTGTTCACAATTCTTTTAAAATAAATGAAAATTAACTATGTAACTTCAGTATCTGCAATATTGTTTACAATTCTTTTAAAATAAATGAAAATTAACTATATAACTTCAGTATCTGCAATATTGTTAACAATTCTTTTATAATAAATGAAAATTAACTATATAACTTCAGCATCTGTAATGTTGTTTACAATTCTTTTATAATAAATGAAAATTAACTATATAACTTCAGTATCTGCAATATTGATTACAATTCTTTTAAAATAAATGATAATTAACTATGTAACTTCAGTATCTGCAATATTGTTAACAATTCTTTTATAATAAATGAAAATTAACTATATAACTTCAGTATCTGCAATATTGTTTACAATTCTTTTAAAATAAATGAAAATTAACTATATAACTTCAGTATCTACAATATTGTTTACAATTCTTTTAAAATAAATGATAATTAACTATGTAACTTCAGTATCTGAAATATTGTTTACAATTCTTTTATAATAAATGATAATTAACTATATAACTTCAGTATCTGCAATATTGTTTACAATTCTTTTATAATAAATGAAAATTAACTATATAACTTCAGTATCTGCAATATTGTTTACAATTCTTTTAAAATAAATGAAAATTAACTATGTAACTTCAGTATCTACAATATTGTTTACAATTCTTTTATAATAAATGAAAATTAACTATATAACTTCAGTATCTGCAATATTGTTTACAATTCTTTTATAATAAATGAAAATTAACTATATAACTTCAGTATCTGCAATATTGTTTACAATTCTTTTATAATAAATGAAAATTAACTATATAACTTCAGTATCTACAATATTGTTTACAATTCTTTTAAAATAAATGAAAATTAACTATGTAACTTCAGTATCTACAATATTGTTTACAATTCTTTTATAATAAATGAAAATGAACTATATAACTTCAGTATCTGCAATATTGATTACAATTCTTTTAAAATAAATGAAAATTAACTATGTAACTTCAGTATCTACAATATTGTTTACAATTCTTTTATAATAAATGAAAATTAACTATGTAACTTCAGTATCTGTAATGTTGTTAACAATTCTTTTATAATAAATGAAAATTAACTATATAACTTCAGCATCTGTAATGTTGTTTACAATTCTTTTATAATAAATGTAAAATTAACTATATAACTTCAGTATCTGCAATATTGTTTACAATTCTTTTAAAATAAATGATAATTAACTATATAACTTCAGTATCTGCAATATTGTTTACAATTCTTTTATAATAAATGAAAATTAACTATATAACTTCAGCATCTGCAATATTGTTTACAATTCATTTATAATAAATGAAAATTAACTATATAACTTCAGTATCTGCAATATTGTTTACAATTCTTTTATAATAAATGAAAATTAACTATATAACTTCAGCATCTGCAATATTGTTTACAATTCATTTATAATAAATGAAAATTAACTATATAACTTCAGTATCTGCAATATTGTTTACAATTCTTTTATAATAAATGAAAATTAACTATATAACTTCAGCATCTGCAATATTGTTTACAATTCATTTATAATAAATGAAAATTAACTATATAACTTCAGTATCTGCAATATTGTTTACAATTCTTTTATAATAAATGAAAATTAACTATATAACTTCAGTATCTGCAATATTGTTTACAATTCTTTTATAATAAATGAAAATTAACTATATAACTTCAGCATCTGCAATATTGTTTACAATTCATTTATAATAAATGAAAATTAACTATATAACTTCAGTATCTGCAATATTGTTTACAATTCATTTATAATAAATGAAAATTAACTATATAACTTCAGTATCTGCAATATTGTTTACAATTCATTTATAATAAATGAAAATTAACTATATAACTTCAGTATCTGCAATATTGTTTACAATTCTTTTATAATAAATGAAAATTAACTATATAACTTCAGTATCTGCAATATTGTTTACAATTCTTTTATAATAAATGAAAATTAACTATATAACTTCAGTATCTGCAATATTGTTTACAATTCTTTTATAATAAATGAAAATTAACTATATAACTTCAGCATCTGCAATATTGTTTACAATTCATTTATAATAAATGAAAATTAACTATATAACTTCAGTATCTGCAATATTGTTTACAATTCATTTATAATAAATGAAAATTAACTATATAACTTCAGCATCTGTAATGTTGTTTACAATTCTTTTATAATAAATGAAAATAAACTATATAACTTCAGTATCTGCAATATTGTTTACAATTCATTTATAATAAATGAAAATTAACTATATAACTTCAGTATCTGCAATATTATTTACAATTCTTTTATAATAAATGAAAATTAACTATATAACTTCAGCATCTGTAATGTTGTTTACAATTCTTTTATAATAAATGAAAATAAACTATATAACTTCAGTATCTGCAATATTGTTTACAATTCTTTTATAATAAATGAAAATTTACTATATAACTTCAGTATCTGCAATATTGTTTACAATTCTTTTATAATAAATGAAAATTAACTATATAACTTCAGCATCTGTAATGTTGTTTACAATTCTTTTATAATAAATGAAAATAAACTATATAACTTCAGTATCTGCAATATTGTTTACAATTCTTTTATTATAAATGAAAATTAACTATATAACTTCAGTATCTGCAATATTATTTACAATTCTTTTATAATAAATGAAAATTAACTATATAACTTCAGCATCTGTAATGTTGTTTACAATTCTTTTATAATAAATGAAAATAAACTATATAACTTCAGTATCTGCAATATTGTTTACAATTCTTTTATAATAAATGAAAATTAACTATATAACTTCAGTATCTGCAATATTGTTTACAATTCTTTTATAATAAATGAAAATTAACTATATAACTTCAGTATCTGCAATATTGTTTACAATTCTTTTAAAATAAATGAAAATTAACTATATAACTTCAGCATCTGTAATGTTGTTTACAATTCTTTTATAATAAATGAAAATTAACTACATAACTTCAGTATCTGCAATGTTGTTTACAATTCTTTTATAATAAATGGAAATTAACTATGTAACTTCAGTATCTGCAATATTGTTTACAATTCATTTATAATAAATGAAAATTAACTATATAACTTCAGTATCTGCAATATTATTTACAATTCTTTTATAATAAATGAAAATTAACTATATAACTTCAGTATCTGCAATATTGTTTACAATTCATTTATAATAAATGAAAATTAACTATATAACTTCAGCATCTGTAATGTTGTTTACAATTCTTTTATAATAAATGAAAATTAACTATATAACTTCAGTATCTGCAATATTGTTTACAATTCTTTTAAAATAAATGATAATTAACTATATAACTTCAGTATCTGCAATATTGTTTACAATTCATTTATAATAAATGATAATTAACTATATAACTTCAGTATCTGCAATATTGTTTACAATTCTTTTATAATAAATGAAAATTAACTATATAACTTCAGTATCTGCAATATTGTTTACAATTCATTTATAATAAATGATAATTAACTATATAACTTCAGTATCTGCAATATTGTTTACAATTCATTTATAATAAATGATAATTAACTATATAACTTCAGTATCTGCAATATTGTTTACAATTCTTTTATAATAAATGAAAATTAACTATATAACTTCAGTATCTGCAATATTGTTTACAATTCATTTATAATAAATGATAATTAACTATATAACTTCAGTATCTGCAATATTGTTTACAATTCTTTTATAATAAATGAAAATTAACTATATAACTTCAGTATCTGCAATATTGTTTACAATTCTTTTAAAATAAATGATAATTAACTATATAACTTCAGTATCTGCAATATTGTTTACAATTCATTTATAATAAATGAAAATTAACTATATAACTTCAGTATCTGCAATATTGTTTACAATTCTTTTATAATAAATGAAAATTAACTATATAACTTCAGCATCTGCAATGTTGTTTACAATTCATTTATAATAAATGAAAATTAACTATATAACTTCAGTATCTGCAATATTGTTTACAATTCTTTTAAAATAAATGATAATTAACTATATAACTTCAGTATCTGCAATATTGTTTACAATTCATTTATAATAAATGAAAATTAACTATATAACTTCAGTATCTGCAATATTGTTTACAATTCTTTTATAATAAATGAAAATTAACTATATAACTTCAGCATCTGCAATGTTGTTTACAATTCATTTATAATAAATGAAAATTAACTATATAACTTCAGTATCTGCAATATTGTTTACAATTCTTTTAAAATAAATGATAATTAACTATATAACTTCAGTATCTGCAATATTGTTTACAATTCATTTATAATAAATGATAATTAACTATATAACTTCAGTATCTGCAATATTGTTTACAATTCTTTTATAATAAATGAAAATTAACTATATAACTTCAGTATCTGCAATATTGTTTACAATTCATTTATAATAAATGAAAATTAACTATATAACTTCAGTATCTGCAATATTGTTTACAATTCTTTTATAATAAATGAAAATTAACTATATAACTTCAGTATCTGCAATATTGTTTACAATTCTTTTATAATAAATGAAAATTAACTATATAACTTCAGTATCTGCAATATTATTTACAATTCTTTTATAATAAATGAAAATTAACTATATAACTTCAGCATCTGCAATGTTGTTTACAATTCATTTATAATAAATGAAAATTAACTATATAACTTCAGTATCTGC
The DNA here is from genome assembly GCF_053919585.1 of Euprymna scolopes. NCBI lineage: Eukaryota > Metazoa > Mollusca > Cephalopoda > Sepiida > Sepiolidae > Euprymna > Euprymna scolopes. The sequence goes on along the minus strand of NC_136493.1, from coordinate 73,966,848 downwards.
AATATTGTTTACAATTCATTTATAATAAATGAAAATTAACTATATAACTTCAGTATCTGCAATATTGTTTACAATTCTTTTATAATAAATGAAAATTAACTATATAACTTCAGTATCTGCAATATTGTTTACAATTCTTTTATAATAAATGAAAATTAACTATATAACTTCAGTATCTGCAATATTATTTACAATTCTTTTATAATAAATGAAAATTAACTATATAACTTCAGCATCTGCAATGTTGTTTACAATTCATTTATAATAAATGAAAATTAACTATATAACTTCAGTATCTGCAATATTGTTTACAATTCATTTATAATAAATGAAAATTAACTATATAACTTCAGTATCTGCAATATTGTTTACAATTCATTTATAATAAATGAAAATTAACTATATAACTTCAGTATCTGCAATATTGTTTACAATTCTTTTATAATAAATGAAAATTAACTATATAACTTCAGTATCTGCAATATTGTTTACAATTCTTTTATAATAAATGAAAATTAACTATATAACTTCAGTATCTGCAATATTGTTTACAATTCTTTTATAATAAATGAAAATTAACTATATAACTTCAGTATCTGCAATATTGTTTACAATTCTTTTATAATAAATGAAAATTAACTATATAACTTCAGTATCTGCAATATTGTTTACAATTCATTTATAATAAATGAAAATTAACTATATAACTTCAGTATCTGCAATATTGTTTACAATTCATTTATAATAAATGAAAATTAACTATATAACTTCAGTATCTGCAATATTGTTTACAATTCATTTATAATAAATGAAAATTAACTATATAACTTCAGTATCTGCAATATTGTTTACAATTCATTTATAATAAATGAAAATTAACTATATAACTTCAGTATCTGCAATATTGTTTACAATTCTTTTATAATAAATGAAAATTAACTATATAACTTCAGTATCTGCAATATTGTTTACAATTCTTTTATAATAAATGATAATTAACTATATAACTTCAGTATCTGCAATATTATTTACAATTCTTTTATAATAAATGAAAATTAACTATATAACTTCAGTATCTTCAATATTGATTACAATTCTTTTAAAATAAATGATAATTAACTATATAACTTCAGTATCTGCAATATTATTTACAATTCTTTTATAATAAATGAAAATTAACTATATAACTTCAGTATCTGCAATATTGTTTACAATTCTTTTATAATAAATGGAAATTAACTATATAACTTCAGTATCTGCAATATTGTTTACAATTCTTTTATAATAAATGAAAATGAACTATATAACTTCAGTATCTGCAATATTATTTACAATTCTTTTATAATAAATGGAAATTAACTATGTAACTTCAGTATCTGCAATATTGTTTACAATTCTTTTATAATAAATGAAAATTAACTATATAACTTCAGTATCTGCAATATTGATTACAATTCTTTTATAATAAATGAAAATTAACTATATAACTTCAGTATCTGCAATGTTGTTTACAATTCTTTTATAATAAATGAAAATTAACTATATAACTTCAGTATCTGCAATATTGTTTACAATTCTTTTAAAATAAATGAAAATTAACTATATAACTTCAGTATCTGCAATATTGTTTACAATTCTTTTATAATAAATGAAAATTAAGTATGTAACTTCAGTATCTGCAATATTGTTTACAATTCTTTTAAAATAAATGAAAATTAACTATATAACTTCAGTATCTGCAATATTGTTTACAATTCTTTTAAAATAAATGAAAATTAACTATGTAACTTCAGTATCTGCAATATTGTTTACAATTCTTTTAAAATAAATGATAATTAACTATATAACTTCAGTATCTGCAATATTATTTACAATTCTTTTATAATAAATGAAAATTAACTATATAACTTCAGTATCTGCAATATTGTTTACAATTCTTTTATAATAAATGAAAATTAACTATATAACTTCAGTATCTGCAATGTTGTTTACAATTCTTTTATAATAAATGAAAATTAACTATATAACTTCAGTATCTGCAATATTGTTTACAATTCTTTTAAAATAAATGAAAATTAACTATATAACTTCAGTATCTGCAATATTGTTTACAATTCATTTATAATAAATGAAAATTAACTATATAACTTCAGTATCTGCAATATTGTTTACAATTCTTTTATAATAAATGAAAATTAACTATATAACTTCAGTATCTGCAATATTGTTTACAATTCTTTTAAAATAAATGAAAATTAACTATATAACTTCAGTATCTGCAATATTGTTTACAATTCTTTTATAATAAATGAAAATTAACTATATAACTTCAGTATCTGCAATATTGTTTACAATTCTTTTATAATAAATGAAAATGAACTATATAACTTCAGTATCTGCAATATTGTTTACAATTCTTTTATAATAAATGAAAATTAACTATATAACTTCAGTATCTGCAATATTGTTTACAATTCTTTTATAATAAATCGAAATTAACTATATAACTTCAGTATCTGCAATATTGTTTACAATTCTTTTATAATAAATGAAAATTAACTATATAACTTCAGTATCTGCAATATTGTTTACAATTCTTTTATAATAAATGATAATTAACTATATAACTTCAGTATCTGCAATATTGTTTACAATTCTTTTATAATAAATGAAAATTAACTATATAACTTCAGTATCTGCAATATTGTTTACAATTCTTTTAAAATAAATGAAAATTAACTATATAACTTCAGTATCTGCAATATTGTTTACAATTCTTTTATAATAAATGAAAATTAACTATATAACTTCAGTATCTGCAATATTGTTTACAATTCTTTTATAATAAATGATAATTAACTATATAACTTCAGTATCTGCAATATTGTTTACAATTCTTTTATAATAAATGAAAATTAACTATATAACTTCAGTATCTGCAATATTGTTTACAATTCTTTTATAATAAATGATAATTAACTATATAACTTCAGTATCTGCAATATTGTTTACAATTCTTTTATAATAAATCGAAATTAACTATATAACTTCAGTATCTGCAATATTGTTTACAATTCTTTTATAATAAATGAAAATTAACTATATAACTTCAGTATCTGCAATATTGTTTACAATTCTTTTATAATAAATGATAATTAACTATATAACTTCAGTATCTGCAATATTGTTTACAATTCTTTTATAATAAATGAAAATTAACTATATAACTTCAGTATCTGCAATATTGTTTACAATTCTTTTATAATAAATGAAAATGAACTATATAACTTCAGTATCTGCAATATTGTTTACAATTCTTTTATAATAAATGAAAATTAACTATATAACTTCAGTATCTGCAATATTGTTTACAATTCTTTTATAATAAATGAAAATGAACTATATAACTTCAGTATCTGCAATATTGTTTACAATTCTTTTATAATAAATGGAAATTAACTATATAACTTCAGTATCTGCAATATTGTTTACAATTCTTTTATAATAAATGGAAATTAACTATGTAACTTCAGTATCTGCAATATTGTTTACAATTCTTTTATAATAAATGAAAATTAACTATATAACTTCAGTATCTGCAATATTGTTTACAATTCTTTTATAATAAATGATAATTAACTATATAACTTCAGTATCTGCAATATTGTTTACAATTCTTTTATAATAAATGAAAATTAACTATATAACTTCAGTATCTGCAATATTGTTTACAATTCTTTTAAAATAAATGAAAATTAACTATATAACTTCAGTATCTGCAATATTGTTTACAATTCTTTTATAATAAATGAAAATTAACTATATAACTTCAGTATCTGCAATATTGTTTACAATTCTTTTATAATAAATGATAATTAACTATATAACTTCAGTATCTGCAATATTGTTTACAATTCTTTTATAATAAATGAAAATTAACTATATAACTTCAGTATCTGCAATATTGTTTACAATTCTTTTATAATAAATGATAATTAACTATATAACTTCAGTATCTGCAATATTGTTTACAATTCTTTTATAATAAATCGAAATTAACTATATAACTTCAGTATCTGCAATATTGTTTACAATTCTTTTATAATAAATGAAAATTAACTATATAACTTCAGTATCTGCAATATTGTTTACAATTCTTTTATAATAAATGATAATTAACTATATAACTTCAGTATCTGCAATATTGTTTACAATTCTTTTATAATAAATGAAAATTAACTATATAACTTCAGTATCTGCAATATTGTTTACAATTCTTTTATAATAAATGAAAATGAACTATATAACTTCAGTATCTGCAATATTGTTTACAATTCTTTTATAATAAATGAAAATTAACTATATAACTTCAGTATCTGCAATATTGTTTACAATTCTTTTATAATAAATGAAAATGAACTATATAACTTCAGTATCTGCAATATTGTTTACAATTCTTTTATAATAAATGGAAATTAACTATATAACTTCAGTATCTGCAATATTGTTTACAATTCTTTTATAATAAATGGAAATTAACTATGTAACTTCAGTATCTGCAATATTGTTTACAATTCTTTTATAATAAATGAAAATCGACTAAATTGTTTCAGTGTCGTAAATATTATTCACAATGTCTTTTGGTGAATGGAAATTGAGCATTTTGCTTAAGTGATTGATATTTTATAAACAATACTTTTAGATAAAATAAAATCGACTACATCGCTTCAGTGCCTGGAATATTTGTTTACACTTCTTTTGAAATAAACGAAAATTAAGTATAATGCTTCAGTATCTAAGATATTATTTACAATTTATTTTAAAGAAATAAAAACCAATATTATTTTTCAGTGTCTGGAATATTATTCATAAATCTGTGTTGATAAATGAATATCGACTACATCGCTTTAGAGTCTGAAATATGTGCTCACAATGTCTTCTTAGATGTATTCAAATAGACCATATTGAATCAGTGTTTAGAATATTATTTATAATCCGTTTATATAAATGAAAATCGACTTCATTAATTGAGTGTCTGGATTATATACTCAAATTTCCTTTTATGATAATTCAGAATCTACTATATTTCGTCAGTTTTAAAAAAATTATTCCAAATTTCTTTAAGATGAATAAAATCCGACAGGTTAGGAATACTATCCAAAATTTCTTTTTGATACATTAAGATAAACAATGATGCGTCAGTAACTGAAATATAATTTACAACTCTTTTTAGATAAATGAAATCCGAGTATATCGCTTCAGTCTCTGGATTCACTATGGCTTTTAAGTAAATGAAAAGAGATTTTACTGCTTTAGTGTCTGAATTATGATTCACAATTCCCTTTAGATAAATGAAAATCAACCATATTTGTTGAGTGCTTAAAGTATATTCACAATTTCTTTTACATAGATGAAAGTCGACTGTATTGCTTCAGTGTTTGGAATATATGTTTATGCACACATTGCGATTACAAGGACGATTAAACTCTTTAAAATAGTTTTACGATTAGTTTTCCTGAACAAACGGGCGAATCTTTGGTATTCGGTTTGATATCTTATCCCTATCAACCTCTCCAAAAAAGATAAGAAAATATGCAGAAATCCCAATGAGATCCAATGGTCATTGCCAGCAAGAAATTAATGGTAAACGACTAGTTTAAAGTTAGTCGATTTTCATTTATTTTTTAAACGACTGTTTCGTTAACGCAAAGTCGGTTGCAAAGATTATCAATTGATAGGTGATCGACAAGTGATGAATACCGGAAATGTACACAGACTCTACAGAACACGATAAGTTATTATCATTGAGAAATCTCTGAAGATAACCTATGTAAAAACTACTACTACTACTACTACTACTACTACTACTACTACTACTACTACTACTACTACTACTAATAATAATAATAATAATAATAATAAAGTTAATAATAATAAAGATGATGATGATAACAACATCAATAATAATAATAATAATAATAATAATAATAATAAAATGAGCAGCAATAAAACAAACATATGATGTGAAACAACTATGTAAATTATTTATCAAAATGAACAGAGAAAACGCACGAGAACTTTTTGAATAAAGAAATGAAATCAGAATGGTAGCTGCATAGAATAATGCGATTAGGACGTATTATATCAAGGCCAAATCAGAAAAAAACCAAGAACAAACTAAAAAAACGAAACAGCAAACTGCATAAAAAAATGCAGCAAACTAGTCAAAAATAAAACATTATAAAAACGGACGTTGCTGTATAGGTGAGACAATTCAATGGGAATTATGCAAATGTCTACACTTTGAACACGCAAAAAAAAAAAAAAAAATTGTACAGGCGCAAACCAGAAAAATTCTTAGAAAATGAAAAACACAAAATCGTTTGGGAGATGGAGACAAAATAAACGTACTTATCTAAGTAAAGACACCGGACATGATAATTTCCCAATGAATGGTAAAAAAAAAAAAAATCTGACAAATCATAAATTTTTAATCCCAACAAATTCAAGGAGGTGAATAAAAGAACAAATTCATGAAATGAATATGTAATACAAAGAAAATTACTCTAATACCAATAATTGTAGCAGCACTTAGGAACGGCGCCGAAAAAGTTTTTCAAAGACTAGGAGAAATTGGAATCAAAAGGAATATTTTTTCATATAGCGCACGGCAATAATGAAAACATTATTTATAGAAATCCCCGAATCGGTAACTAATTCAGAGTCAACGAACACCAATCAGTTGCAGGTGTTGAAGTAGAAATAGAAGAAAAACTGTAAAAGAAAAATGAAACGTAAAGAAACTGACACTCCCAACTCTAAACTGATATACATGCTGTCCACCCAAATAATAAAAAAGACAAATATCACCACATAAAATGATTGTAAAGAGTCAGGGAGGTTGGAATGACTAAAAAAGTGAGAACATCAACCAGACCTCCACTGGAAAGATACAGAGCATACTGAAACTTTGAGAAAGCTTCTTGCTAATCAAATTCCAAAGAAGACCGACAGTCATTACAAGCAAACAATCAATGGTAAACGGCTAGTGCGATAAGATAAAATAATTTTCAACGATTATTGAATGAAGCGAAAATTACTGATAATCTGGGAAGACTTGCTACTCAGATATTGTCAATGAGAGATCACTGTTATATATGTATGTATGTATGTATGTATGTATGTACATTTATAATATATACATTAAAATTTCAAGTGATTTAATACTACTACTACAATTACTACTACTACTACTACTACTACTAATAGGTAAAACCATACTGGTGCAAAAAAAAAACAAAAAAAAACAAAAAAAAAACAGCAACAGCACTGAAAAGGGAAACATCCCCAGCAACTACATCATAGTCGGTTTTCATGAGAATTGGAAAACTGGTGCAAATGATACTATCAATACGGACATTACCAAACCAAACAGAGATGGGGACAATAAGTGAATATGATAGCTGCACATATTTATGAGTTTTGGAAGCAAACACCATCAAATCGAGGGAAATGAAAGATAAAATTGTAAAGGAATACTCCAGAACAAGAAAACTCCTCAAAATGAAACCATATAGTGGAAACCTAATTAAGATATAAACACGTCGGCAGTATCATGAGTTAAATACTCTGGATGGTTTGTAGGTTAGACCAAATAAGAACCGAGGTATCTCAACCAGAAGACCAGGAAACTAATGAATATGCACAATGCAATGCACCTAATGAATTATACTGATCGACTCTGCGTGAAAAAGAATAAACGGATGAATATATATATATATATATATATATACAATATATATATATATATATTGTATATATATATATATACAATATATATATATATTGTATATATATATATATATATATATATATATATATATATATATATTGTATAGAAGACTGTGTAAATGACACAAAATGTATTAGAAAATGTTTTAGACCCGTGCTAGGAGTCACAAATCAAAGAAACCACAAGTAGTGTGAAGTGTATAAAATATAATATGTATTTATCATAAAGAATACAGGAGCCACTAAAGTGGTATGAGAGGAATGTGTTCGTAGCATACAGTTAAACATGGTATGAATGTCTCCCTTTAGTCGCTGAAACCAGTGGTATTCGTTGGACTGGTTGATTTCACTTGGTTCTCAAATAAGGGTGATTTGTACCCCACAACACCCCCTCCCGAGCTTTTCATCCCCCTGGAATAATCGTATAACTTTTTAGAGGGGTTGATCTCTATCGGGTCGGTCATTTTCCTTTTTCTGGAGGACCTGTGTTGTCCAGCTGCTTGCGGTGTTACCAAGTCAAACATGTCATATATCTGGTCCATTACTTCTTCTTGTTCAGCAGGAGGTTGTCTTTTGTCATCAGTTATACGTTACCAAATTTGGTTTAAATGTTTCTTGTGCGTAAATCTTGGACCTTCGATAATGTACACCATCCACCTGATCCTTTTCTGGATCTTTCCTAGTTCCCACATCGTACTATTATTTTTGTGTACCTGGAAAAATATCTTTTCACCAGGTAAATGCATCTTTTTAAGAACTATAGTATTTGGCGGTTTCACCTATTTTGGCAAATATTTCTCGAAGACCCACCTAATTTTCCTCGCGAACATTAACTCTGCTGACATCTTCGCTGGAGCGCTTTTATTTGGCGTAATTCGGTAAACTTGTAAAAACTGCTGTAGAGCCTTTTCTGAAAGCATCCTTTTAGCGTTCTTCAGGGCCTTTTTCAGCGTGTCTACAAACCTCTCTGCCTGACCGTTCGAACTGGATGATAGGTTAGCGTCGTTATGTGGTTAATCGGGAAATCCTCGAGAAACTTAAAATCTGTTGAAGTGAATTGTTTGCCATTGCCTGACACTAGACAATCAACCACACCAAACCTAGCGTACAATTCGTGAAGAGCACTGGTTTTAAAATCCGTCGTTGGACTTTTACATCGAAATACCTCAGGCCATTTTGAAAAACTGTCTACCACTATTAAATATTAGTTTCCATCCAGTGGGTCAGCGTAATCGACGTGTATTCTTTGCCATGGGTGGTCCGCTTTAGGCCACGGGCTGAATTGCATTGGGGCGCTTTTGTAGTCAACGCGCATTCCTTACACGACTTTACCGTGCCTTCTATATCAGTGCCCATACTCTTCCAGTAAACGTAAGACCTCATGAGACTCTTCATTCGTGTAGCCCCAGGGTGCCCCGTATGGAAATCCTTTAGAATTTTCTTTTCTAGTGTAACAGGGATTACTACTCTTTCTCAGTACAACAGTACCTCATTGCATTCCGCCGCCGATTCATCCGATTTAATTTTTTGTTTCGTTTCTCTGATGAAACTATCTTCTTCAGCCTCCCTTATATCTTCTAAAGTGATTGGTAGTTCCGTGATCGTATTACATAGTATTTGTATATAGTCCTTTTCACTTTGTAGTGACGCTATTACTGTGTCTTCCAGCGGTTCCCTTTATTTCGGGGTTAATCGCAACAATCCGTCTGCGTCACTTAACTTTACAGATGTAAGAAATTCAATACTGGAATCGAAATTCAGTAAAATGGTCCTGCATCTTTGCAGTCTGTTGGCTGTGTAAGTTGACAGATGTTTTTAGAACCAAAGATGGTTATAAGCGGCTTATGATCAGTTTATAATTTAAATTTACGACCGTGTAAAAATCGGTGGAATTTTATAACACCAAATATGATCCCCAGTGCTTTTCGATTTGGGAATAATTCTTCTCGGCAGGCAGTAAAGTTCTTGACGCATGGGCGATAGGCTTAGTGGACCCATCAGGCATCTTGTGTAGAATGCACGCCCTGATTCAATAAGAACTTGTATCAGTTGCGACAATAATCTCTTGCTTCAAATTGAAATGAGTCAGGGATAAATCTGACGTTAATAAATCTTTTCATTTCGTAAACGCTACCTGGCACTCAGGTATCCAGTCCAATTTTTTGTCCTTTTTTAATAGTACATTCAATAGTGCACGCTATTCATGCATGTTCTTAATGAACGTCTGATAATAGTTCGCAAGCCCTAAAAAACTCTGCAATGTAGTTACATTATAAGGTTCTGGCATGTATTTTATAGTTGTGGACCTGTCTGGATCGGGGTTCCTCCCGTCATTATCTATTATATGACTCAGGTATTTAATTCGTTCAAAAAAAAAATTCGCATTTTGCTTCCTTTTATTCTTTTATTGTGTCAAACACTTGAAATACATCATCTCTATGTTGTTCAACATTTTGACTACGCATAAGAATATCCTCCATATAGCCTAAGACCCCTTGCAACAAATGCGGAGGACCTTATGGACACAATGCATGTTACTACCAAAGGAAAATATCATGTGACCTATGCAAGCGAGCAGGGCACAAGGCCTCATATTGCAGAGCAAAAATAGCAAAAAAAAAAAAAAGCTACGTAAAACCTGCAAAAATGGATCCTTCACGAACAGAGAACATAAGGAAATATGTTAAGGTGAGAATCAGAAATAAAGAAGTAAACTGCAGCTCGATTCAGGGTCAGATTTATCAATTATAAATTTTCACACATGGAAGAGAATAGAAAATCCCACGACGAATAAAGTCGCAAGATCGGTAACTGGTGAAAAAATAAATTTTGAGGGTGAGCTAGCTATTAATGTGTCACTAAAACGAACGACAAAAAAGCTAAAAGTGTTCGTTCTAAAGAACGCAACTAATTATTCGAGACTGATTGGATTCAGAAATTTGAATTATGGGACTCGCCAATGAGTGATTTTTGTCACAAAGTAAAAAAGTTTACAGTAAAAAAAGTCGACAAACTCCAAAATGTTCTCAAAATATTTTCCCAGGTGTTTTCTCTGAAAAGCTTGGATGCTGCACAAAAATAAAGGCGAGATTGCTGGATGAAGCAAAAATAAAGGCGAGATTGCTGGATGAAGCAAAACCAATATTCAAAAAGCCACGGAGCGTACCGTTCGCTTTGAGGGAAAAAATTGAAATTAAGCATTTGAATTGTCCGCCGTTAATGACAACAATTTGAAATCGTCAGAGTGCTTATTAACTATAGACGCAAAAGTCGTATAGTTCTGACTCTCTTTCCGTGTAAGATTCATGCATTTCTATCTTTTATGAAAAAGGCTTCTTTTTTGACAGTTAATAGTTTGACTGCCTCATCAAACGACAATTCGTTGGTTTTTCTTGGTAAAATATAGTCCACGAATTTGTTATTTTCGGATGTACCTAACTTTCGTAGCAATAAACAAACCTTCTTTTGATCCGTCCATGCACTGCAATCAATTTTAAAAAGGTCTTCAAATCTTTTAAAATATGCCTCAAACGTTAGGTCTTCGCCAGGAGCATAGTAAAATGTATCAATAACTGACCAGACCGCATTTTTGAGAAAAAGCCGTCTGATTTCTTCTCCGCTAGCAGTATCAGAATTTTGGGGGAATTTTCAGCCGAGTCGCCATTTTGAATAGACACCTATCTTTCTATCAGATTATAATAATATGAAAACGTAATTTAAACCCGTAAATTTTATTTCAATAAAACGAGCAAATACCAAATTTTAATATCATAAAAGCTTTAATAGAGAAATAAACAATTTTATTTATTTTTCCTTCGATTTCTTCACTTAACATTACACGGATTGTCGAACAATAACATTACTTGAATCTTACGATATTTATTTTAACGGCAAAATAAAGAACTTACCTGGTTAATGAGTAAGATATGCTTTCTTTTAATCTTCCTGTATGAGAATTTATTCATATTTATGTATTATAATCCATGTATTTTTTAATTGGAAGGATTTTTCCAACACATATCGCGACAACGCGTGTCTTTCAAGAAAGTTGTAAAGACACCGGATGTTAAAATTATCACTTTCTTATCTACGGAAGCCTATGAGTGTAAAAAAACACTATCTCGATATTGGATTATATTCCTTCAAATTTTCCACTTTTAAAGGTTTTCGGAGGCGCTGAAAACGGAAATAACCATTTATATATACGGCAAACGAAACTAGTAGTTTCCAAGATAAAAAATTTTACAAATGGTCACAAAGTGGGTGGTCACTTTTCTATAATGATGTGACGTCAAATGGGCACCCACTTTATGGCCACATTGCAATGAACAGATTTGGCCGTAATTTTAAAGGAATTTTCGAGGGTGGCTTCATATTGACCCTATATGAATAAAGGGAGATAACATCGTCCTTTTTTTAATGTGGGCGCCTTTACACTATCGTACATGAAAACTGGGATTTTTCATTTTTGGATTTACACGGATTACGAAATGACGAAGATATGCAATGTAATTTTTTTTTTAATATCTTAAAGAAATACCTGATTTTTTTATTTATTATACTATAAATCTGCATTATAGGGTTTCGTCTTTTTTTTATATCGAAAAAAAGGAAACCAGGAATTAAATATAAAAATATACACTGACCGAAAAATAATGATTGGAAAATTCTAAACAAAAATTAAGCTTCCACGTAAAAAAAAAAAAAAAAAAAAAACACGTGATTATCGAAAAAAGAAGGATTTACATTTTGGACTTTACCGGTAAATTTACAGATAAGTGATATTTTTTTGTTGTTTTAAATTTGAGTATTTTATTTATTCATGTTTTATCTTCAATTTGTGATATATAAAACGTGTCGACCAAAATTAATTATTAAAATTCTCATCGACATTTCAAAATGGGGGGGGGTGAATTTATAAAACAACGTTTGTCTAAAATATTATATTCAGTTTATCGGAAAGAGCATAAAATTTTACATTCACCCTGAAAAAAACGTAACAATTGAACGAATAGGAAAATTTTGATAGATTTTTAAAGTTTAAAAATTGAAAAATATTCATCTCATAAAAATCAATTGATTTCATTACGTAACAAAATGGCTCCCAGAACGCACGCACGCACTTTGTAAACACTGTTTTTTAAACAATGAAAAATAATATTTCTATTATTTTTTAAACAACTTAAATAGTTTATTTTGGAAGCATATTCTATAAAGAAAATAAATAACCCACTTTAGAAAGAGAAATTACGAGTTTTCTATATTTTATTCGCAGTTTTCTGTTAGGGGTGTCAAAAATTCCCCCAAAATTCTGATACTGCTACTTCTCCGCTGTCCTAGGTCACTCAAACTTGCGTTATCATATCCATTTTTTTTATCTGACTGGTTTTGTTGCTCTAAATGTAATTTTTCCATTCCAATATTTGTTCATTTATTTCTCTCTTTTCTCTTTCCTGTTTTTCCTCAGAGAATTTCATTAAATCTAACGGCTTTTCCAATATTTGTTCGTTCATTTCTTTCTTTTCTCTTCCTTGTTTTTTCTCAAGATATTTCATTAAATGTAATTGTTTCTCTTCGTTTTGTTTCTGTATTGCCAATTGCTATTCTTGCATTGCCAATTGCTCTTCTCTGAACCTTTTTCAAGTTGTTAGAATTCCACCATTCACAAAATTTGTTTTGCAAAATCGTCTATTTTGCTTCTTTTTTTTTTTTTTGACGGTGTGGAATTACTTGATATGACAAAGTCAGTTTTTTTTCAGAAACAACACAATTCTTTGATTTGCTTTTCCTATAATACCAACTCTATAGAAAAAAAAAACTTTACAAAGTTATACCTGGTTATTTAACGAATATTTCTTTCACATATTTATTTCCTCGTGTGGCAATTTTCCTGAGAAAATAATTCGGCATTTGCATTTATACAGAAAGCAGTAGATTTCGTTTGTCATTTTTCAATTTTCGTCACATGTAGGTACTGAGTTCAATTCCTTGTTGATCCTACACCTTTTTCACTCTTTTTTCCTTGAAAAGAATTAGTTATATATCCGGGGAAGAGAGTTTTTAACATATATTTAATGTTGACTATTCTTTTTCGATTTCTGTGCGAAAAGAATGTCCGTTTCTCGTTAACCCTTTGTTTGTCGTGCTTAGCGAAATTGTCTTTTTTTTTCTTCTTCGACGTGCAGTCCCGTCGACCAGTGAAAAGTTTATTTTAATCGAATTAAAATCCGACGTCTTTTTTAATTTGTGTGAATATACGCTTTAGCCAATAAAATAAAATATATCATTTACTTTTGCAGGAGTTTTTTTTTCCAACGCTAATGCCTTTTAACCATAAGACGTAATAACAAAACATGCTTTTTAGAACGACAAAGTTTTTTTTTCTCAACATTACCTGTGTTTATAGAGATTGAAAAATGTTTTTAGTACATACTGAAACTTGGTCTCGCTAATACAATAGTAAGAATTCTAAACGCAATTGTCTTGAGTTCTGTTTCAACTCGTAGTTTGCGCTTCTAGTAGCTTTTTTAACAGCAAGATAAGGCTTTTGACGATGTCTTTGTAAAATCCTTTTTTCAGCAAGAATTGTTGTCCTTTTTCGAAGTGTTTGGTGATTTTTTTACACTCGAATGTTGTTCTTTTTCCCAATGTAAACAAATAGTTTTTCTCGTTCTCCACCGAACTTTTGAAAAATACTTTTGAATCTTCGAATTTCCCCCGAGTGTAGGAAAAAATTATTTCGATTATCCGCGTGTTTTCTTTTTTCTTGACTCTTTTGGTCGTCAAATGTTGTTTTCAAATGTTTTTAAAAATTTTTTTTAGCGAGACCTTGCCCGAATATTCGTCATTCAATAAGCAATCATTGTAGATTGATCCGAGAAGTTCTTGAATCGTCCTCATCAGCCAGTTGTTGTAGACCCGTGCTAGGGGTTACAAATGAAAGAAACCACAAGTAGTGTAAAGTGTATAAAATATAATATGTATTTATCATAAAGAATACAGGAGCCACTAAAGTGGCATTAGAGGAACGTGTTCGCAGCATGCGGTAAACATGGTATGTTTATTTAGCCCGTGGCCCTGGCATTATCTACTACCAAGGCCTCATTTGGGGTCCGACGCAGCTTAGGCACCAGGGCCAGTAGGGGAAAGTGGGGTGTGCGGGGGTCTGTGCTAAGCTAGGCTAGACTTGCATGAAAACAAGTACTTTATTAGTTTATTCCTACACTAGAATCACTATCATACTAAAACGCCTTCATTCTTACCATGGACCTATTTAAAATCAGTATAACTTCCCAGCTTACGGGATGGCAGGCGACATGCATTCTGTTGAAAAAGACAAACATATTTACAAAAAACAAAACAAAATTAATATTTACAAAACAAAGGTATTTTTTATATATATATATATGGGGGGGACTAGCAAACACCCAAAAAGAAAGAAAAATAAAACAATTAAACAGAATGACTATGGGGGCGGGTTAGTAAGAGGTCTCTCCCTACCTACTCGCTAATCATCAAATGGAACGCCCACTCTCTTCCAGTCCCCTCAAAGGAGGCGTAAAAGCAAGCAGATCGTTCCCTAATGGGGAGTGGAGGACCTAAGGGACAGCACTTCTGCGAATATAACATAGGGTTGGGGTTGTCGGGGATGGGCGGCGTCTTCCAAGATATAATACGTAAGGGGTTAAAATCGACCGGGGACAAAACAAACAGATGGACTGGGCATCTTTGGAAGCTCTCCTTGTGCTGATGAAAAATAGAGTCGGGAACAGGATCAACACTCATTCTTACCCTAGTCTAGTCCCTAATAAAGAATTTGTTTTCCACTCTGGGTGGTTACTCTGCCTAACTAATCTCTACCCGAGGGACTTTTGTCCGTCAAGTGGCTGGGTTCCGAAAAAATAGGGATTCCAGCACCATCCAACCAATGACTATTGGGGCGGGAAAACGAACTCGAACCTAGCGCCTCGTCGGATGCACAAACTAGTGTTGTGCACCCATCTCCTATCAAAGTCTATATGGTGCAATCTTTCCTAATCACATCTGATCTTTATTTTAAGTTTAATGCGAGCCGTTACCTCTCCTGCATACTCCCAGAGACTCTGAACTCCGCTGCAATGAAGAACGCATGTTCTCTCGTCTCCTCCTCCCCTTCATCATTACAGGGGGGATAATAATATTCTCTATCCCTTCAATCCCTGGCTAGTCTGCCAAAGAGTGGCAGCGTGTCCCGGACTAGCCTCCATGTGATGGAAAACTGAATTGTTGATATGACTACTGGCTGGCGCCCAACTCCACAGTGAGAGAACTTCCCCCCTCGACAGATGTAGCCGCTCCACCAGCGGATCGTTTGCAGTTCTCACCACTAAATCCTCATATAGCCTCCTCCTAGACCGCGCAAGGTCACTGGACCCCGGCAATGCCCTAAGGCCGGCTCGGCATTCGGTGAGGAAACACGATTTCCCCGCCGGTCTTCTGCCACCTTCAGTGGCAGGGGCGGATATGAGCTCTGGAAAGGTTTGCTCCAGGGTTGGAACCCAGTGTGTTTCCTCTAACAGTGTCCGACCCAGGAACGCCAATCTCTCGGTATGCTTATGACTCTGCAAGTCAGACATTCCTAAGCCTCCCTCGCCCAGTTTCTGTGTACAGACCTGTCTACGGACATACGACTTTCCTCCCTTTCACAGAAGTTTAAACAGGAGGCGCTCTAAAGCCTTACAGCGGTCCGCAGGCAGGGGAAGAACAGACAAGCGGTAAAGAATCAGCATAAACACATAAGTAGCACATGCACGACCCTTCAAAGACAATTTCCTCCGAATCCAAGTTCCTACCGACGACTCGACCTTCGTCTGTACCTCCGACCAATTCTTGTCCAGCTGGAGTCCAGGCCCGAACCACACTCCAGGATCTTAACCGGGCCATCCGTCGAGCCGAACGCACATGGAAGTGAGTTTACCCCAGTCCAGGCGCCCAACCGCAGTCCAACGGACTTGCTGCATTTGACTACGGCCCCTGTGACAACTTCATACTCAGCGATCGCCTCCATCACTGCTCTAATATCGCTTCGTCGCGCAACGAAAACGGTGACATCATGAGTGTATGCGGACACCTGACAAATTTGTCGCCAGGTTGAGCTATGCCGTGCAGGACTGGTCTCGTCGCCTCGTCCCTTAATTTGCAAAGGAAGGGCTCCAACGCCAGGACATATAACAGAGGCGACAGCGGACAACCCTGGCGCACCGACCGAGAGACCCCAAAGTGCTCCGACAACCTACCATTGACTTGCACCCACTACCACAGGATCACGATACAGAACAGAGCTCCACTTGCGGAAGTCCGGACCAAAGCCGACGGTCTCTATAAAAGATTACAAGAAACCATGGTCGACCCTATCGAACGCCTTGGACTGATCTAAATTGATCAGCGCGGCTTCCGTGTCGGCTTCTAAACCCTCTATGATCGTGCGCACCAAGTGCAAGTTGTTTTGAATCGATTGACCCTTCACAGCGTAGTTCTGATTGGGCTCGACCAAGTCACCGATAACAACCTGCAGTCGGTTTGCAAGAACGCAGGACAAAATCTTCAACTCTGTGTTTACCAGAGTGATGGGCCTATAGTCATCTAGATTCCCCCCACCATGCCGTTCTCCCTTCTTCAGAAGCGTGACCACTCCTTTGGTAACCTGCCCAAGGACCGAGCCCTGCGCAAACAAGTGATTAAACACGCCCTTCAGAAGGGACACAAACATGGGCGACAACCTCAGGAGCAGTTCGTAGGGCAGACCATCGAGTCCTGGAGATTTGTTATAGCCAGCCTGCTTCAATGCAGTAATGATCTCACGCTCCATAACCATCCCCTCGCAGCTAGCCGCTCGGGCCGCAGTAAGGTGGGGCGAGCCAGCTAAATAGCTGCCAAACTCCTGGCCGCGGAGTCTAGGTAGTTGGGTGAAGCGCTCCTCCAAATGTTGTCGAAACCCGTTGCAAATCTCTTGTGCCGATACGAGAGTGTGCCCTTCCAGGTTTTTTACCTCCCGAATGTACACGTCCAAGCTGCGTCTTAGGGCGTCCCCATGCTCAACAGCATCAACGTTTACAGCTTTGTTGGAGACCCTTTTTAACCTAGATCTAACTACGTCCCCATTTATGAATCACGGCACGCCCATCACTGTGACCGTAGTTCTCCGTTTCGATTGGCACTCCGGTTTCATCCTTAAGTTCTTTCATGTGAGGTCCCCTTTTGCTATTCTTTCCGCTTCCTCCTTTGTTGGGAAAAGGATATCCCACATGGCATAACTGCGCCGGGCTATGTACTGGGCGGGGACCTTCAATTCGCCCAGTACCTCCAAAATCTTCTCTTTGGGAACCCCGGTGAGACCCCTTCCTTTTACTTCCAAGGTCACCAGGGAAACTGATCTCAGCTGAATCTCCTCCAGTCTCCCTGGCATCACTTTTAGGGCGTTTCCCTCCACGTAGCCCTGGAATTTGTTATTGAAGAGGTCCCGATAGTACTCCGGGGTATTTTTCTGACCTTCCTTGAGGCCCCATCTTATAGCAGTCTTTTCGGGTTCTTTGGGCGTGCCGGCTGCTGGCTGTCACTTCTCGGCTTCTGCCCCGGTGGTATTGGGGATGAGTCACTCGCTGTGAGGGCTGGTCAATCGACCGCACTGACTGGCGTCACTTCCATTGATCCCTTCACTCCCGGGGAGTACCCATCCACAACAATTACTTCAAGGGATTTCGTCTGCGTTGGTGGCGGTGTTGACGCGGCTTCGTCCTCGTTGCGGTCCCATCAACGTTTGAGTGGTCTTCTTTTCTTTTTCCTTGTCCCTCTATAATCTTCCTCAATGCTTTCGGCGTCCGGAGTGGTTTCCAGCAGCTGTTTCCATGCCCCGACTATCTGCTCCTTGGTTGTGGCCACCACTGTTGCCAACGTCCTCCGGGGTGTCACTCCTTCTATACTTGCAAATGAGAAGGGTTCCGCCGTTAGCGCTGGCGTTGCTTCCACACACACACTCTCCGTACTGCCAGAATGGTCGCTCGAACCACAGAGGGCGCCGATCCCCGGGACCATGACCGTACCCGCCTTGGGGGTGCCTTTTGGGGTGGCATCCCCCGAAACCGATCTCGACCTCGAACTGGGGTTGCCCTTTGGTTGAACCTGGAGTGGCGACTCCCGAACACGCACCGACCGAACTCACGGATGGGGTGGCGACCCCGGTTACCCTTCTCGAACTGGGGGTGCCCTTCGGAGCGGCACTCCCAAACCCTTCACGATCGCTACACAAGGGGCGTCCTCCATGGTGAAGAGGCAGAGGCCTGCCCCCCTAAGTGTTGGCCCAGTGCCCTTTCCCAACCCGCCGATTTGGAAACCAGGGGGACCTTCGCCTAAAAAGGCACGTCGGTTTCCCCTAGCCCTGTCAGCTGCTTAAGTTGGATCCAGACACTGGACTATCTGCAAAAATGAAAAAGAACAAATAGTAAAAACAACAAACCCAATTGGGCACAAGTAAACAAAGACAATGCTTAAGGGACCACTCACCCAAAGAAGGGGTCGGTCCCTATAGCCAAACAAGAAAAGCCCTTAAATGGCCAACGAGTGGTCAAGTGGGTACGACTTTTTCAAATTTGTAGCAAATTAGAAAAATGCCGGGAAAGAATTCACAACATGCGGGTAGACATGGTATGAATGTCTCTATTTAGTCTTTGAAACTAGTGGTATTCATAGGACTGGTTGATTCCACTTATTTCTCAAATAGGAGTGATTTGTACCCCACAACAGAAAAATACATAATGCAGAAAACCGAAAGAATAGTTGCTGCAGCAAGAGACATTGAAAAACAAATAAGACAAAAAAGAAAAGACGAAAAATAAGACGATAAAAGAAAAATAGGAAGAGAAACAACTTCACGGACGATTCATAAGGATCACAAAATATAAGACAAGCGAAAACGCCTGGAAATGGCTGCAAAAGGGAACCTAAACAGAGAAAATGAATCCCTAATAACAACTGCACAAGATAACGAGATTAGAACCAACCACATCAAAGCAGGGATCGATAAGATACAAGAAAACAGCAACTGAAGACTCTGTGGACGAAGAGTCGAAATGATAAACCACATAATAAGCGAATACAGCAAACTAGCCGACATAGAATATAAAAATAAACACCATCAAGTGGGGAAAGCAGTACACTGGGAATTATGCAGATAACTACATTTTTAATAGCCAGAAATGATACAGAGGGCTCAGAGGGATATGGACGATTAAAGCAATCAAGTAGAGTTTAAAATAGACTTCGTAGCCGCGTAGTGGATGTCCTTTTCTCTTCCCTGCAACCTCTTTCTCACAGAAGAGATGTTGCGAGTTTGTCTCTTCTTTATCGTTATTTTCATGGCAAGTGCTCGGCTGAGTTCCATTCTAGCACCTGGAACAATGCCGAAAAATTTTGAAATAAAGAATGGGAGAGATTAGGATCAAAGAGATAGCTGTGAAGATACAACGGATAACCCTTGTAATTTTTGTATAGAGAATAGCGAAGATCCGTGATTACTGCTTTTTTCAGGTAAGTACTGAAGAAACTGTATTTTGCGATCTAGATATTTGACTTGGGTAAGTACTGAAACATGTACTTGCGGGCATTGATATTTTAGGTGAGTAAGCACCGGTAGAATGTTGCTTCCAGGTGTAGCTGTACATAACGTTCGTAACTACTCGAACGCTCGGCGAACAGAAAATTTTTTTTAGCAATTTTGGAGTAATTTTTTTTTGTTGTTTTTGATTGGTCCGAGTAGGGCAATTTTTAACAAATTTATTTGTGGATAAAGGAGGACTATAAACAGAGGACCGAAAACTGATTGTTTTTTATTTTGATTATTGCTTAGGGATTTAGGGGGGGTTCATTTTACGGTTAGCGTTAGTGGTAGGGTTAAATGTGTGTTTAGGCGACGGAACACAATAAACTGAAGACGAGAACCGACAAATTGAATTTAGCGATCAACACCAGCAGATGAAATAAATGCTTGCCTCAAATACTCTACTTTTTTGTTCCATGTGAAGACATTAAACTTAACTCAAAATATACATATCCAGTTGCAGACTGTTCGATCCCCACAAAAACTTTTGCATCACTTGTGGGAAATTGAGTACGAAAAAGTGCCAGCTGATCAGAGTTAAGGGCAAAATTCTTTGACTTTTAACTTTTGTAATTTCTGTAATTTTATTTCATCAAAAGAATAGTTAGTTTAAAAGGTTTTTGCAGATATTCAAATTATAAGAATTCCATTTGACTGAGTGAATGAGCTATTCTTGCAGGTCAATACAAAGATTCCCATGAACTTAACGCTATTATTCAATGTAAAATTCCAAGTGAGGTAGTCAAATACAAATCCATCGACACTGTTGTGAAAGCAGATAAAGTGGTTAATTATCCAACAGCTATATTTGTCAGGGATGCCACCACATGTATTGCAACTGAAATTTGGTGTACTAATTATCATGTTGTGAAATATAAACCAATCCAAGCTTTGCAATGGCACATAGCTTGCAGTAAAAAAAAATTAACAAACAATATCATAGAAACAACAATCTTAACAGGACCTTTCACAAATGAATATATCTTCATTACACTTTAAGAAATTGCACTTTTTAATTTTATTGTCATTTGCAATAACCATCAACAAAGTACAGGGAACAATCTTTACAATTGTGGGCCTTACAGTTACACACTGACTGTTTTTTCACGTGGACAATTTATATTACGTATTCAAGAGTCACCAAACCGGAAAATCTCTATAGCAGCTAAGAAAATGGAACAACAAAAACTGTGTACCCATGCAAAATGGAAAATTAAACCTATAAGAAACATGCTTTTTCTCATTTTGGAACTTTTTCCATTGCGCCAATTTGAGCCACAGCAACGCGTGGCAGGGTACAGCTAGTAACAAATAAGAAATCTCCGTAAATTGGCGAAAAAATAAATATTT
The DNA here is from genome assembly GCF_053919585.1 of Euprymna scolopes. Taxonomy (NCBI): domain Eukaryota; kingdom Metazoa; phylum Mollusca; class Cephalopoda; order Sepiida; family Sepiolidae; genus Euprymna; species Euprymna scolopes. The sequence goes on along the minus strand of NC_136493.1, from coordinate 73,945,076 downwards.
GTCTTCACACTTTATCGTCTGCATGACTCACAAATTTCGTAATTTGTCGGCGAAACTCTGGAATCTCTAATTTTTTCAATAAATATTTTGCATTTGTACCTAGTGTTTTTATCAAAGTATTGGAAAACTATTTCTTACAGATCTTGCTGTTTAATGTAAATATCAGACAACTTGTACATAGGATACTATGCGTTGAAGATGCGATGCAAGATTATTACATTTTATTTGATTTATAAAGTTTATTAGTGTAAGTATTTTTAGAGACGACAATGTTTCTTGCTGAGTATAGATGAAATCTTTTTATTGTTATATTCTTGTTATTAAAATATTTGCTACGTCCAGACACGATAGATGAACGTGGCAATAAAACCTCAACCTTACTACTAAATAACGAGAGACCGATCATCATCATCATCATCATCATCATCATCATTTAGACAGGTGTCGAATCAAATTGGTTAAACGCGCTATGCTATCTTCTCATCAGTTTGTTTCTTCATGGACGTATTCATTTACCAATATTTTGTTACAATCTCGTTACGTGAAAAAGGGCAAGCATTCTCAGATTACTGACCGCTATAAATGTAATTTTTATGATTTTGTTTTTGTATGTGGCAACGCAATGGACAGTTTTTTGCCTGTGATCTTGCTACAGAAGCAGTGGCAGTGCTTATCGACACCACATATAGAAATAACAGTATACTATCAGACACGTTCTACGTATTCGATATTTACAATAAAACATGTTGATAATAACTATTTGTTTTAAACAAATACTACTCGGCAATTAAACCTTTCTTAAACTTTTATATTAATATAGAAAATAAATAATCCCAATATATATATATATATATATATATATATATATATATATATATATATATGTGTGTGTGTGTGTGTGTATTTATATATATACGTGTGTATTTATATATATATATAAATACACACGTATATATATATATATATATATATATATATATATATATATATATAAATAAACACACACACACACACACACATATATATATATATACACTTGTGCCCGATATTATTCATACCCCTCGGATCTTTGAGATTTCTATAAGAATATTGCTCAAACCAGAAGGTAGACAATATTAAAGGGATTTCAAACAATAAATCAAGCATAAGTATTTAATTTAAACTCAACAAATAAATAAATTATGCAAGTTTGAAACAGTATACAAAGAAAAACAATAATGGCACTAGTTCAAAATTATTCATACCTCTCTTACTAATAGTCAATAGCATGCCCTTTATTCTTAATAACTGCCTGTAACCGTTTTGGATATTTATCAACAAGGTTTTTACAAGCATCAACACTGATTTTCTACCATTCTTCAATGCAGTAGTTCTCCAAATCCCTCAAATTTCTAGGTTTCCGCTTTTTAACCTTAGTTTTCAATATGTGCCAGAGGTTTTCGATAGGGTTCAGGTCGGGACTCTGGCTAGGCCATTCCAAAATATTAATTTGATTATCCTCAAACCATTTCTTGACTATTTTGGCAGTATGTTTTGGATCATTATCCTGTTGAAGGACCCAGTTTGGTCCTAAATGGAGCTTCTCCGCATCCTGTCTAATGTTTTTCTGGAGTATCTCCAAATATTGCTCCTTCTTCATGGTTTCATCTATCTTGACCAAACTACCTGGACCACTAGCCAAAAAGGAGCCCCAAAACATTAGGCTACCACCACAATGTTTCACCGTGGGTATGGTGTTCTTTGGGTTGTAAGCTTCTCCTTTCTTCCTCCAAACGTAAGAAGCATCCATATGGCCAAACAATTCAATTTTTGTTTCTTCAGTCCACAAAATACTTGAGAAAACGGACTCTGAAGAATTCACATGGGTCCTAGCAAACTTTAAACGTGCTGCAAGGTGTTTTCCGGTGTGCAATGGAGTCCTTCTTGGTCTTCTTCCTTTCAGACCATTTTCATGCAGAGTCCTTTGCAATGTTTGCCTTGATATTTTTATGCCAGAAGACTCCAGATTTTCTAAAATGTCCTTAGTAGTGGTGGTTGGATTTGCATTAACACTGCTTACAATATCCCTGGTGGCTCTAGCAGACAGTTTCCTTTTCCTTCCTCTACCAATCAAGTTGTTTGTTGTGTGGTGGCTCTGGAATTTCTGGATGATGCTCTGTACTGTTGCTGTAGGGACCTCAAATTTCTTGGAAATTGACTTGTAACCTAAACCATCCTTATGTGAATTCACAATTTTAGTCCTAAGATCATTACTAAGCTCTTTTTTCTTCCCCATTCTAATAATTTTTATTCTTTTATTGGTTTTCAGTTGATATCATTTTAATTTCTGAAAAATGCAAAAAACGAAATGAAATTAATCAAAGGTTGTATTAAAGCATTCAAAATAAGAATCAAACAGGAAACAAACAGTCAGAAACTCGATTAATACTGAAAAAATAAGGGGGTATGATTATTTTTGAACATTGCAGATTTTATAAATAGCTGTATATTTCTTTTATTACAAGTATCCCGAGATTTTAAAATGACGAAAATGATCAGAAGAGGTTTATTAAGAATATGTATCAATATGGACGTAAACAATAAATTCTTACAAAGTTACACCTAATAAACTCAATTTTCAAGGAGGGGTATGAATAATATCGGGCACAAGTGTATATATAAATGTTAGGTAGGTCGATTTTTCACTTTGCTCAGAATATTAAAAAATGGCACCTACTGAAAGTTGTGTTTGGACTTATAAAGTACTCATGCAAAAAATTAGATCAAATGCTTGAGCGGTTATTTGAGCGTTTTGTATCAAAGTCGTGGACAGAAATATACTTAAAATTCTTCGTTTTTGCAATGTTTGTCTTGAATATTCGTGTGAATACCAAAAAATTGCAGTATTTCAAATCAGGTGATGTCTTTTAATTTTATAAAATGATATTAATATAAAAAATCATAGATAATCTTCAAATTGAAAATCGGCACCCCCGTCTTTTAATTTTTTTTTTTTACTTTGAGGGTCACCACTTATCAAGGCTCTCTGACAACTCTAGGATAAGGGTTAAGTATTAAGTAGATGTTCTGCATTCTGTCAAGACAGTTCCACCCCAGATGTGGCAGGAGTGCTCCCTCTTAGAACGAAATTGTTTTTTTGTACAGGTACAGGATCGCGGCGGGAGTGAGATACTTCCTGGAGTAGTTAGGGATCTGATGTAGGTATTTCATTCAGATTCAGGGTAAAAGTGAGCCCAAGAAGTTTTTCAAAACAGGGTGCTTCATTAAGGCAAGAGATGTTCATTTCAATCGTGGTAAACCGGGGATATAAGCGTTAGTGATGAACAGATAGTAGTTTGATTTTGGATGTATTAAAGCTGACCAGCCATTCTTTACTCCATTGCAGCACACGTTTAAGGTCAAAGGAAAGAGAACCAGGAAACTTTTGATCTTTGTCGGCTTTTGTAATGTTGCCATAGATGGTAGTATTGTCTGCATAGATGTCGACAAATGATCGAAGAATATGGTTTGTGAGGTCCTTGATAAAGATAAGGAAGAGAGTTTGGTCCAATATGGATCCTTGGGACATGCCAATATTAACGAAAAAAATGAGATACATGGGTAAAAGTATTATTTTATTTAATGACCGGTGGTCTAAACTGACCACCCTGGTCGAATCAGCATTAATACTGTTTCCTACGTATTTCTGCCCATTAATGACCACTTTAATAGTCCTATCAGAGCGAAAGGATTTAATGCTTGAGAGGACATTTCCAGCGATTTCGTAGCTAGAGATTTTATGAAATAAACCATTGTATACCTTAGATATGATTAGAGCTACCGCTCTAGAAATGAAACTTTCGTCAATAAATTCACTGATTCTGTGTGATACCACAATTACCACATCAGCTGTTGATCTCTCAGAGTGGACATCATATTGCATGTCACTGAAAAGGTTATTTTTGTTGAAATGATTGACAAGTTTTCCATTTATCATAGAGTTGCATTAGCAAACTGTATTTTCATGTTATGAATTAAGGAGTAAAATTTCAATATCTTAAAATTGTTTTTTTCTGTTATAAGTAAAAATATAACAAACAAACAAGGATAAGACGAAACATTATTTTGATAAAGCTTTATATATAGAGTGAAATTGCTCCATACAATAGTCTTTAGACAAAAATGGCAGTCTCAATTTCTGACTCAAAACTTAGGCTGTGATGTGTCGATGTCTTGATTCAAAACCATATAATGTTTGTGATGCTTCCGTTGTTAACTTGACTGCCCGTTCCACACCCCGAGAATATGATGGCAAATCTGGCAAGTAAAGCTTGTTTCTATTAAATAATGATTCTCGAAGTTCAGAATCAGAAACATCTTCCGTCATTGGTGGTTCATAAATACCACACAATGTCAAATCTATTGTGTCCAATGAGTCGCATTAAAATTAATATTTGGTATTCTTTTTAATCGTTTCTTTGTTGATTCCCCACTCCTGAAAGAATATAAAAATTAATTGAATATTTAAAAATTCAATGTGTACTACATAAATAATTATGGTGAAATAAGATAAAATCTTTAAAATGTTTGTATAAATTGGAATAAAAAATTCTGTCGTTGATAAATGAATAAATGTTTACTTACCTTAATGGCCAAACTTATTTTTAAAGCTTCTCCTCTTACTTCAACTTTTTCAGATTTGACCATTGAATATAGAAGGTTTTCAGGGAGTAAACAAAATGCATGTATGTTTATGCGATCTGCTGGATTTCATGAGGCTGCTCCTTAATCCTTTGGGTCATATTAAAAATATGCCGTTGCTGATTGTGGAATTTATTATTTTTTTAAATTTCAGACCAACAAATGGCATACATATTTACAATAAAATTTATTAACCTCTGGATTTTTGTTGTTGAAGTGGAAGATGTTGGCGATGAATGTATATATTTTTTATTAACCCTTGTTACTTTTTATTTTTTTATAGCATATTTATCAACTGGACCAAGCTGAAAAGTACCTTTCGGCCCTATTTTGATCCTCTTATCCTTTAGGTATTTACGGTCCTCAACTGGAAACTGAAAAACTAAATTTTACTTATATTAAAATACAGCTAACCAGATTAATATAAAAATTAGTTTGCATTAAAATATGAAAATTGGTTTAGATATAAGGTTATCTAATGAAGACATTGCAAAAATAGAAAATAACTTTTTGTTGAAGAGGACAAGTGCAAATAATGTGCTCAATCAGGCAATTTTCTTTATTGCATTTTACATGAGGGTTGTCACAACTTAAAACTGGCCGATTGCAAGAACAGGATGAAATATCAAATAGTGAATCCAGTTTTTCTAGCCAGAATTTCTTTTGGGAAGCGGGGAGAGATTTTCTATTCATTTGTTTGGCCTTCTTAAAACATAGTATAGTCACCTTTTTTTAAAATAGTCATTTCACTTAAAAGAGGTAAACATGGATTAACTGCTTTCCAAATATCTATGACTTCCTTTGTTATTAATTTGGAAATAGCAAAATTTGAAAGGTGAGGGTAAGTATTTACAATTTTATTATATAGTAACTATATTGAATAATTTGTCGGTAAATTGGAGGCTCCGTTTTATTTAATGGTGTAGGTAGACCAGAAAATTTAATGGTGTAGGTAGACCGGAAAATTTTATTAAATTTTTACTGCGAGTTGAAATTGTAGATTTTCGGGACATTTTGAATAAAATATCTGAAAACAAAAATACACTCAGATATTACACAAACAATTTTGAAATAAATTTGATTTAAAAATTTGGTGCCTATGCACTTATGTTACCATGCTATTTTTAAAAATCATATTTTCAAGTTAAATTCGATGTTAAAATAGTTTTCTAAATAATAATGTTATTATTTCAGCACGGTAACATAAGTGCATAGGTACCAACATTTTTTTTAATAAATGTGATAAAATTTGAAATAAATACAATAAGTTAAAGTACTGTTTACTTATCTTGAAGAGAAATCTGAGTTCGGCTCGTAAAGTTTTTTATGAATAAACACTATCTTTTAAAAATAGAAACAAATCGGAATAATTATATACATTGTATTTTTTTTATATCTAAGCCTGTTTTAATGAAAAATTTGAGCGATATTTAAAGAGAAAATTAGATGCAGAAATAATTCAAGAGTTTATTAAAAATGTAAATACAAACACGTAAGCAGTAAAATGTTTTAATGTATAAACAATATATTTTTAAAATAGAAACAAATCAGAATAATTATATACGTTGTATTTTTATATTTAAGTTTATTTTAATGAAAAATTTGAGCGATATTTAAAGAAAAAATTAGGCGCAGAGATAATTCAAGAGTTTATTAAAAATGTAAACAGTAAACATACAATAACTCATGCGGTTGTAACTTCAACTGGTGATTCCGTATAATTACCCAACAAATAAAACTTCCACACATATAGATATTTTTATATTAAATAAAATATTATAATCTTTTAATTCCTTTTTATTTTTGATATTTTCGTTTAATCTCTAAAAACACGGAGTAGTAAATTTTAAAATATTTATTGTTATAATGTATTGTATTGCTTTTTTTGTTTGTTAATATTCGGATTTTATTTAAGCGATATGTACCCGGAATGACACCAACACCATACTAAAAATCCGAATTTATTTGGTATTTAAGTTAGAATGCTCAACAAAATACAAAATTTTAAAGAAAAGTATTTCTTGTAACTGTGGACATTATTTTGCAACTTTCTCCAAATGCCATTTTGTACACTTTCAAAATCGACCTACCCTAATATATATATATATATATATATATATATATATATATATATATATATATATATATATATATATATATATTAAGGCAATCATGAAGGGAAGACGTATTCCTTCGGAATTCATTTTATATTAAAAAAGAAGACCGAGGAGAAAAGGAAAATGGATAGCGACTAAAAAATAAATATAAAAATTTAATATAAAATGAATTTCGAAGGAATACGTCTTCCCTTCATGATTGCCTTAATAAAGTTTTGTACCCCCAAGAAAATCATGAAATATTTAAAGACACGGTAAAACCCAAGTTTAATTAAAAAATTAAACAACATCATTTTAATTAAAAGTAAAATAAGATCAACGCAAGAACAAAAAACATTTTTGCGTAAATAATAATGTATGTCCCTCGTTTATTTTATCTAGGATAAAAAAAGCAAGATTACATCCTGGGCATACGATTGAAAAAACCTTTATGCTGAATCATTCGGATGAATTAGCATTTAATCTGGAAAGATTCAGGAGTAGATGCATGCAATTATGGAGGGAAGTAGTGGGCATATTATCTTTTTGCGATAAAGTTCGTTTCCTACGGTATCGTATTATTATCAAAAAACGAAGCTGTAAAAAATTACAGTTTCAATTTGATAATACAGTAAAACATCTAATAAAGAAGAAATATGGTTGCTTTACCAACGCAAACGTAGGTGGTAACGTGTTAAATCCTCTTGGAAACTGTTCCCAGTTGAACTTCTCGTACTCGATCATGGGTTGGAATTTTGTATTCCACCAAGTAATACAAAACGAGAAGAAATATTCTCTGAGTTTGAAGTTTTAGGCTCTCAGATAACTAAACTTCAACCGGTCTCCGTGAATAAATTAAGAGACTTAAAAGCAAGTTTAAACAACCCTTCCCAAAGTTACGCTAAAAACTCTACGTAAAAATAGATCCCTCGTGATAACTAGACCTGTTAAAGGATCTGGGGTAGTCATAATGAATCATGAGGAATACGTCAATAAAATGTCACTATCTATGGTAGGGTCCTCACAACAGAAGGTTGCAAAATGGATCTTCAATATTCTTCAGCAAGTATCAAATTGTTATAGTAAATACTGTATGAAAGATTCATTTCATTTCGCTGACTACATGCAAAAATCAACGAGTACAAATAAATTTGTGTTCGTATGATATCAGCAATTTATTTACTTGCGTCCAAGTTTTAGAAACGATATATATTTGTGATGACTTTTTATATCGAAGCCACAGTCCAACACCTTCCGTTCCTGAACACGTATTTGTTGAACTAATTAAATTTTTCGTTACATCCGTTGAATTTAGCTTTAATGATGTAATGTACAGGCAAATTGATGGTGTGTCGATGGGCTCCGTGTTGGGATCCACATTGGCCAGAATTTTTTTTAGGATTCCATGAGGAAACATTAATGTCCGGACCCATAAAACCATTGGTATATTTTAGATATGTAGACGACACGTTTTGCCTATTTGATAGTAATTCGGAGGCAAACGAATTTTTCTCGTTACTAAACAGTATACATCTGGCGTTAAAGTATACGTATGAAAGTGAAGATAATTCCGCCCTGGCGTTTCTCGATGTAACGAAAATTCCATCTAGTTACCTTACAGTGGGCTGTATACAAGCTGGGATTCATTCTGCCCTAACAAGCGCAAATATAATTTAATTTGGACATTAACACATCGTGCCCTAATGACCTGCTCGTCAGAAAAATTGGATGAGGAATTAAATACAATTACAGATGCTTTGTCCAATAATGGATATCCTTTAGATGTAATTGAAACCACCATTAAAAGGAAAAGAGTAGATTTTTTACGAACAAAACCCAATATGGTGGATAAATGTTCGGTTTATATTCGATTGCCGTGGTTGGGGAAAGTAAGTGAAAAATTCACCAAACAAATTAGTTCAACTGTTGAAGGATGTTATTTTGCTTCAAATGTTCGTGTTGTGTATAATACAAAACCATTAATGGGTTCCAATAAAAAAGATGTTCTACCCCCTCATCATATTAGTAATGTCATTTATTCATTTATATGGGGTGGCGGTGCCGACTACGTAGGTCTAAAGTCTTTAAAATTGGTAAGTTGCATACAACATGTACCGAGAAAAATCAGGAATGGAACATTCCTACCTACCGAAGCTGTAAACAACACATATGGATCCGCTATAATGGAACACTTTATTAAATACCGGGATTGTGCAACGAACTTCAGCATCGAGCTCACTTCGTATATCGTCTAAAAGTCTTGGAGACTGTTCACGCTCGCCTTAAGAAGCCTTCCCTTTGTAAGCAAAAGGACTGCTTGTTGGGTTTGAACGTGATCAGCCTCTAAAATTCATTCCCATTCGATTGCTCTGGCTCCCGTCTCTTTTTAAAGATTTTATCATTAAGGAAAACAAATTACTAAAAAATAAATCCATCTATTCCAATTTTGATGAGTGAGGGCGAAACATGTCAATTGACTCCTTTTGAATTTTTTTTTTCTATTTCCATACTTTTATTTTTTAGTCGCTATCCATTTTCCTTTTCTCCTCGGTCTTTTTTTTTAAAATATAAAATGAATTCCGAAGGAATACGTCTTCCTTTCATGATTGCCTTAATGAAGTTTTGTACCTCCAAGAAAATCATGATATATATATATATATATATATATATTTCTATATATATACATATATATATTTATATATATACATATATATATATTTATATATATATACATATATATATACATATATATATATATACATACATATATATATATACATATATATATATATACATATATATATACATATATATATATATATACATATATATATATATATATATACATATATATATATATATATATATATATATATATATATATATATATATATATATATTAGTCCTCGCGCGAAAGAGCAGGACACAAAATGTTTTAATCTAAAAAAGTTATTGTAAAGTTTTTGTTAAAAGAATTCAAATTTTCTCATTATTCCGACCTGTATTACAAAGAGAGAGAGAGTTGCAAAAAATGAGTTGTGGTGTGAGGAGAAATACAAACTGAAACAGAGAGAATATTCATACCTGTAATAATACAAAGAGGGGGTTGCAAAAAATGAGTTGTGGTGTGAGGAGAAATACAAACTGACATAGAGAGAAGGAGAGTTTTAAAATATAATCTTAAAAAGATAAGATACAATTTAGAAAAGCATTTCATCCAAGGCATGAAAATTCTTAATCAAAATGTTTTTACTATAGGCTTTAAAAATAAAGGTACAAGGTTCAATTTGAAATTTATTCATCTTCAAAGTGCACTTTTATAAATTTTACAAAGTAAGGTATAACTATTTAATTTAAATTGAATAAAAAAATTACCTTGGATTTATTTTATGTAATGTACATTTTGTTGCAATTTAAAATCATTATCTTTCATCTAGCCATTAATGATATAGATGTAAAATGTTCAATGATTTTTTTTAAACGTGCAACAGAATGTACATTATCATTATACTATGCACCAACTACACACAAAATCCCTCGAAAACTAATGTGTTCAGGTTACTCATTGTTACTAGAATAAATATTCAGAAATTCATAATTATCCATTAATTAGTTTAGTGAATTATCTTGTACACACACGCACACACATACATATGTATATATTTATATGCATAACTACACACACACACACACACACACACACATATATATATGTATATACATATGTATATATATCCACGTGTATATATGTGTACTTGTATATATATATATATATATATATATATATATATATATACAGGGTGAACAGAAAGTCCTTGGACCAATTCAAAAGTGGTTTATTAATACAAAATTACAAAAATATAAATTAAACATGAATTAAAATTATAAGTTAGGAAACCAAGAATAAATTCAAATTATTCATTTTCAATGTGATGTCCCTTCTTTTCGATTAGACGTTCAATTCTCTGTCTGAAGTTACCAACCGAGGCACGCAGCGTTTCCTGAGGTATTTTAGCCCATTCACTCAGAAGAGATGTCTTCAAAGCATCAACACTTGGATGAGCAACAGAGCAAACCTTTGCCTCCAACAAAGACCACACCGAAAAATCCATGGGATTCAAATCAGGCTATGTAGGATGCCACATCTCCTTACTCCAGAATCTTGGAAAATGACGTTGGCACTAGTCCAGAGTTTTTCTGGAGGTGTGGGATGGTGCTCCATCTTGTTGGAAGGTGAAAGGCTGATCTTTGAAGTGTTTCTTCATCTCTTCAAATGCTGGAACCAAAATATCGTTAATGTAGCGATCTGTGTTGATCTTAACCCCCTGCTCCACAAAAATCAGAGGCGACTTTCAAGATTTGGAGACTGCAGCCCACACCATGAGGGAAGACGGATTTTGTCGTCGGAAAACTATTCTCACGGAGTTATCAATGTCTGCTGAAGATTTTGCGTAGACTCTGTCGTTCTGATTGTTAACAGTCGCTTCAATTGTGAGGAGTTTTTCATCAGAAAAAACGATCTCTCGCTCTGCCGTGCCAGCCTTCAGTTCTCCAAGAAGAAGCTTTGCTCTTTCAAGTCTCTTGTGCTTTTGGGCAGGTGTGAGGTACTGTCTCTTTCTCATCTTGTAGGCGGACAACTGGAGATCGTTTTTTACGATGGTTCTCATCGAGGTCACGCTCACATTCATGTCTTTAGCCATTTGTCTTGCAGATCTCTTCGGGTTCCTCCTTACCCTTTCTCGGACAGCTTTAATCACCTTCTTTGTTCGAGCAGTGCGAGGTCTTCCACTCCTAGGACGGTCTTCAGATGTACCAAGTTCCTTAAATCTGTTCACAACATGGTACACGGTGGATTTAGCCACTTTCAAGAGCTTAATAATCTCTGAATTTGTCCTTCCCGCGCAATGAAGCTGAATTATGGCCTCTCGTTTGCTCATTTTTCTGAAAGTTTAAACAAAATTATTTTAATATTTTTGTTGAAAATAATTAGATCAATAGTTAGACTAAATACTTACGTTATTCGAAAAGAGAAAAAGTGATTTTTACAATATTTAATTTTAAAACTAAAAATAGTCCAAGGACTTTCTGTTCACCCTGTATATATGCTTAGCAGAGCTGAGAGGGAGATCATAACTAAATAGCAAGATTTTATGAACGAGTCGGAAAGAAAATGGAACTTTGGAAAAGTATCAATTATCTCAGTAATCATACGTGAAATTCATGAAAAAAAAAAGAATTTCAATTACTATTTTGCTACCCGGTGAGCCTATTCAAGAGATAGACACAAACAACTGCGATTAAAAGAACGGTTAAAATCCTTAAAAATATTCGAAAAGTGGAAAAATTTCTGGCATCAGGTAAATCTTCTCTTCCCCATAATATGACGGGTTTTCTGCAAGCTACATTTTACCCTGGACATTTATATTTATATTTCTGTTTTCTTATAGATTACCAATGGATTTTCAATACACTCATTTTGGATGTTACCGTCTTTCTCATTAGATTTCCTTTTTTTCTTTTTTCCCGTTTCTAGCTTTTTTAATCTCATCGAACCCCTATAAACTGTCAAACTGTTAAATGACTTTTTGATACAAATATGAAAAGTTTCATATTAATTGTTTCCTCTAATGCATTAACCTGCAAAATTTGGTATATATTTTGCAAACTTCTTCCCTCTGACGAGAAGAATTGCATTCATAATAGTAAATATAACATAATAGTAAAGAAAATATACTTTAAAGGCAACGTTTGCATTGATACTTTATTCACCGAGTTATTTAGAACTTAATATTAATACTATTAAATTAACGCTGATTAACAGATTACTTTTATCGAATTTTAATTTGCAAAAATATCGTAACCTGCTTGTTAATATTATAAGTTAATTATCATCATTATTATTATGATTATTATTGTTATTATTAATAATTATCAATTAATACTGTAAGTTATAATTATTATAATTTATTATTAATCAAATTTAACTGTATGTATTCTTTTGTTTTACACTTTAAAAAATGTCATCTTTCAGAACTTGCTACGTTTGCCATGACTTTATTCGAATAGACTCCGGATGCTATTTTTAGCAGCATCAGATTTGAAATCTTTGCTGATAAATTGGTCTGTAACTTGTGTCTAAGCTATCGGAAGGGGCAGAGAAATCGCTATTCTATAACCGGGAATGACTCACCAAAAAAAGAAGTAATTAGCGACGTGGAATATATATCCCCCACCTAAACAAAAAATAGTACTAACATAGGAGGAAAAATAAATATTCTTGAAAACATATTAAGTACAATTTGCTTACCTTTTCTTCGTCTGGAAATAATATTAATGGAGAGTAGAAAAAACATTTGTGAATGCATTTTCGGCAGTTCTGTAATTCTAACTTCTTATATTTAGTCCCTAGGTCTTCATCTTGCGTAAGCGATGTTTCTGACAAAGGGGGGGTGCTGTCCTCTCGGTCGACAATGTTGTATGAATAGTAACTGGAGGGAATCTTCTGAATTATTCTTTCTTTCCATAGCTCTACCTCTGTTGCAGGTTACTATTAAGGTGCTGCAGGTAAACATTTAAAACTGGGCTCTTGTAATTCGCTTGATAATCAGAAATTTGAACCTTGTTAGTGGATCTCAAGAAGGCTGTCCTATTAGCAGGTCTATATACTGCTGTTGGCAAATTGAATCTAGACCATGTAGTTATGTCTGGTGGGGCCTCTTGATGCTACATTGGTGGAAATTGTTATGACTTTTCCCTCATCGATGGTCAACAAATAATCTTTACTTTCTCTCTTTTCCTTCTTTCTCTCCATGACCTTCTGTAAACAATTCTGTTGACCCTTTCCACAAAAGTTTTCATCTTCTAACAACCTCAAAACCTGACCTTAAGATTGTCACAGACATGGAATATGTGCCTACATTTAAGATGGCGTTTCCTCGTAGCATAGATATCCTTTCCAAGTAGTACTTACAGCACAGCTTTCTTATTTGCCAATACCGTCTGCACATCGATGGTGTCACCTTATTTGAAATTGTTGCGGAGAAAGTTGACTATATCTTATCTGCTCATTCTTCTACCAACATTCACGTGTGTGGCGATTTTAACGTTTACAACGTTGATTAGCTGGTCCAATCAAACAAGACAGTTGGTAAAGGGAGGTTCTGTTATGATTTCTCCTTTGCTTATGATCTAACCCAGATTGCGATCCCGATGTTTATAAGCAATTTGTAAATCTTCTAGATCTTTTTCTGACCATCTGAACTAAACTGTCTACGTCGGGATCCTCTGAGAGGACATTTTCAGTTTGTCTGTAGCTGGAAATAAAAGTCTACTTCAAAATATTTTCAACTACAAATAAGCTGGAAATGTCCTTTCAACCATAAAATCATTTCTAATAGTTTATTAAAGTAGTTGTTGATGTGCAAAAATTCGAAGTTCACTGTAATAACTCTGGCGTGCCTCCGGGATCGATTCTGGGCTCAATTCTTCCTGACCTTCATCAATGATCGCCCAAATCATATTCTCCAACCACTCCTCGACATCTATGCAAACGATATTACTATCTATTGCAACACGACAAAGACCAGGATCTTTCTGATTTATCCTCCGCCCTAACACGAGTAATACAATGGAGCAAAAATGGCTTGTGACCTTTAATGCATCCCAAACCAAACTTTTCACCATAAACGCTCATATTCTCATTTAGTCCCAGTTGAAATGAACGGCTTTCATTTTGAGAGAGCACCCTGCTTTAACAAACGTTTAAGACTGACTTTCACTGCTGAGCTCAGATGGAATACCTACATGAGATTCATTGCCAAAATCACTGAAAAAATAGTGGGATCGTTTCACATTTGTCTCTTCTCTGTCGTTACTTTTATGGCAGGTGATCGACTAAGCTCTAATGTAGAGTCTATCCCTGTAAAACGTTCGCAATAGATACCTGCTTAGCTATAACTGTCGCTAACTTTCCTCACTCTCTATCTGTACCCAAAACTAAACGAAAATTCATTGAGCATAGTTTATTTCCTAGAACTGTCCGTTTGTGGAATACACTACAATGCGGCTGCTTCAATGCTGACTATAACACCCTCATCTTCAAATCTAATGTGAATAAGTTCCTGTTGAGCTGTCCTCTTAAATAATCTAACCCTCATTTCTGATCATGTTGCCTCGCCAGCTACTTAACACTTAACCTTTGTCCTAGAATTGCCTCCTTGATAAGTTGAAACGCTTTAATTAAAAAAAATTAGATAATGTTCTTAGCTCCTTTAAAGTTAACTAGAACTGTTTCCCTTATGTTCGCATGCACATTGTACATGATATAGACTTATATTTGGAGTGCGCTCCTCAGTATATCTTCATTTTTAAAGAGAGAGTTGTTCTCTCTCTCTGCCCCCCTCTCTCTCTCTCTCTCTCTCTATATATATATATATATATACCCCCCCGCACATAAAAATATATATATATTTGTGCGTTTGTGTGTGTGTGTATGTATAGAGAGAAAGAGAGAGGATCCTGTTTAAAGAAAGCGACAAAGATAGAAATAGTATAAGAGGACGAGAGAAAGAGACGGAGAGACAGCAGACAAAGTGTTATGTACTAAATATAAATAAAAACAACTTACACTATATTATATTAGAAAGGAAAAGTATATATTCCTGGATTTCATATAATTGTATTAAAAAAAATAAGTCAGAGATAGAATGGAAACCGCATACACGATGTTTTCAATTCATTCATTTTCCCAACTAAATAATACAGACATGGATTACTTTTAGTTAGGGGACACGTATATACTTGACGAAAACGTAGAGATTCGAGTCCACTTACATTATCTTCCACGGAGAATTCTAAACATGTGATATGAAGTTCATCAAATAGGATATACTTGAGGTTTTTAGAAAGTTTCTGCCTCCATAACTCCCTTACGTTAAGAGCGCACTGAGAGATTTAAGACCATTTTCATTTTTTTCTCCCATAAAATATTATACATAGAATTTAAATTTCATAAAAAAAGATATATTTGAAGTTTTAAGGATGTTGTGCCTTTCTAGCATCTCTTCAGTATGCACGTGAAGATTTGGGAACATTTTCAATGTCTTTCCCAGAATGAGTTTTACATAGAATTTAAATTTTATAAAAATATGATATATTTGGAGTTTTAAGGATGTTTGTCCTCATCACCTTCTTACATGTTTAGTTAGATTTGATGACAATCACATTGTCTTCTTTATTCATGTTTACATAAGAATATAATAATATCATAATTTATGTAAATAGTCTTATCTTTCTATCTATAGGGACCACATAGGCATCACACTCGCAGACATTGACATATATATATATATGCATATATATATATATATATATATATATATATATATATATATATATATATATGCATATATATATGTGTGTGTGTGTGTATATATTTATTAGCAGCATTATTATATGGACACTCTTAAAAATATCTTTATTTTGAAAGAGTGCTAAGTTGCTGGAAAAGAATACTTAATTTGGTTTTAAGTTTTTAACGAATAATTAAATTGGTCCTCTTTTAAAAACCCAACTCAATATTGTCATTAAGTTCAACAGAGATGCTATTTAACAACACATGTTTCACTCTATTTCATCAGATATTTCGATAATCATCCGTGGTTATTTTAGTTTCCAAATTTTAATCATGTTTCCCCGACTATAATCTTCGTGTTTCATTTCAGTGAATAATAATAATAATAATAATAATAATAATAATAATAATAATAATAATAATAATAATAGTAATAATAATAATAATAATAATAATAATAATAATAATAATAATAAACGAAGGAGAAGAAAAGTTACTGTTTTTTAAACTGACTTTGATGATATCGTGTTCTGTTCAGGGTGACATCGGACAATGGTCCCCCATTGCATCAGCGGAAGACCGACGCCATTATGAAGAGGAAACAATTGCCTGAAAACTACCGGAAGAAGACGGCGAAGCAATCGAAATGTGCTTTTTATGAATGAGTTCACTGGAGAAATTATTCTGCTACATTATATTGCGAATTATTAACAAAAAGACATCACAAAAAATACCTCAGAGCAGCCAAAAGAAAAAAAAATAAATGCATAAAAATGCACAATTTCCAATGCATCAAAAGATAATGAAAGCGAAAGTGCATGGGAAAATAAGAAAATGTCGGTTAAAATAATATTACAAAGAAAATAATAAGTTGTGATTGGGGTTGGATGTCAATGGCGTTATGGAAAACACTATGCACAATAGAGTTTAAAAGTGAAGTGTAAATTATTTCTGGATTTGTTTATTTCGTCATAAAACGTCATAACTCAAATGCGTCACCAAAGATTTGAGATATATAACACATGCCTATCTCACTCTGGTATCCAGCTTAGTTTTGTGCTAGCCGTTTTTTTTTAAATTTAATTTTAAAAGAATTTGTCGTATATTCCGTCGTAGTCTGGTACATTCGTGTTTGTTATTTTTTCTGAAAGTCGTTTTGGGTGTTTCTTCTTTAATTTCGGTAAAACAGGCTGTTAATGTTTTAAAACTGCAATTCTGTTCGTACTTTTCAAAATAGATGTAGAAATTCCTCTTATAATCTCGCCAGATACTATTGCAAGCCTACATGACTTAATTCACGAATAGGCCATAGCGGTAATTACGAAACTTCGCCAAAAGAATGGACCTAGAGATGAACAATTAAACTGAAAACTCAAATCAACAAACCAGAAAAATAATGTTAATAATAAATAACACCGAAGAAAACAGAAAATAGGGAAAAGAAGAATTTTTTTTTCTGTTTCACAAACTAAAACATTACTTGAAACTCTAAATCCTAATGAAACTCTACTGTATTTTGTAAATGACTCCGTCTCTTGAAAGCTAACAGTCTGCTTTACCCCACCCCCACCCCCACCCAAGCTTCCACTAAAACTCTCCATTACACACGCCTTAGTAGGGGAATCCTTAGCTACCAGCTCCTAACCTTCACATGCTAACCGCTTAGCAGTCATCACTAAACATCTATGCATTTCTACCTCAAAGACATGCATTACAGTTCATTCTAATCCAGTGTGGTACTTACCAGCCAAAGTATGCACTCAGATGCAAATCGATCTTCATTACATAACAATGCCTCTTCCTAGATGGTTTTGCAACGATTAAAACGCTCCGTGATTCTTAAATGAAAACTGAAATCATCTTCTTTCAATAGTAGAAACACACTTAATACCTATAACTTCTATCTATTCGCATCTACTGAAAACTTGCCCAAATATCTAGAAAAGGATAAAAGAGAGAATATTACTGACAATGAAGACGAAAGTTTAAAAAGAAACATGAAGAACTGAATCTAAATTATTCTTCACGTGCAGCCTTCCACTCCTCACTTTCAGATATTTGGGGTTTGCTGCATTAATTATTTTGTGTCTGTTTTATTCTTGTACCTAAATTAGAACTATTTATTGCTTTATTGTTATTATCACGATTATAATAATTTCTAATTTTTTATCATTGTTTATTTATTTGAAATATTTAACGTTTGTTGGTTTTTAACAAGCCGTGCGTGCGTGCCCCCCTCTAGTGCTGCATGTGAGATGACGCCACAAAAAATAGTGAAGAAATTATGAATGTGAAAAGTGTGAAGGGCCAACGTTGCCTTCACATTTTCGCCAAGTTTCAGAAAAATCTAATGGATGGGGCAAATGTTATGGGGGGAAAAATGTAATTCTTTGCAATTTTGGGGCATTTGTGTTTCATTTTGAGCTCGAGGGAACGCTGAATACCAGTAAAAATAGACAAACGGTGCAGTACCATGCCTTAAGACATATATATTTTAATTAAGCGCCATGGAAAACCACTATATAGAAATACATATCAAGTTTTTGAGTAATATTAAAAAAAATCTCCAAAAAATGTTTTTTAGCCCTAAAAGTCCCAGAGGGATGTGAATCAGAATTTTGCAAGGGTCATCCATACTGAATTAATATTAAGAACAATAGCCTTCACATTTTGGCCAAGTTTTAGGAAAATCTAATGGATGGATTAAACGCTTTGGGGCAAAAGTGTCATTTTTGACCATTTGGGGGCATTTTGACTCCTTTGAGCCCCCGGGGACGCCGAATCCCAGTGTAAATGCATAAAGGTGCAGTTTAAAGCCTTGATATATGTATATTTGAGTGAAAAATCACTATATAGTCAGACATATCAGGTTTTTGTTGAGAAATATGAAAAAAAGAGCCACAAAAGAGTCGTTTTTAGCACTGAAACCCCGGGGACGCAAATCAGAATTTTGCTAGGATCACCCACACTTGATTTATATTGAGAACCAGGGGTTCCACATTTTGCCCAAGTTTCAGAAAAATCTAATAGATGGATCAAAAGTTACGGGTCAAAAAGTGTCATTTTTAGCCATTTTGGGGCATTTTGACCTCTTTTGAGCGCCTTGGGACGTAACTAGAATTTTCGAACAAAAATTTTTTTTTTTACTGTGCATATCTATTTAATGAAATACAATTTGTGGCAAAATTTCAGGAAAAACTAATGGACGGTTATCTAGCAATCGTCCGAACTATCGGCGCACAGAAGCACGGACGCGCGGACACCACGGAAAAAATAGGTCCCTCTCCGATAATTCGGGGGACCAATATACAATGGGCGTGCAATAAGTAATGCCTCTGACCCACTTTCAGTTGTCTGATCAAGCTGAAATTTTGCATGTGCAATGATTTATATCTCTACGGGTTATGTGGCAAATTACAGCTCTGAACTAATTGTGGTTTCTGTTTTACAGGTGTTTGAACTGAGTCAGGTGTGAAATGGAGCCTGTTGAATGTCGAGCAGTGATCCGGTTTTGTATTTGAAAGGACGCACACCACAGGAGACTTTTGATGAAACGAAAGAAACTTATGGTGATAATGCCCCATCATATGACCTTGTAAAACGCTGGCATCGTGAATTCAAACATGGCTTGAAGTCTGTGGAAACAGCCTCCATACCTAGTCGCATCCCTTCTGCCATTGATGAGGCATCCGTCCGCCAAGTTGAGGCTACCATTTTGGAAGATCGGCGCATTACTATTCGCCAAATAGACCAAGATGTCAAGATTAGTAAAGGGTCTGTGGAAACTATCATTCATGACCATTTGCATATGCATAAGGTGTCTGCCAGATGGATTCCCAGATTGCTCACACCATCCCAGAAGCGAGAACGCGTTGAGTGCTCGAGGATGAATTTGGAGATGTGCCAAAAAGATTATTCAAAGTTTTTCAAGAGACTGATTACACAGAAGGAAACCTAGGTCCATCACTATGATCCAGAGACCAAACCCCAGTCAATGCAGTGGAAGCACTTGGGCTCACCACCTCCAAAGAAGGTAAGGGTGCAGCCCTCCACTGGCATGGTTATGCTCGCAGTCTTCTCGGACCAGGACGGAGTAGTGATGACAGATTACTTGGCAAAGGGTACCACAATTACAGGAGTCTATTATGCTTCACTTTTGAGGAAATTAAGGGAAGCTATCAAACTCAAAAGGCAGGGCAAGATCAGCAAAGGTACCCTCCTCCTGCAGGACAACGCTCCGGTCGACAACTCGCATGTCGCCAGATCAGAAGCGCGGGCGTGTGGTTCTAAAACTCTCCCCCATCTTCCCTACTCTCCTGACTTTGCACCCTCTGACTTTCACCTCTTCCCAGCCATGAAGTTGTTTTTGAAAGGAAAGCGTTTCCCAGATGATGCAACCTTGATTTCTGAAGTAACGTCGTGGTTGGAGGACCAACCTGGGGTGTTCTACAAAAATGGTCTCCAGAGCTGCATCAAACAATGGTAGAAACGCATAACTCTGGGTGGTTCCTATGTATAGAAAGACTAATAATTGTGCCAAATTTCGTTGCTCCACTCCTATGGGAAGTGGGTCAGGGGCATTACTTATTGCACGCCTCTCGTACACTCCTTAAATTCACTACGACTGCATCTTTGAAAATAAATCTAAAAATCTATATGGATTGTGACTTGCATGTTTTCTATTCTTTATTTTTATAGAAATGAATATGATGCTAGATGATGTATTTTTTAAATCTATATACGTGTTTATGATTTCACTCCTTTTAATGAGTAAATTATTGATATCAGAGTATTGCTATAAGATTTTATTCCCAGCACACCATGCATACCTCGCCACTTTTTCTTGTAAAATGCCGCTCGTTTGAAAATGTGTAACTGCATTTTATAAGAATGTCAGTTGTATCTTTAATGTTCCACTTACGTGTAGCTTGTGTAGTGCCATTTTTTAAAATGTTTTCTTTAAACAAATTGTAATTATCACAACATATCTTAACTGGACTGAAATACACTTTTCTCTACGACCTGCAAGTGACATAGCGATATGCGTGAAATTGTACAATAGATAGAATAGGAATTTAACCTCGTAGCATAACTTTTACTAGAAAAAAAGTACAATCAGATTCGTGGAAAAACATTTTTTCTGGAACTCAACAAAGCATTTTCGATTAGCAAGTGGAGAAAAACTCGGTATTCTTGACACAGAAGAATAGTACTTTCAGACTATAAATTCTAAGATTTAAATAGCTTCTGAAAACATCATATCTGCTTGGATTTTTTAAATTTGTAATCTGATTAAAGTGTTACTGTAAAGCTTTGAATTCTTGTTTGTGTTATCAATCCAATTACACTGATTTCCATATATGAATATATATTTTGCAGATATTTATCCATATACCGGCAGATGCTGGTTATACGTCATCTAACTTAGGCCACACAAGCGTTTGAATCTTTTAAATATCGCAGAACAGTAACAAGCACAAACTCGTAGCGATCGTAAATAGATTCGACCTACCGACACGGCAATATCGCCCTACTAGCAGTGCCAGAAACCAACATTAAAATGCGCGAAAAAAAATTGGATAATTCGACCTCTTATCATTCCAAGCTCATAACTACTTGAAAAATGTAATTCAAACCCTAATCTTTTTCAATTAAAGGAGCAAAAACCAAATTAAAAAAAAACAGGTTTAATAGCAAATTATGCAATATTTGTTTTGTTAAATCGGTTTTCTTTAAAAGAAAATTAAAGAAAATCAACGAATTTTAACTTGCTTCGATAAATATATGTATATATAAATTCCAAAAAATCACTTACCTATAAAAATAATATTCAATGGGTACTTCCATTATTCATTGTTAAGAATTTATCCATATTTATATTTTAAATTCCATGTATTTTTAAATAAAAGAAGTTTTTAAACAACTATTTGAAAATACCGCCATTACGTAAGCATTTTTACGTTTTAGCGAACCGCCGGAACGGTGTTTATTCTTGTTTTAAAATACGGATGGGCAGGAGGAAGTAAAAGCCACACGTTCGCGTTAGCCGTCTAACTTTGTGCATGAGGAAATATGTCTCCATATGTGAAAAATACTCACATTTTACTTATAAGTGTTTGCCTTAAAAAAAAAACAGTCGAGGATTTTTTTCCTTTTCTCAAAGAAATACATGAGTTTTTGATTTAATATATTTTATTTCTTCTTTATGGTGTGAATTTTTTTTAATATCTAAAAAACATTGAATGAAATAGAAATGAGTGTCGTAATTAAACGAAACTTTCTGTGCAGCATGAGATCATTATATGATTTCACTTAAAAAATTAAACGTGGTTTTAAAAAAAGATTTTAAACTTTGGACTTTACAGATAAATTTGCAAATAACTGTATTTTTTATTAGTCTTAAATTAGCTTATTTTATTCATTGCTTTTTTATCTTCAATCTGTGATATATAAATTTGAAGTGAGAAAATGAATTATTTTCATTTTAATGGACATTTTAAAATGGGGTGAATTAAAAAAAATTATCTAGAATACTATATTCGATTTATTGGAAATAACTGAAAATATCGTAAAAATTGAACCAATAGAAGATTTTTGATAGATTTTTAAAGTGAAAAAATTGAAAAATTAATTGACTCATAAAATTCAATTGATTTTATTACACAAACAAAATGGCTGAATGAAGGCTAGCAGGCACTTTGTAAACACTTTTTTTTAATGAAAAATAATATTTCTATTAATTTTTAAACGACTTTAGTAGTTTATTTTGAATGTATATTCCATAAAGAAAATAAACAACCCACTTTAAAAAGAGAAATTACGAGTTTTTATATTTTATTCGCAGTTTTTTGTTAAGGGTATCAAAAATTTCCTAAAAATTCTGACACACCTATCGCCCTACCCCCTCAAATTAAAAACTGCACAGAAGAAAAACATGGGTACTTTTGTTCTTTTGCCACCGTGCTGAAATGATAACACTATTATTTTAAAAGCTATTCTGGGGAGGGGAGAATGTTTGAAAACTATTCTGTGCTTCTATCTTACAATTTTATAAAAAGATATCGTGAAGCTTGCATTTAACCTAAATGAAATAGATAAAAATAGCGAGGTAGCAAAAGTGCACGAACATCATGGTTTAGAAATAAACATTAGTACGTGTGTTCTTTCGACACTGTATTCTGAAATAATAACATTATTTTGAAAGTCATTCTTAACATGGAGAGAGGAGGGTGTTTGGTAACTATTTTGTGTTTTCATCTAACAATCTAATAAAGAAAGTATTAAACTAGTTAAAAATAGCGAGGTGGCAAGCGTGCACAATCAACCAAAACATGTTTATCTTTGCTTATTTTTCTTTTTTTCTTTTGCCATTTACTAGTGAGGTTGACAATTACATTTCTTTACACACACACGTTTGAAAACATCACATACACCTCCATATTTTACGTTACAAATACGACTTTTGCTTTTTACTAGTACGGTTGACGGTTACATTTCTTTTACACGCTCACGTTAACATTTTTGGAGGTTAAGTAGGGATAAATTTTACATTACGTTCGTCTCCACATTTTTCGTTACCATGACCACTTTTATAAGTTTTCGTATATCATGATTAGGAAAATCGCATTCAAATTTTGCGCAGACAAGTGCTTATAGAGATATAAACGCATGTATTCTGCACTGTAATTCAATACCTACCAGATTTTTACTCGCGTGTGTGATACAAAAATCCACTGTTTTCTTATCCACACTGTCACTAACCATATCATTTGCGGGTGGATAAATATATATAACATACGATTTTTACGGTTAAATTTAGGGAATTTATTTATCTACCGCCTCCACCTAAAAAGAGGGTGCTCTGCTCTGATATACGTTCTTTATATGGGGATGTTAATGCGTTTATTCCAAGGGCATGTCGGGGATGTCTATTCCGAAAGTCGTTCTTAACATGGGGAGTTTCCATCAATCTAAACAGTTCGTATACAGTGAGTTTCCCTAAATTCTAAAAAATCTGTTTATACTTTCAGACCATTACTCCTAATTCTATTATTACATACAGATTTATGTATTCTCTTATTTGCTTTTTTCAGATTCAAACAGTACCTGCGGGTTATCAACAGCCGTAGTGTATTTTTTTTTTGCCAGGGAGGAGGAGTAGCTTCCACCGGGCAACGCCGGTTAACGAGTCTTGCTACTAATTAATGACCTTAATATATATATATATATATATATATATATATATATATATATATATATATATATATATATATATAAATATCTCTTATGTTACTGTATTTCCCTGGCAAGAAATTCTCTCTTCTCGTGTTCAAATGGCAAATAATACCGTGTCTTCCAGAAAAAGAAACTACAGTCATGTTTGTACGTTTTCGTAATTCCTTCTAAAATTCGATACAACGCAACGACCCCAGTCATGTCTGCAGACTATATTCAGTGACATCAGCGGGACACGTGAGTTTGGTGCAAGGGTCTTAATCAACTTACGGCGGCGGTAGTAAACTTCTCATTCCAGTCTGTCCTATATAACTTTTACTATATGATCTAGTAGAAAAATTATCGATATTTTGTAAATGTTTTCAACAATACTGAACCTTTTCATCTGTTCATTACTTTGTTTTTAATTGTGTATATGCAATATAAAACAATAAAATATAAAATTAAAAAAACAAACAAACAAAAATCTTTTAGATGAGTGATATGGTAAAGACACCGAAATACCCCGGTGTAAACGAAGTCGACGATCTTCCCATCAGGAGAGAAAGGGCGCAGCTGGCCAGCCTACCTCCAATCAATTAGATGTACACGTTCTCGCGTCATTAGACGTGCTTTGTACACCATTAGTAATTAATTAATCATTGTGTAATTCGAAGCAATAGCAGGGGACTAATAGACGGCTGGTCCAATTAGGCTACTCATTTCGGGGTGTGTTCCAGCCTTGGGTTACAATAAATCGCGCGGCGGCAAATGATATTCTGGCGCTAGGGGGGTTGATTTCTGATTAATGAATCTGTTACCATTGTTGAAATCGACTCTTCCTTCGCATGCCCATCTTATTTAAAAAGATTAAAAAAATAAAACGGAGCTGAATAAAACATCAAGTATTAATTTAAGAAGTTTTAAGCCTTAAAGGAATTCGATATGGTAAAAGGACTCCCGCAACTTGAACAAATCAAGGTTGGGCATATACGTAACAAAATGATATAAATAATATTGTCTTGGTTTATGGTATGTTTTAATGGCATATCAATCCTTTTTTATGTTATATAATGTCAAAAGACTAGTCCTTTTATCACCGAATCACCACTTATCAAATTCACAAGCCAATTAAAGATAAGGGTTAATGAGAATGATGGACCATCATTTGAATGATGAAGAATATTATGAGAAGAGTGGACAAAATGCGATTACTTCTAAATATTGTCTATGATAGTTATTTGCAATTTTGACATGACTAAAAAATGATCTATGTGCTGGCAGTCGGCATTTCCATTGCCGCCCCACTCACCCGACAGTAAAATTTCAGTGATTGTCATATTATTATAATACAGAGTTTGTTTCGCTTGTTTCGGGAGTTATTTAATGCCCACACTGTACAAATGTTAATGTGCATAAATTAAAGAAAATTTCTCGGTGGACTTGCACGTACGTGCCAAATTGCATTGTGGCATAAATCAACTATACCTAGTGAATACGATTAATTGAACACATGTTGTTATTCTTTTAATGTTGGTCATACTCCACTTAAAGTTTGACTTTGCATTACACCCACCGACCCTATCGTTATTTACTTTGTTCATTTTCCACTTTTAAACGAATCCCGATTTCAACATTTTTTTTTTAGTTGACCGTCCTGGAAGTATGAATTACTACAACTCCGATAAAGAGGAAAAAGAACACGTGATGATTTGCGAGTTGTTTTTAATGATAAAGATTTACTATTTTCGAAGTGAAAAATTACATTTTATGAAATGCTAAGTTTGTACATGCACGTTTTATATTATATAATATAAAGCTGAACGTCTCTCTCTCTCTCTCTCTCTCTCTCTCTCTCTCTCTCTCTCTCTCTCTCTCTCTCTCTGTGTGTCTGGCCACGAATAGGTTCCTATATGGTTGACTATTATAGAAAACTGATTACATATAATGATAGAAGATGTATCGAGACACAGGAATGGGTATGTTTGATCTGTCAGAACGGTGGTTCATTAAAATTGTGGTGTCTGCGTTCGCGCCTGGCCCCCAAAGTATATAAATAAAAAATTTAAAAATAATTAAAAAAAAACGTTTACAAGTGTTTTTGATATAGATGTACATAATGATACTTTGATAAGTATGTTTTAACTTAAATAGGGATGGTATAATAAAATTGTGGGGTCTGCGTTCGCGCATGGTCTCCATAGAATGGAAATAGGCACAAACTTTAATAAAGACTTTTCATATCTATCTGCGTATGTATACTTTGATAATTATGTTTCAGTTTGAAGAAATATGGTATAATAAAATTATGGGGTGTTTGTTCGCACCTGACCTCCATAGAATGGAAATATGTCACAAAGTTTAACAAGTTTTTTAATATAGATCCACAGAATATTGTGATAAGTGTTTCAGTGTGAACAGGTATGGTATAATAAATTATAGGGTTTATCTATTTTATTTTTACTTTCATCATATTTTTCTTTGGTTTTGATACACTCAAATTCGAAGCTATCTCTACAACCCTTCCTTTTCATAGCCTATCATACTTTCATAAATCAGAGTCCATTTTCTGTAGGCTGTTTTTGAACCCAATCAACGACGGGTACTTTTGCTAGTAAAATATAAATATATTGTTGTTTTATGGAGGTCCTATAAATATGTTTTAGCTGGTAGAATAAAATACAAGATGATATAAATGCAATCAAAATGCTCTGATCTTTAAGGAAAGGTAGCATAGTATTGACATAGTTTTATCTACTAATAATATCGAGAAAAACTAAAGGTCAAAAAAGGGGTAATTAAAATACGATTGGGAAACACTGGTTTAAAGGATAAAAAAGAAGGTATAAAAAGTAAGTCGCATGTCGAGCGTTGCACCGTAGGAGTGGGATCGGAATAAAGAAAGGCGAATAAGTGGAGAGGGAGTGAGTGATGAAACGAAAACTGAGTACGTTAGAATTACGGAAGGGACAAGGTAGGGGGGTTGCTAACCAGAATTGTGATTATTTCGGTTGTCATGGCAATAATAAGAGGAGGAGAATAACGTGGAAGAATAGCATGCGTTCAGAAATTAAAGGGAGCGAGAGAGAGCGAAAGAGAGAGATAGAGAGATAGAGAATATGTGGAAAGGAAAGGAAGAAAGTGAAAGAAAGGGAAAAGGAGAAATAATATAGTCACAAGCTAAAAGTCAGCTTCGGTACATAGAAGAAGAAAAGAAGGGAAAAATAGAGATAAAGTGGGGATCATAGAAAATAATTTGTAAAAATTGGCACGACTGTTCTCATCTCAGATATTATTCTAACAACGTGTCGATGGGTGTAAATTCGCGCCGACCTTTTTTTCAGGTGCATCTTGTCGAACTTTGGGATTATTATGTCGATTTCGAAAATATATTCGGCATTTTGAACGAAATCCACCGTGCGTGATTGTTCTTATTCCGTCAGCTATAACCTTAAGTAAATAATAATTATATTTTTAGCAGTGCTTATACTGAAAAATTGAACATTTAACATCCAGCGTGATTCCGTTCTAAATTCTGTACAGCCCGAGTTCGACGTAGAAGAAGTTCGGGGATTACGCGGACATGGGTTTGCCAATATATAGAATATAGTCGTTCAACAGATAGTGTTTCATCGTCTACGAAACAAAACCGAACGACTAGCCACATCCAAATGTGATCAGCAAACAAGTATTTTTATTCGACACCGTCAACCAACTCGCCACTGACGAAGAAATTTTAGTGTCAGAAATCCGTTCTTTGTTTACATACAATTTGTTATGGTACTGCTATACAAATGTGTGTGTGGTATCGTATTTCTGATATTTTTATTAAATATAAACTAAAAATAAAAATGTATCTATATATAAATGATAATAAACTTTAAATAATAAAAAAAATAGAATACTTAACCCTTTTTCTGATTAGTTTAAAACTTTTGGTTATTTGAAGCCGCCGTAAGAAAAGAAATAAAAGAACTGCCATCCGTTAGCAAAGCTAAAAAGCAATCGTTCGTTTTGGAAATTAGAAGAGCATCGTCACCCCCCCCCCCAGGCAGCTATACTCTGGTAAGTTGGCCCGTTATATCCTACATTTTTTTTTTATTTAATTTTTCACATTGGATCCAATTTTGCGGTGCGTCAGTTTATTAACGATGAAGATACAGAACAGTAACGAATGGATTTCTACATAACACCATTGTTCCAGCGCAGTTCGTGTTCTGCATAAATGCCGAAGCGATTTAAGGTCCTTTCTTGATCCTGGTGAATTTGAAGAAAGAATCAGATCAACTTTAATTATCCTTCTAGTATAAGGGAGTACATGAACAGATAAAAACCAAGTGTATTAAGTTTTGTAGGCCTATCTAATCTCTTGAAAGTATTCACAAAACCTACATATGCGCGTGCGGTAATTATTGACACTAAAAAATAGTGCTTTAAGTAGTGAGCGTACCAGTAGCTATTATACTAATTGCGAACTTTTTTCCGTATGGACATATTAGATATTCAAGAAAAGGTGGAAATAACTTCTACTAGTAATCTCACGACGCTGTCACGTCGTGAGATTGACGTAACAAATTGTTGCAATTCAACAAATTCCTAGTGAAATAACATCTAAATTTTTGTATAATAAGTAGAAACTGAGAAACACAAATTCCCGTGTGTTAAAAATTGAATATCACTAATGTAGATGATGAAAGCGCATTCAAGTATCTTCAAGTAAATGATATTCATTTTCCGCAATGCAAGTATTTTTTTACAATTTTAAATGCTTCCTTTTCTCACATCACGAAAATTTCAGCAATGAAAAACCAGTTCACTTTATTTCAGTTGGATTTTGTTTTTATAGTTTTTGTTACAATTTACAAAATAGGAACTAAAATAATGTGTCTGACTGCGAATCTTTTTGAGTTGACCTGGCGCTACGAACTCTTATTATTAGGGAGGCCGCATTGAATCTACTCTCTGCCTGTCAAACCAGAAGGACATCCGATGAAACTTTTTGATTTTCTGAATATAGCATTTTCCATTAATAGTCGAAAAAATATTTAGAGTAGTAGGGCAGCAAAGTTTACATGAACTTTTAAATTTAAACCGAATATTCCTATTTTGTCGAATGCTGAATAATGTATTGATTCATTGAGTTAGCAATGATTTGTTACTGGAATCAATTCAACTGTACCCTGTCAGTGAAGGCCATCTAATTTTTATTTTTACCTGAATGTAGAGTGCACCCTTTTTCAGAGATGGACGTTCTTCACATGAAAAACCGACGTAGTGTCTAATTCTGTACTTGTATGGAGCCAAGTGAATAGGAACAACGCTTGGATAATCCCTTTCTTTTCACCATATCGATGTATAGATTTAAGAATGTCTATAATATGTATGATGCATATACATATGTTTCGTCTATGTTATATATGTATATTTTCTTTGTCAATAATTGAACCTGACCATTTATTATGTTGTGTGGAAATGGGATGTTGAGTTAACGTTTGCAACGTTACGCGATAATGCGACCAGCATGTTGTGTGGAAATGGGATGTTGAGTTAACGTTTGCAACGTTACGCGATAATGCGACCAGCATGTTGTGTGGAAATGGGATGTTGAGTTAACGTTTGCAACGTTACGCGATAATGCGACCAGCATGTTGTGTGGAAATGGGATGTTGAGTTAACGTTTGCAACGTTACGCGATAATGCGACCAGCATGTTGTGTGGAAATGGGATGTTGAGTTAACGTTTGCAACGTTACGCGATAATGCGACCAGCATGTTGTGTGGAAATGGGATGTTGAGTTAACGTTTGCAACGTTACGCGATAATGCGACCAGCATGTTGTGTGGAAATGGGATGTTGAGTTAACGTTTGCAACGTTACGCGATAATGCGACCAGCATGTTGTGTGGAAATGGGATGTTGAGTTAACGTTTGCAACGTTACGCGATAATGCGACCAGCATGTTGTGTGGAAATGGGATGTTGAGTTAACGTTTGCAACGTTACGCGATAATGCGACCAGCATGTTGTGTGGAAATGGGATGTTGAGTTAACGTTTGCAACGTTACGCGATAATGCAACCAGCATGTTGTGTGGAAATGGGATGTTGAGTTAACGTTTGCAACGTTACGCGATAATGCGACCAGCATGTTGTGTGGAAATGGGATGTTGAGTTAACGTTTGCAACGTTACGCGATAATGCGACCAGCATGTTGTGTGGAAATGGGATGTTGAGTTAACGTTTGCAACGTTACGCGATAATGCAACCAGCATGTTCTCAAACGACAAACAACGTTACAGCATCATTATTGCAACAGCTATATATTTTTTATGCTGACACAACATATGATGCCTTTCCATTAATTAATACATAGCTATTAATTTTTTTATTTAAAATCATTTCATTTGTTTGCTTACAAAATAATATTTTAATTTCTTAATGATTTTAAAGCGAGAAATTACTTTCTGTATTTTGCTAAGAATTTTAAAACCAGAAATGATGCTCGATCTGAAAATGTAAATGCTGTCTAATACCCATAATCTTTTACATACCTTAAATACCTATAATCTTTTACATACCTTAAATACCTATAATCTTTTACATACCTTAAATACCTATAATCTTTTACATACCTTAAATACCTATAATCTTTTACATACCTTAAATACCCATAATCTTTTACATACCTTAAATACCTATAATCTTTTACATACCTTAAATACCTATAATCTTTTACATACCTTAAATACCCATAATCTTTTACATACCTTAAATACCTATAATCTTTTACATACCTTAAATACCTATAATCTTTTACATACCTTAAATACCTATAATCTTTTACATACCTTAAATACCTATAATCTTTTACATACCTTGAATACCTATAATCTTTTACATACCTTAAATACCTATAATCTTTTACATACCTTAAATACCTATAATCTTTTACATACCTTAAATACCTATAATCTTTTACATACCTTGAATACCTATAATCTTTTACATACCTTGAATACCTATAATCTTTTACATACCTTGAATACCTATAATCTTTTACATACCTTAAATACCTATAATCTTTTACATACCTTGAATACCTATAATCTTTTACATACCTTAAATACCTATAATCTTTTACATACCTTAAATACCTATAATCTTTTACATACCTTGAATACCTATAATCTTTTACATACCTTAAATACCTATAATCTTTTACATACCTTAAATACCTATAATCTTTTACATACCTTAAATACCTATAATCTTTTACATACCTTAAATACCTATAATCTTTTACATACCTTAAATACCTATAATCTTTTACATACCTTAAATACCTATAATCTTTTACATACCTTAAATACCTATAATCTTTTACATACCTTAAATACCTATAATCTTTTACATACCTTAAATACCTATAATCTTTTACATACCTTAAATACCTATAATCTTTTACATACCTTAAATACCTTCAAATTCATTTCAAATTTCGAAATCACGAAATAATTAGTTTTTCAACTCCGCTTGTAATGTCAGACTTGTGTTATAAAAAAAAAAAAAGAAAATGTATTCTGTGTTCGGTTGAATTTTGAAATTAGAACGGTTTTTAATATAGAATTTATGAAAAAGAGAAGTTTACTCCATTGTATTTTAATCAATTGATCGTAAACGGAAATTGATTATGCGTAAGTCACGCAAACGTGAGAAACACACACAAATATGCGAAGGGGTGATATACTTTTATTGAAATATAGATGTCTTTCTCTTGATTATAAAAAAGACGAAGCATAGGGAATTGCTTTAGAGAAAGTCATGAAACAATAATCATAACCGTTTTATGGTTTTCGAAAGAGTTATGGTCACTCTAACCATTGAAGAGATCTTTTATTACTATTGTTATACGAATTATTTTAGATTTCATTTGGCACAAGAAGATAACAGCGCACTGACAAATGTTGCATCTTGTCTGCCGCGCTCATTTCATGAGGAATAAACTTTTTCATTTTGTTATTAAAACATATTAGTATAGAACTAGCGTGATCTGTGGAAATTCCACGGTGGACTCTTTCATATATAATATATTGATGTTTGCATTCTGTGGATCTTCAGCGTAAATAGAGACGCCCTGATATTATTGTAGCTCGTTTGTTAAAACTGCCAAAAATATTTAAGCTAGCATGGATGCCCAGCGTGCCCCGGTCAAAAATACGCTTAAATATGATAGTTTAATTCATTCGGATTTCGTATATATTATTATAGTAAATTTTCTATCGATTCTTATATATTATAAAGTTGTGATTTCAGAAATAACTGCAGAATATGAAAACTACAGTAATACGAAAAATTATAGGAGTATTCGGAATATATTTTAAAAAATCTGCAAAAGAGGCTAGAAAAAAACGGAATAAAATAAACGATTATGACATATCAAGAACATACTAAAGTCGAAACCCAAGAAGTAAGTAAAAGTAGAATCGAACACATATATGAATAGATTAAGACAACGACAAGGGAACTGAGACTACTTGAGTATAAAAATACTATTATATAATCTTTATATATAAATTCATTCACTGAAATTGCGACTAGTATCAGTTGGTACTACGGAAAATAACATGGAAGGATCTCAGAGGATAGGAAAGCTGGAAAATAATAGCACCTTCCAGGCCTCGACTGCGAAGGAATAAAAAGTACTGAAATATTGGGAAGGCTTTTTATCACTCAGCTTTCAGGGAAAAACATAAACTCTTATCAACGAAAAATTACTGATTACGATTGGTGTGGAAACATCAAGATAGTTACAATAATCAATTTTAAATGCAATGGAGAGTTTTGTAAAGCAAGAGAGACACACTGTCACTCAGATGCCAGGAGAAACCTCTAGTTTTCATCTCCGATCAATCACTGGTAAGGACTGATGATTTAATTGAATGTTGGTAACACAGATACTTGTGGAGGAAATAAAGTCGAAACGGAAAGCACCATACAGACAACTAAAAGATTAGTTAATGCTGGAATCCTGTAGTGACTTATTTTCACTCAAAGATGAATTCATCGATTGTTTTCAGCGAGAACTCAATGATAAACGGATGTTGCAATGATGATCGAAAGAAGCGATGAATACTGGAAATCTGAGAAAAATGTTTCTATTCAGATTTAAGAGAACATCCCCTGTTTTTGCCAATGAGCGATCACTGGTAATGAAACGTGTGAGAATTTCTAGTGTGTAAACAAAAAGAAGAAAGTGCTCCCTATGTACGTGTGATATAACACCTTAGTCTTCGTGAAATGAAAGGTAAACGCTGTCTTCTTGACAGTCACAGATAAAATAAACGTGAGCCTTGTATTGCCACAACACGAAATTATGACAAAGTTCCCCTCCCCCAAAATGCATCTACGCCATGTAACAAGAGATAAGTGTCATGATTGACGGATGCTCCTCGTTAGCCATTATGGAGGAACTGCTCGGCATCCTGTTAATGTCGGCTCTTCTAATTTATCAAACCAAAAAGGCATAAAAACAAATGCATCCTGAAAAAATAAACTGGTAATACAAAAACACTACAGAAGCAACGCCGAAAAAGAGGTTATCGGAAACGAGTAAAAAATCTATGAAAAATGTCCAATGACTACCATGCAATGGAACAAAAGATATCAAATTATAAAAAAGATATATCCTTACTTCAGGGTAGTTTGTAGAGATGATACTAATGAAAATTCAATGAACGATGAATTATGTAACAGGAAAAGCAAACAGACTTCTTCAATATGTCTGAATAGATTAGATAACAGACCTAAACAACTTAATTTATACAGGGGCATAATTAATAAGTATAAAACTTAACATAGAAACAAAACCCCACCAAAAACAATGACACGATAAAAACAGACTTAAAATCTAGATCAAAACATTCTAAATATAAACTAAAATCGTCAATATGGTGGAAAAAGGAACAAAAAAGCGATAGGATAAGGAAAAAAGGACTCGCAAAGAAAAAAGGCTGAGAAACATAAAGAACTGAAACGAAATATGGAAGAGAGACTGTACAGACACAATTCAGTACAGACACAATAGACCGTTTGAAAACATTGAAAGCCAGTTTTATCAGAATGTAAATGGAGGAAGAACAATAACAGAACAACTAGAGTCAGCAGAGCCAAAGCACTTCTGAGGAAAGACATCGGGAACAACAACAACAACAACAGCAACAACAACAAATGCAGAATGGTTAAGATAAAATGACTAAAAAATGAAAGAAGAGTTTCATAAAATTGAAGAGATAGTAAGAAAACTTATTGAAAACACATCCAAGACAACAACAAAAAAGGAGTGACAGATTGGTAAGCACGAGACCACGTTATAATATATGCATAGTGGTTAAAAACTCCACGAACCCACAGTGAACGATCACTCAAAACCTAGAAATATTCATCTACAAAACATACGTTCCAAAATGGATGACTAAAGTATGAACTACATTAATAAGAAAACACAAAAATTTGAACGATGCCGAATAACTACAGATAAATTGCTTACTTACAACGTGGAAAATCTTAACAACACTACTAAGAGACAATAAAACTAATAATCTCTTAATAATGGTAAACTACTTACCAAGTAACGGAAAGGATACCAAAAGGGCAATGATCAGGAAGGAGGTAATAAGCAGAAACGGGAACATAGAATGGATCGACTACAAGAAAAACTACGGCGGAATCCCTTAAGCATGGATAATTGAATGTACAATGTATCCGACAGAATAATCAATTTTATTAAAAGAACAATAAAAACATGAAGACGGGATATCAACTGAAGTACAAGTTCTGATAGAAAAAGAACACAGGAGACTTTATAACTATTACTGTTTATAATGCTCATGACGCCACTCAACAACATTCTCAATAATGTGATGCCGGATACAAGTTTACAGATACAGAACACAGAATAATCTCCCTCATGTATATGGACGAACTAAAGCGATTTGCAAATAACAAAATGAAGCTGAAAAAACAGATAAACATTACCAGAATCTTCTGCAAGAGCATTCAAATTGAATTCGGAATGAAGAAGTGTGCACTGCAAGAAGTGTAAAGAGGAAAGCTGGAGATTAGATAGGAAATTTACCAGAATGGGAAAAATTGCTAAATTGTAGATTTCGCCGTCCCATCTAATCACATGATAAAGACCAAAGCGATGAAAAATGAAACAAATATATGGCCCTTGCCAAAGAATTTAATGGAATATGGAAAATGAAGAAAGTCTATATAATAGCAATAATCGTAGAAGCACTACGGATGATTCTGAAAGAACTGGAAAAAATGATAGCAATAATTAGAATTAAAGAAAAGACTGAGACTATACAACGGACGGCAATGATGAAAACAGCTGTAACGTTAAGGGAAATCCTTGGGTGCGCTAACCAACCAATATAAACTAGGAACGCAAGCCACATTGAAACTGCAATAATAATAATAATAATAATAATAATAATAATAATAATAATAATAATAATAATAATAATAAACATGAAACGAGCAATTTCATAATCATCGCCCCCCAAAAGAACAACAAAAAAGAGCAATGTGAAGGAAGCAGTCACATTTGATATCACGCAAAATACGCGTGAAGGGTCAAGGAGAATAGAAAGATCGAGAAGGGTAAGCATTACCGATCCTTTCACTAGAAGAAAACTAGAAATGTTAGGATTCTGTGGAAGCTTATTGCTATACAGGTTTCAGTGAAAATCAAACGACAGTCATCAGCAATAAACCAATGATAAACGGCTGTTGCGGGAACACAAATTATCGAACAAAAACAGAAATTACTAAAAATATGGGTAAACTCGTTGTCACTCAGACTCCAAGAAACACCATTAACTTTTTTACAGCGATCAGTCACTGATAAGGAGTCGTGTAAGAACTCTGAGCAAGTAAAAATAATAACAAGAATAAGAGTAAATTAAATGAAAGACCATAGGAGGCAACATTTGTAGCGAGACAAAGTGTAAAAAAAAAAGTCGATAATTAATGAATCCTAGTAAAAACACTTTAATGTTTGAATATAACAAGGAAATCTAAACAAAAATGAAACGTAAACAAACAATAATACAACGACAACAACAACAACAACAACAACAACAAAAATGACAAACTTTATAATTAAAGGCAGAGAAAAGGCGTTTGAATTAAAAGAGAAAGATAAGAAATAGAGATAAAGAGAGAAAGAAATAAAATAGAACGAGCGAAGCAGGCCAAGGAGTAAGAGAAAGAGCGTGTGTGTGTGTGTGTGTGTGTGTGTGTGTGTGTGTGTGTGTGTGTGTGTGTGAGAGAGAGAGAGGGGGGGGGAGAATAGTCTGTAAATAAAGAGGAAAACAATTATAGGTAAAAATCACATAAAACAACAACAAAAATCTGAGAAAGAAATCTAAAGAAACCTGCAAATAAAACAAAAGAAATAAAAAAAGAAGAGATTGCAAGAAAATAAAACGTTGAAATTAACATTTAAAAAGCTTTATGATTGAAAATATTGGGGGAAAAGAACAAATAAAATGCAACGGTAAGTATGAAATGAGCGATGAAAAAGGGGAGCAGTCAGTGTTATAAAAAATTAAGAAAGGAACTAGTTTGCCACCCATTAGCAAATCCAAGTTGGACAAAACAGAAAATGGAAAAATCAAAGATGGCGTCGAATTTAGCGACCTAAGAAAGAAAGCAATAGAAGAGCGAAAAAGGTGGAAATTGTGGTTACCATGGTAACATTGCTTCGATTGCTTTCGTCGTTACCCACAACAGTTGGTGTGCTCGGCCTGTGTACGTGTGTTCAGCGGCCTTTTTTTGTCAGTTTCAACGGGATAAATAAGACAACTACCGGTCGTTTTGAGTGATATATTCACAGGGAAACAATAATCCACTCTATAATGAAGAAACACACACACACACACACACACACACACACACACACACACACACACACACATATATATATATATGTATCCGTTTCGTCACATCAGACTTAGTAACCAAAATAAATGCCGGATAAATCCATTTCAAGTATTTTAAGGAATTAAGAAAGCAAGCAGCAAGTCAAACAAACCCGCGCATTCAATCTATCTCTATAATGAGGAGTTTTATTTCTTTGTTTTATTTTTAAATTATCATACCGATTGATACGTTTTCTTTCTTTCTTTTTTTTTCTTTGTAAATCTTTTCACTTTAAGGTGTTTCCCCTTTTTTTTCTTACCTCACCGATTGAGATGGTATTTTGTGTGATGATGAATATTTGTGAAAGCTTGGGAAGCGTAATTTTCCATGATTTTTGATAGATGAAAATTATAAAACAAAAGCAGTAGACGATAACTCCATTTCTTTTTTTTTATTAATTAGTCTATGTTTTGGAATTCTTTCGGATGAGATTGATAGAATAAATTATTCGGATTACTTGAACTATTAATTCGAAACTTGGTTGCTATTTTCACAACGTTTCAGCTGATATAACCTCGGTATACGTTCCGAGTTTGACATAAAGATTCCCAAGTTTGAAAAGATACACCTAGAGAAGAAGACCGGAAGTTACATCGGCCGAAACGTTGGAACAGTAGCAAAATGTGGAAAAGTAGCAAAAATATGATATTAATAGTCCGACTGGCTCTATATTTATAATTTAACTAACAAGCTATCCGTTGTGACATTGTTCGATTTTCAATGGACTTGTATACCAATCAAGTGCAAGGGAGATAACTCTTTCTTTTAAACTCCCCACAACAAACAATGTTTCAACTTTTCATTTTTCATGCTCAATGTACCTGAGATTTCCGATCAAAATATCTAAATACACTTTGATGTTCGATTGATAGTAAAATAGTGTTTTAATAAAGATAATAGGTATGTAAAAAAAAAAAAGGTAAATTTAGATAAGCTTAAGAAATGGTGCACGCAAACATTATTGCTGATAATTGTATTTTAATTTTACCTTGTGAAGACATATCAATTATTTCCCGATTTACTATAACCGAATCCAGTAATTTTCGAAAATACTGTTTAAGTTCGTAATATCTTTATTTATGTAAACTCAATATGTGCATACATTATGAATGTATTTTAATATATTTATTCATTATATATATATATATATATATATATATATATATATATATATATATATATATACATATATATACATATATATATATATTTAAAGGAGATTAGAACAATAGTCTAAAGAGCAGAGTGTATTTTAATGTAATAGTGAAATTACTAGTTTAATTAAAATACAGGAAAGAAAAAGTGCTCGTAATTTAGATATATAATAAGCTCGAGCTAATTATATATATAATAAGCTAGAGCTAATTTAATATTTAGTAATATGATTGATAATTTAAAAATCAAATTATAATTAAATTAAAAATCCGTTTCATAAGAAGGAACAACAACAAAATCAATTATTTGTACGATCGTTTCGGAAAACAGTGTTTTTATTGTGGTAGACATCAAGTTACGGACAATAATTATTACATATATTTTTTTTATAAACAAGGTTTCCTCGTCAGCAAATATTGTGAAGTTTTTTTTTTTTTTTTAAATCAAGTTTAAATCCATACCTTTATTTCAATTTTTTCCAGATACATCTGCCTTACTTTTAATGCTATGTTTATTTATGGTGTCTTTCACATTTAAAAAAAAAAAACCTTCACAATATTTGCTGACGAGGAAACCTTGTTTATTAAAAAACTATATGTAATAATTATTGTCCGTAACTTGATGTCTACCACAATAAAAACACTGTTTTCCGGAACGATCGTACAAATAATTGATTTTGCTGTTGTTCCTTTTTATGAAACGGATTTTTAATTTAATTATAATTTGATTTTTAAATTATCAATCACATTAATATATATATATATATATATATATATATATATATATAGATAGATAGATAGATAGATAGATAGATAGATAAAAACATACATGCACACACATGCTCGCGCGCACACACCCATAAAACATACGTATTCATAATATATATATATATATATATATATATATATATATATATATATATATATATATATATACTAGCTGTACTCTGCCACGCGTTGCTGTGGCTTAATTTCGTGTAATGGAAAATTCTAATAAAAAGAGGAAATGCATGTTTCTTATATTCTTAGTACAGCAATCCACTCCAAAAAGTAAAAAAAAAAAGGGCGAAAATAAAAAGAAATATGGTACTCTTGCAGAATTGGATCCGGATCCTCGGGAGTTACCATCAATCATGGCTTGGGCTCGACCAACATTCAGTGGATTAAGCCGAAAGTTGCTAAACCATTGAAACGCTAAATAGTTTTCTTTTTTATTGTATTAAAAAATGTGAGTTTTTAATTAATATTTGGGTAAGGGGGGTGTTACTATACACAGATTCGAAAAAGTTGTTCAAACACGAATAAATGAAAGCAAAGGTAAGGTAAATTACGTTTCTATATAACTGGATGATTTTTTAGTGTTTTTATTTAATGTAAAATGTTTAATCGGCTTAAAAACGCAGTGTTTATCTATGTATTTGAAAAAGACGAATCGTTGTATACGTTAAGTTTGGGAAAATCAGTTAAAAACTATACAAACCAATGTCAGACGCCTACTGATTATATGTTATTGTGACATAGGTTTACATATTCGGTGGGTTTCTGATAGTATTTTGTATAGTTTTTAGTTTTAAATAATTTTCTCAAACTTAACATCATCAACAGTGTCCATCACCGTTTGTATTTTTCAAATACACTGATAAACACTGTTCTTCGAGCCGACTAAACGTTATAGTAAATAAAACGGGTTTGTATTACTAAACACAGAAACGAAAAAGTTGTTGAAAAATAAATATAACAAATAAATGTTATCAAAGGCAAGATAAGTTACTTTTCTACCTAACTGAATAAGATTTTAGTGTTTTTATTTAGTGTAAAATGTTTAATCGGTTTGAAAAAATGTAGTGTTTATTTGTATATTTGAAAAATACAAATGGCGGCAGACTGTTGAATACATTAACTTTGGGAAAATGAGTTAAAACTAAAAAAAACTATACAAAATACTGTCATGAACTCACTCAATATATGTTACTGTGACATAGGCAGACATGTATTCAGTGGTTTTTAACAGTATTTTCTATAGTTTTTTTTTAGTTTTAATTCATTTTCCCAAACCTAATGTGTTAACACAGTCTGCCGCCATTTGTAATTTTGAAATATAACAGTAAACGCTGTGTTTTTTTAGCCGAATAAAAATTTTGCATTAAAAAACAAAAAAATATCCATTTCGGTAATAAAGCAACATATCTTGCCTTTGATAATATTTGTTAATAAGGTCACATGAGTCGATTAATGGGTGCTAATGCACTTACTGATCCGCGCTATTTTTTTAAATCGTATTTCCAAGCTTAATTAAAGTTTTATGTTTTTTTGTATTTTTGTTTAGATTAGATCCACCTCCACAATTTTCTTTTAAATGACGACTTTTAACGGTTTCCGACTATGCTGAATACATAAATCGCATTGAAATTTTGCAGAAATAAGTAGTTATCTAGATATAGATAGTTGTTTTATGCATTGTATTCTTTAGCGGCCATCTTTGTTATGCGCATAGATTTGTTTATGCCGCGCGCAAGCGTGTAAAAAAGACGGCTGCCAGAGATTACAATGAATTATACAAATTTTTAATATCTCGATAACTACTTATTTCTGCAAAATTTCAATGCGATTTCCGTATTCAGCATAGTCGAAAACCTCCAAAAGTCGTCATTTAAAAGAAAATTGTGGAGGTGGACCTAATCTAAAAATTTACCGTTTTTTTTTTCCTTCAATTGTAAGGTTAAAGTACAGAATAGGTACAAAACACCCTCTTCTCCCAATGTTAAGAATGGCTTTTTAAATAATAACGTTATTATTTCAGCACGTATCAATAAGTGCACGAGTACCCAATTTCTTTATAAGCATTCATATTTTCTTATATAAAAACAACTTCTGTAAAAAAAAGAAAAAACGTGCACTTTCAATCTTTGTTAAAAAAGGATTTCTTGAAAAAAACCCAAAAAAGTACGGCAAAAAAAAGCAAAGAACAAAACGTTAATCGGTATTCATGCAGGGAGTGATCCTTGCTGAAATAATAACGTTATTATTTAAAAAGCCATTCTTAACATGGGGAGGGTGTTTTGTACCTATTCTGTACTTTAACCTTACAATTGAATAAAAAACATACCATAAAACTTTAATTAAACGTGGAAATGCGATTTAAAAAATAGCGCAGATCACTCTCTGCATCAGCACCGAAAGTACAGAATAGTTAGAAAACATCCTTCCTCCCATGGCTTTCTAAATAATGTTAATGATTCAGTACTGTTGCTTGTCTGCTTAAGTTTAACTTTTGTTTATTAAATTGTTAGGTGAAAGTCCAGGATAGTTACAAAACACCCCTATCCCCATGTTTATAATGGCTTTCTAAATAATAACGTCATTATTTCAGCGGGGCAGCTTCTCTGCATAAGTACCATGTTTTGTTTTTAAATTGTTAGGTGAAAGGACAGAATAGTTAAAAAATACCATCCCCATGTTAAGAATGTCTTTCTAAATAACATTATTTCAGCACGGTATATGCTATGCATACGTACTATCTATTTTTGTTTATTAAATTGTTATGTGAAAATATAGAATAGATGCAAAACTCCCTCCCCATGTTAAGAATAGCTTTCTAAATAA
This sequence comes from Euprymna scolopes, assembly GCF_053919585.1. NCBI lineage: Eukaryota > Metazoa > Mollusca > Cephalopoda > Sepiida > Sepiolidae > Euprymna > Euprymna scolopes. The sequence continues at coordinate 73,902,992 of NC_136493.1, read as the reverse complement.
CGGTATTATTTCAGCATGGTACCTTCTCTGCATAAGTACTATCTTTTGTTTATCAAATTGTTAGGTGAAAATATAAAATAGTTACAGAACACTCTCCTTTTCCCATGTTAAGAATGGCTTTCTTAATAGCGTTATTTCAGAACGGTACCTTCTCTGCATAAGTACCATCTTTTGGTTATTAAATTGTTAGGTGAAAGTATAGAATAGTAATAAAACGTCTCCGCCATGTTAAGAATGGCTTTCTAAATAACGTTATTATTCTATTATTATATTATTATGGTACCTTCTCTGCATAAGTACCATGTTTTGTTTATTAAATTGTTAGGTGAAAGTACAGTACTCATGCAGACAGTGATCCGTGTTGTAATAATAACGTTAATATTTAAAAAGCCATTCTTAACATGGGGAGGGGAGGGTGTATTTTAACCTTACAATTGAATAAAAAAACATATAATAAAACTTTAATTAAACCTGGAAATACGATTTAAAAAATAGCGCGGGCTACTCTTTACATTAGCACCCAAAAAAACTGTACGTTTACCAACCAATCTTATATCGAAAAATAAAAAAAACTCAAAAAGCAAGCGACAAACATTTTTTTAGCCTTATATAATAAAGAAAAAATATGTAAATTAAAAAATTTGGAAGATAAACAAATGAATTATTATTTTTTACTTATCGAGTAAACAGAAAATGAAATCTACTTCTTTTCCGTCAATTCGTGGCTGTGAAATGAATCGAACCGGAAGTTCAGTTTTATCAACAAAGCAGGTTCGCACTAACGGTTAAAAATATATATTTATTTTATTTAATATTTTAATAATTCGCGAGGTAAATTTATTTTAATAACATAAAAACATCCCTCGACTCTAAAGATGGATTGTCTGAAAATTTCAAATAAATTGGTAACGTAGAAATATGTTTTTATTCACTTGTAACAAACCAAGAATTACATTTATATATATATATATATATATATATATATATATATATATATATATGTACATAAGTCAAAAGGATAAAGAGTATAGTTACTTAAAAACTTTATTGCATTATCAAGTCAATGGTGTTACAGAAAGGGATATAAGGGAGAACTTTGTTTAGGGTATGGCATTTCGAATGTAAATGCTTCATGTCAGAAGAAGACAAAAAGTCGGCATTATACAAACATAAGTGTAAAAAGACAGCACCGTCTTTAACAACATTCAGATTAGAAATTAAAAAATTGGGAGTGGATGATATGATGGAGACAAAAAAGAGGAGAGCATGGCAGAAACAATTAAAAATATAAAATATTCAATTAAAAATATAAAATATACAATTAAAAATATACAATTAAAAATATACAATTAAAAATATACAATTAAAAATATAAAATATACAAAACTAAAAAAAAGTAAAATTGAAAAAAATACTTTAAAAATTTTAAATGTAAAAAATTGTTTTTAATAAAATTTAAAAATTATTTTTTATTTTAAAACAATAGTTTTTTTCTAAACAATATCTAAAAAAAACTTCAAAACGTTTTATTTAAAAAACAACATTTAAAAAACAACATTTAAAAAATAAATTTTAAACATTTTAAAAATAAATTTTTTAGCTGAAATATTTTTAAATGGAGCTCATTGCTGATTACGTGTCTTACCTAAGATTGTTTTCTGATGCATAAGTTTTTATCATTGATATTTTCAAAGTTTACCCCCAGTCCGCAATGAATCAGAATTTAAAATTTATTTGTGAAATCTACCGTAGGTGGCTATTGTCGCTGCTTGCTCTCTCTCACACACACACACACACACACACACACACACACACACACACACACACACACACACACACACACACACACACACACACACACACAAGTATATCTATACATACATACATTTCTTATCATTATTGTAAATTCTCTATTAATTAATATCCAATATATAGTGATCATTTCAAAACTTCTAAAAGAAATACTTTGGTAGCAACCGTTAGAATCGAAATGAGAACGTTTAACCTTACTCGTTATTTATCTCTCCAGCGTCGAAAGATAGGTACGAACAATTAATAAGCGATTTTGAACTATGAATCTTTAATTTTGTGCATGCGCAAAGGTAATGGTAAGAGTAATGTTTCATTCGACTAACCCTGCCCAGGTTAACTGCTGTGTTTTTAATTCTGACCCCTTCTCAGCAACTTTTACAGAAATTGAATGTGGGTCTAAATACCCTATATATAAATTTTTAATTCTGAAGACTGAATATTCAGAGAGGAGTTTGGTAGCGGTATGTAGAAACTATACCTAAACAGAATCCAGCGTACTAGTGTAATGAAACCAATTATATATTAAAAAATATAAAAAATAAATAACTAATTAATTAGTGCACGTTTTTCAAAAGAATATGCATGTATAAGTTAACCTTTATGTGGTCGCTCGCATAGCCATGACTGAGTATATCAAGAAGTTCGTTTTAATAATTTTCAAGTTGAAAAAGTAGACTTTTAATATCATTGTCAAGGCGGAAAAAGACTTATATATATATATATATATATATATATATATATATATATATATATATATATATACGTAACAAAAAGTATTCGAGGCTCGTTGGGTCAGAGTTGCCATCACTATTTATGTTATTGATTTCATTAGAAAATTCATAAATAATTACATATATGCTATGAGAGTCTTTCTGTACAACTAATGTATTAAGTTTCTTCAATACTCTACAATTGTTATGGATAATATGGAAGTACATAGACTTATAAATACATCATCTGATTTATATTTAATGTTGTGGTATGTACAGGCACTGTATAGATTAGATGGCTACACTAAAAAAATGATCATTTTTTCTATTGATTATAGAAACAATAACAAATAGTAGAGATTGGCCGCAAAAACAGAGTGAAAGAGCACAAAAATATTTATTAAAAGTAAAATAGAATTTTTCAAACAAAACTTTATTTCTATAATTAAATTATATATTAGAATATATTTGACGTGATTAAATATATCATAAAATTCCATATGGAACAGGTGAGCTCAGCAGAGAATGATAGAAAACATTGTCATATTCGTTTGCATTCAGTTATTTCTTCACTAAATTCGTTTTTTTGATTATTGGAGAAGATGGATTTATCTCTTAACCATGTCTAGTTTGAACAAAATTGGTAAAACTTTACAGTTATTGCAATATTATTTGTTCGTATATGTAATTAGCACCCACGCCGTCGTTGTCCAGGGAAGAATGAGGACATCTATGTCCACATGCTCCCTTCCCCCAACTCCATGTTCACATTTTTATCCTTATTTTTTTTATATTTTAATAATTGTTTTTACTTAAAGCAAATAAAGAAAGAGTTGTCTTTTTTTTTAATAAACAAATATTCTATATTATTTTTTTATAATATATTATCAACTTTTCTATAATTATTTTATGGCGATCTCTCTAGACAAGGCATGAAGCCACTTGATGCAAGGAGACGACAAGAACGAAAGATGATTGTTGCAAAGAGAGGAACTATCTATTAACCTTAGTCATGAAATGACCAAGTCTATAGGAAGGAGGAAAGCAATCAACAAGAAGACAGTTTCTACAAGCCTGCAGTCAACAGGAATGAATAGGAAGTTGTATTACAATAAAAATATCAAAACAGTGAATAAGTGGAGACTACTAAACAAATGAGTCAAACGAGCTGAAAAAAAGGAAGAAGGGAATAAATGAGACAATTCTCAAGTCCACATGCCATAATAATATTTATAGAAAGACTAAGACTAGCAGTGTCAAATTTATGAGAGAAATTGCAGAGAAGAACGGATGGTACCAACAAAATTACAGATACGTTTCTGTACTTTGTTAAGAATCCTCAAATGGAACAAAGATTCATTAGCACAAATATAACAACGGTACATGGTCCGATAGTATATTTATAGACATAGAGTTTAGAATGATATGCAATTCAATAAAGTAACATCACTTTGCGTTTTTTTTATATAAATTTTCTATAATCAATTATATAATACTAGCATGGGTGCCCGGCGTTGCTCAGCGTTGCACAGCGTTACCCAGCGTTGCCCGGCTGTTTGGGGATGTATGTTGAGAAAAAATAAGTGATAGTAGGAAGGCAGGCTCGAACCCGTACTGCGAAGGAGGAAAAGAATATGAAAAAAAAACGTGACCTCTTTGCTGTTACGACCACCGCCAAACCGGAAGTGACGTATGTTTAAAGTAAGGCTACAAAATCGAAAAGAGGGATGACTTTCAACAATATCGCCGAAAAAAAACGACCTTTCCCTGTACAAAAGTGCCCAGTTGAGGGTGAAGAAATTCATGTTTTTAGCCAATTTTTCGGTATTTTTCGTCTGAACGGTCGAACTTCAAAACAATACTGATCTTGTGAAAATTCGTATCCTTTGTCGAAAGTTTTAGGCAGACATGCAAACATACATACATATATTTATATATTTGTAGCTCAAATTTTCGACTCAAATCGATTTAAAAGCTTGCTCTATCTCTGAATTCACTTTGGGCTCAAGTCAAGTTATTAAGTTAGATCCATGTCCAAGGAACCTACATATACAATTTCAAGTGTTTAGACCCAAAATTGGCGGAGGAGTTTGGTAGAGTTATGGAATGTCAAATCATTGACTTTTGACCCCTTAGCAGCCAAATTTCTTGCCGAAAACGGATTACTAAGATTTTTCCCAAAACTCAATACCCAGTATATCAAATTTCGAGTCTGTAGACTGAAAATTGACAGTTATTGTGTAGGAAAATGTACACAGACACACACACATACCCACGCAGACAGACAAAAAGAAAGACAGACACGTTCACTTTTATAGATATACCGGCATCAATGGCCGGGGTTGCCCGGGTATTTGGAGGTGTATGTTGAGCAAAAAAAAAAAAAAACCCCAAAGCGGCCAATTTCTTTACTTTGACCCCTATTATGCCCCTTTAACATTTATTGTTTTGGGCTCAAATCAAGTTATTAAGTTAGATCCATGTCCAAGGAACCTATATATACAATTTCAAGAGTTTACACCCAAAATTGTCGGTGAGTTTGGTAGAGTTCTCAAAGGTCAAATCGTTGAACTTTGATCCCCTTAATCGCCAAATTTCTGGCCGAAAACCAATCACATACATTTTTCCAAATCTCAGTACACTGTATATCAAATTTCTAGTCTGTAATTGACAGAGATATTGTGTAGGAAAATGTACACAGACAGACACACAGACAGCCACAGAGATACACAGACACGTTCACTTTTATAGATATATAGATAGACTAGCATTTCAGCCCGGCGTTGCCCGGGTGTTTGGCTGTGTATGTTGAGCAAAACAAAAAAGTGATAGTAGGAAGGCAGGCTCGAACGCGAAAGAGGAAAAGAACGGGGGACAATCGTGACGTCTTTACTGTTACAACCACGACCAAACCGGAAGTGACGTAGGTTTAAATTAAGGCTAGACAATCGAAAGGAGGATGACTTTCAAAAATATCGGCGAAAAAGGCGACCCCCTGTTAAAAAGTGCCCAATTGAAGGTGAAAGTATTAATTTTTTTAGCGAATTTTTCGATATTTGTCGTCTGGAAGGCCGAACTTCAAAACAATAATGATCTTGGTAAAATCCGTCGTCTCTATCGAAAGTTTTAGGCAGACATGTAAACATACATACATACATACATTTATATATTGGTAACTAAAAGTTTTCGACCCAAACCGATTAAAAAGCTTGCCCTATATCTGAATACCCTTTATATAAAATTTCAAATCTTTAGACCAGAAATTGTTTGCGTAAATTGGTAGAGGTCAATTATTATAAAATTTCAAATCTTTAGACCAGAAATTGTTTGCGTAAATTGGTACAGTTCAATTATTTTAAAACTTTGACCCCTATTATGACCACTTAAAATTTATTGTTTTGGGCTCAAGCCAAGTTATTAAGTTAGATCCATGTCCAAGGAATCTATATCTAAAATTTCAAGTGTTTACACCCAAAATTGTAGGAGGAGTTTGGTAGAGTTCTCAAAGGTCAACTCGTTGAACTTTGATCCCTTAACAGCTAAATTTCTGGCCTAAAACCGATCACAAAGATTTTCTCCAAATCTCAGTACCCTGTATATCAAATTTCGAATCTGTAGACTTTAAATTGACAGAGTTATTACGTAAGGAAATGTACACACACAGGCAGACACACAGACAGACACACAGATACACAGGCAGGTGCACTTTTATAGATATACTAGCCTGGGTGCCCGGCGTTGCCCGGCGTTGCCAGGCGTTGCCAGGCGTTGCCCGGGTGTTTGGATGTGTGTGTTGAGCAAAAAAAAAAAAAAAGGAGATGTTATAGGCAGGTAGGCAGGCTCGAACCCGTACCGCGAAGGAGGAAAAGAACATGAAAAAAAAAAACGTGACGACTTTCCTGTTTCGCTCATCGCCAAACCGGAAGTGATGTCGGTTTAAATTAAGGCTACTCAATCGAAAAGAGAGGATGGCTTTCGAAAACATCGACAAAAAGGCGCCCAGTTGAGGGTGAAGTGATTAATGTTTTTAGCCAATTTTTCGGTATTTGTCGTCCGAATGGTCGGCTTCACAACGATACCGATATCGTGAAAATCCGTCGCCTGTCGAAAGTTTTAGGCAGACAAACACACACACACACACACACATACATATATATATATATATACACACACATACATTTAAACAAACAGGTGAGATTTATTATATAGATTATATTGGACACAATATATAGTAATGATTTAAAAAGTTAAAAGAAAAAGTAGTCTCGTGCGCCACCGCCGAGAATCGAAACCAACACCTTCAGATTACGACTTATTTATGTCTCTGCCGCCAATGAATGGGCTATGAAGACATATTTACTGCGTGGCTAAAAATTAAAACATGAAACAATAGCTACTACGTTATGCGTTCGTAATGGCGGCGTCCGACTTTCACCTGACAAATTTAATTTTTTTAAAATTTTCATAGTTTTTCACTGATTTTTCCGGGCTAAAACCCAAATATAAAGTTTTGCATGGATTCAAATACCTTATATATGAAGTTTCATGTCTGTAGACCAAAAACTCTAGGACGAGTTTGGTAGGCAAACTTTTTTAAACAAAAATATATACGTATACATATTTATATATATGGAAACAGGAAACAATTTTGTGTTTATTATAAACATTTTACGCAAATATGCAAGTATAAATCATATAGAACATCTGCGTGAATATAATTACACGAACTAAAGATGATCATCCCATAAGAAAACCGGAGAAACTAATAGGGAATTAATTAAAATGAATGTTTGAAAGAATATGCAAATTAGCTAGATCTTCTGCTAGTGAATGAAATTCCACGCCCAATACATAACAAAATTGTATTTTCTTTTTAAATACATAGAGAAAGGGATTTTAATATGAATATCAATACACACGCTTGAAAAACGAATTTATAGGAGTATAGATATAGATAGATTTAGTTTTTACAATTATTATCAAGTTATTAATGAAATAAAATAAAGTAGCAGGTCATCTTTTCCTTTTTCTTTTGGTGTTGTTGAGCAAATGAGACTTGTTGACGGAACCTACGAAGATCATTGACTGATATGATTTTCCTGCCCCCTTTTTCTTTTTATTCCCCTTTTTATCCCGTATAAGTCATATTAATAGCATACTAAACACTTCAAAAACTACATCTGATAACACGAAACAAGCGATTAACCATAATGAAATCAGCGCATTCTATTTCCGTAAATGTTATGTTTCTAAGAATTTACAATTCGTTGATAAATTTAATAAAAATTTTAATCACAAAAAGTTAGAAATAATACCTCCTAGCGTTTCCTGATAATTTAATTATCTTTCTAATTTGAGTAAACTTACTTTTTATTAGATCAACAAATTTGAAACCTTAGAGTTAAAAAGAAGCATGATGAATTTACACCTAAAACGTTGGAAGGTTACATCGACCGGAACATTGTGCAGAAAACACGCAAGATAAGAACAATTGTCCGCTTAATCCAAATAATACAAACATTCATACTTCATCTCAAAAATTCCGAACTGACGCATTTACTTGTCTAAAATGGTATTAGCGCCATTTATCTTATATCAGATTGCTTCATTATCTAAGAAATAACAATGGGAAGAGTTATGTAATTTTCAAAATCTGTGAAGCTTTGTGGTCTAGTTTGTTAGAAGACTGCGAAACTATTAATTGTCTATAGTGTTTTATTGATGGTCTCCCGAAAAACTCCGGGCACCTAATCATGGGCGATTGTGAATATTTATGAATAAAAAAGTGTTCGGATGGCAAAAAAAAAAAAGTTACGAAACTAATCAGATATTTCTGAGAAATTATATATTTATGTTAAGAATTTAAATAATAACTTTTCAATTTTAAACATAAACAAAATGTTAGGATAATAGATGAAACTAAACCAAAGATGACTCAGTAATGACGCCAGATAACGAACAGTAAGGGAAGATTGTAAAATGGATACGTAGAGAAGTTGAGTTAGATAGATGAGGAGTTAGGTAGAGACCCGGTTAGATAGGGACGGATAATGGTTTCTGTATGCCGAAAAACCTATCGGAGGCAGGAACTACGTGCAACAGCAAAGACGGTAAACATTCGGAAATAAATCTTGCATGAAAATATAACCCGAGTATCGATTATCGTTCCCCGGGATGAATCTTCATTGCAGTTTTTACAGACCTGTCAAGCAAGAACAACCAATGTACGAAGGTATGTTCCCCTTTTGGCTTGATGTAACACTTAATCGTCATTTTGTTCTCGTCTCATCAATGAACTGTAGTTGAATCTGTTACTCACATACTCGCATCCATTAACACATATGTACACCTATACGTCACAGACGACACAAAGCTGCTAGACAATCACATGCATATATAAACTCCGTTATATATACAGTACGGCTATATACGCACATATAAACATATACCCGTTATATAGAAAACTGTGTATTACGGATACACCCAGTCCGCTATGCAACAATAGTTGATATCCCAACAATAGTGAAAGTGTCGTGTTCACAAGACACCATCCCAGATGAGAATATCAGAAAATGAGATTAGAAACCCGCGTGGACTAGGTAATGGTGGATGATATGTACGAATACCGAGGAGTTTTGCCAAGTCAACCGTAAGAGGAGGTCATCGAAAAGAAAAAGAGAAACTAATAATAAAAAAGAAAAAATATCCAATGCATGTTTTGGAGGCATCTACAGGCATCTACTATGTTAGTGAGAAGATTAATTATAAAAAAATGGATGCGATATGAAGCCACTATTGAGACAAGAAGTACAGGAATCTCACATCAGTCCTGTACACGGAGAAGCGGCCGGAAGTGCGCTATTAGACTTCTGTGAGCGTTGAAATTGGAACCATATATACACTTAGATTTTGTTGTTGATATTTAGTCGCGTGCAAGCGACTATATAAGTCACTCCGTCGGTCGATCGGTCGGTCGGTTTGTCGGTCTGTCCGTAACACTTTTGTGCTTGGCCTTTTTGGTTAAGATCAAAAGTCTGTTAATAGATGCTGTTCTTAGCTTTTAAAGCTTTTCTTGACCTTTTGGTGAAGATCTGAGTATAGTATCTGTTCCGGCAAATACTGTAAGCAAAGACCTATGTGGGGGCAACCCCACATATAAGACCTTGGTCAATGTAGGGGCAACTTTAATACCAATTGTCACTATCCAGCTCCCTTACTCCCCGGGGAGTTGGTCCCCATTCCCCTTCACTCCGCACTTTAAAAATCGGCCTTGTGCCTAATTTGCTCGGTGGGGGGGGGGCAAATAAATACCCTTTTCTTGGCCTTTTGGCCAAGATCAAGGTGTAGTATCTGTTCCGGCAGATACTGTAAGCAAAGACCATATGTGGGGGCAACCCCACATATAAGACCTTGGTCAATGTAGGGGCAACCCTTCATATCAATTGTCACTATCCAGCTCCCCTATTCCCCGGGGAGTTGGCCCCCATTTTCCCTTCACTCCTCACATAAAAAATCGGCCTTGTGCCTAATTTGTTCGGTTGGGGAGCAAATAAATACCCTTTTCTTGGCATTTTGACCAAGATCAAAGTGTAGTATTTTTTCTTACTACATGCTGTACTTATGTTTGTAACTTTGTGATATAAAGTAGGGGTCACTTTTCTGTATTAATTTAATGTAAAATGATCACCCACTTTACAACCAGCCAGTCTCAAAGCCATTTAAATCATTCTCTAGATCATTCAAGTTGTTTTTGAAGGATTCCAGTTATTTTTTAAGCATTCAAGTCATTCTTAAGGTCATTCAATTCATCCTTAATTACATTAAAGTCATTCTAAGTCATTTACTTTTTATTTATTTAAGTCATTTCAGCCCATTTTTCGGTCATTTTAGTTTATCTTTAAGAATTTCATGTCAATCCTACATTTACGCATTCATTCATTACATGAGAGCACGCGACTAATGGCTATCGGCCTTGTTTAAACGATATTAAGGTTAGCGTCTCCACCTTTGGAGATCAAGTGTTTTTTTTTATCAGAAAATTGCCCATTTTTTATTTGGACTTAAACAAATAATATTTTATTTTATTTATTATTTTTTAAAAACAATAATCTACGTACATGACATGTTTCGGGCCCTACCCCTCTTCAGCATAGCTTGACTGTTATTAGGAATCGAACTCCGCACCTTATGTATTTCAGACAGAGGCGACGGATTTTCACAAGATCAGTATCGTTTTGAAGCTCGACCTTTCAAACGACAAATACCGAAAAATTGGTTAAAAATATTAATTTCTTCACCCTCAACTGCGCATTTTTCTACAGGGAGGGGTCGCTTTTTTTCACCGATATTTTCGAAAGTCATCCCCTCTAGCCTTAATTTAAACCTACGTCACTTCCGGTTTGGCGGTGGTCGTAATAGCAAAGACGTCACGTTTTTTTCATGTTCTTTTCCTCCTTCGCGGTATGGGTTCGAGCCTGCCTTCCTGTTACCACTTTTTTTTTGCTCAATACACGTCTCTAAACAGCCGGGCAACACCGGGCACCCATGCTAGTATATATATATATATATATATATATATATATATATATATATATATATATAAAATTTAGCGGTTTCTGTTTGGGTGAAAATTCGATGAATAAATTAATAACTTTATTTTTATAAAACTATGTTACATTTTATTTTTCGACTGCTACATACTGTCGTGAAAAGTTTATGTGGTCAATGTTGAAACCTGTGTAGTAACTACTAATCATGGTAACCACTACCTTATCAAGAAATCTAATCAGCGTAACATGTGGTTTGTACCTTTTTCTGCTTGACGCTCCTACGCTCCCTCTGTAATCCATCCCGATCCATAAATGAATTTCTCTCTCTTTCACCACAGTGTGTGTTTGTTTTCTTTTTGTATCGGCCTGTCTTTCAATCCGTGCATTTAAAAACAAAAATTAAACGTAAAATCGATAATAATGAAATAATGTGTAGTTAAAATCTAATAATTACATTCTTTTTTTTGTATCAAAAGTTTAGCTAAGCTTTAAATGTTTTACAATGTTGAGTTTTCTTACTTAAATTAGTTTGACTATAAAAAAATTTTCTTTTACGCTCTAATCAATCTTCGATTCCTATTATTCGTGTAGCCACTCAATATTTAGAAACGACTATTAGGGAGGCCCGATGTTTCCTGAGTCATTCCGATGTAAAGCATTTAAGAACCCCCCCCCCTCCGATACATAAAGTACATTTGTGTGAAATTAAAAAAAGATCAGTTCAGCTGTTTGAGAGTATGGAGAAGAAACTCATACATATAGACACACACACACACACACACACACACACACACACACACACACACACACACACACACACACACACACACACCTTTTATATATATAAGTAGAGAGACGTTTTTAATATATTTACATTGAAATAAATAAAAATCATAACAAATATATAGTACAAAAAATCAAAAATTATAACTTAAACTTTGAGTTTGCAATATTGCCTTATAGAAACATCTTTCTCTAGCAACGATTCCTGTGTGTATGTGTGTCTGCGCGTAAATTTTAATAGCAAGATCAATAACATATATGGAATCATCCTGTAATTGGGAAAGAGTTAACGTGGATTTCATATATTTACATGATCACACATTAAAATTACGTAATGATAACATTAAAATTGCGTAATGATAACATTAAAATATGTAAGGCCATTTTTATAGTACTTTAAAATTATGTTTTTCTTCTTTATCAAACGGTTTCAAATAAAACACTTAATGGGCACATTTTATTTAGGTCAAATTAATTAATTTCCTCTGAGATCGTCCCTACCCATATTCATTCATATACATCGATTGCTTGTGTTAGTTTTTTTATATAGTCATTACATTCACCTAACACTTCATTGTAATTCTAACTTTATGCACCTCAAACGATTCATGCACACAGTAGTTATGGTTACTCGGCAGATAATGTACATGCCTTAAAGCATCGGTTCAACATTTTCTTGCCTCATCATCAATTAACAGTATATTCTCTCTTCAGCCTAAATTCAAAGTTACTAATTCAGTTTCAATTTTAATTCTCTTGACTCCCATTCTATACTGGAGTAGTGCATAGGCAAATTTATTAGTTCAAATTTTTTGAAGGCACTCTTTCTTTCGAAACTGGGAACATACACCAACATTAACAACGTTTAACAAGATAGCACAACTCAATGCACTATACTACATGCAGTCGGCCGAACTGGCAATCTTTAAATTATGAGTCAACTTGATGTATATCTTCAATAATAATTATCTTAAATGATCTCATGTCACTAGGCTTGTCCGGTTATGTACTAAGATGCTCGAAAATAAAAACGAAATGGAATAAATCTTTCGTCACCTTCGAGACAATTCCGAAGAAGTTCAATTAATAGTAAGAATCTGACCCAGCTGCGAAAATAACATATTTGATCCTTCCGCATTCCCCAAGAAACATGCAATAAACCCTAATAGCCTCAAAGAGATACACTAAGATAAGAAGTAAAGCATGGGGAGATTTCAGAGACAAAACAAATGCTACACTTTCACCTTCATCTGAATCTTGGGGGAAGCTGCGTTTATTTACCTCTCTCGAACAAAAGCAAATTTGAACATGGGATCAGTTTATAGTGGGGATGCAGCTTACAAGATAGCGGCAGTCTGGTTTGAATGTATAACTACCTTGATCGATATCGTTGGCATTGCCTCCCGGTGCAGACATCCTCCGCAGATGAGATGCAATAACATCATCTCACCCCGAAACGAGGTTAAAATGCCAACAGACCTTTTGCCGTCTTGGAAAGGAGAAAGCAATGCCTGAGAACATAGCCTCTTTAGTTCGATACTGCACTTGATAGTTACTCTTTAAGATTATAGAGCAAAAAACAAAATTACACTCGCGTTCGTGTACGGATAATATCCTTTCCTGATATTGGAAAGGTAATGGGCAAAATATAGTCAGAAATGGGGGCAGTTTGTTACAGTTTTAATACTTCCAAAATTAAAGATTGAACTGAACCACTTAATTATTATCTTAAATGAACCAGATGAATAGCACCAAACCGCATGTGTTTTGATGAGGCAAGAATCTATAATCCAACTTGGCTCCCTTTCGCACAAACAGATATGAAGTAAGTGGTTACCAGGAAAGATCATAACAGGCGTTCGGACTGGGTTTGCACAATAAAATTCGCTCGGAAGCTGAAAAGGAAAACAAAATAACACGCTACAAGATCCAGTTATGGCAATGTGGACTAGCGCAAAAGATTGGCGTCGGAGTGACGATTATTGTTGAACAAGGAGCTTTATTTCAATTACTTACCACCAAGACTGAAGAGAACTGCTTTATAAAAAACAAGAAACTCCTCAACAAGCTCTGGTTCTTTTAAGGGCAGAACTCGAAGAAAAGAAATAGGTGGTTAACCGACAGTTTACACGAAATGCCGCACATCAAGAAGTCTAGGTTCTTTAAAACTGTAATGTTTTTCCAGTGAAAACCATGTTATGAAACCTTAAAGCCGTTTAATTGCAACCCCATAGATTATTATGGGTTCGCACAGTTAAGACAGATATCAACCATACCGCTTGGAGGCCGCAACAGAAACTCACAGGTGCTTTTTGAATGAGTCGTATTCAGTTACACTTCAAATTTTGAGAATGCATAATTATTAACCAAGTTGTGGCGTGTTTTCTTACTTTTTCAACAAGTGCCAAGTTTGGCGTCGTTGTGAGCGAATCTGATGAAAGCATCGAGTCCGCGTAAATCGTGCTTCAGATTATCTGATCTTCATGAAGTCCTTCTAGTTATGCACAGTAATTCGTTATGCTTACAAAATTATCAGTTTTTACTCACGACTCCCACACGGCAAAGTCCAGCTGTTGCATACGAAACGACGACACACACTGATACTGGCCTTTATTAGCCGGGTTAGAGTTAAAGTTCGGGGTAGGTGTAACTCTAACTCAACAGATGCTAAACTCCATTAGGCAGGTAACTCTAATATTACCACGTTACCAGCGCCCTTATCATCATGAAAAAGGGTTGGACTTTAACTGATGTTTTTGTTGATTTTAAAATAAATAAAATTTTCGAGAGACATAAAAGATGAATATTTTGTTAATTTCAATTTGAATAATGTCTTTTTTTCACTGTTACTCTTGGAATGTGTGTTCTTTACGAACCCTTCAGTATTAATCAATGATTCTTCCCTGTCATAATCTTTCTCGCCTCTGAAATTTAAATTAATTGGTGCAAATGTAAACGATGACAACTAAATGAATTCGCCATTTGTAAACGTTAGTGCTGATTTCATTGAAGCAATGTGATAGAAACCGACGTACACTCGCTAATAATGCATAGAGATAAAACAAGATTGATTTTAACCTTGCTCACACATGTTGACATCGATGGTGTGAAAGAGAATCGCCCATTTACTCAAGACTTCATGCATTTCTGCCTCACCAGGTGAGCGTGTGTGTTCGCCTTTGGGTTCGTTTCACCGTTGAGGCATTAACTAATCAAATGTTGCCACACATTTCCAACTGATTTCCAGCTCAACAGGAAATGGACAAATGATTACGATTTACCCAAGAAAAATATGAGGGGAGATAATTATTAATAGAGATATAATAAGAGTCGACGGAGAATGAAAGTAGATGAAGAAAGAAAAAATGATAACATAAAGAAAAGAAAAGGATAATAAAGAAAGAAAAGGAGAACAAAGAAAGAATAAAAAAGTAAACATGAATAAAGTAAATAACCAACGAAGAAAAATAATTGAAGATATATAGAATTGAATAAAAAAATAAAAATAAAAATATATTATTGTACTAAAGCTAGTTAATCAAATATATACCGTATATTTTGGCGTATAAGACGACCCTTAAGGTTAAAAATCACCTTTAACAAACAATATTAATAAGATACTATCTCTAGCCTAGGCTAAACAAACATGGTTTCCTGATTTAGCAATCGTCTTATACAACCGATATATAATAAATGTTATTGATCTTACTGATGCTGATGCTTATTTGTTTTATTTAGCTCCCTTTTAACTGTAATCTTCTTAATTCAAGCGCGAAAGTGTTCTAATGCCTCTTTGGACATCGCCATTTTATAGCATTTTTTCTCAAATAAGCTGTTAATTAGCTGTGCTATGACTTACAGCATCGTCCTTTTCAGGTGTATTCCTTTTTCAATAGCATCTGAATTAAGATTTTAAGAATATTTTTCATGCGTTTTATTTTTATTTTTCCCCTTCAAGTATTGTCTAATTTAATACTTAAAAGTATTACCTTTTAAGCCTATTTAGACAGTGCCATTTTACTGTTCTCTATTTAGCATCTAAAATAGTTCATAAAGCATTGTTAAACGAACTTATTCAAAAAGATACACTCAACATTATAACAAACTGATATTACATTTCACACTTCATTATTATTTACTCGTTTCTTGGAATCTGAGTGACAACTAATCCTTCCAGATTTCCAGCACTTCACATTTTTCGATAAACAGTTGTAAATTAAGTAAATCATTGTGTCATTGATTTCTCGCTGACAACGACCTTTTGCCTCCTTTCGAATTTAAATGCTAATGTTTTAGTTTCATATATCCAAATCTAACGACTAACTCAAACATGCTGTCCTCGGAGCATCAAAAATGGTTCCAATTTAAAAAGAAAATACTGATAGAAATTCACCCAATAATTATCACTATGACACTTCCTGACACATATTGAGTGGATTTCTTTTATTAATATTTTGTTTATTTTTTTTATTTCAAATTTTAAACCATTTTGACGCTCGAAAGACAGCGTGTTTTCGCCAATCATTTTAGCAGCTCGGCACTAGTTCTTTTTTGAACCGAATAAAAATTTATCCAGATAGGTAGAAGAGTAACTTGTCTTGATTTTGGTAGCATTCGTTCGTTATATTTTCTTTTTTCCAGTTTTATTATGCTAGGAAAGAAAAACGGTATTCCCTAATCCCTGCAATTGAAGGAAAAAAAAGCATTAAGTACTTGTTAAGTCATGACTGCACCATGATTAAAAGTGCATTTGTTTTCCAGTTTCATTTCGATTGCGGGAAGACATTTAACATAAAACATTACATGCAAAATTAATCCCGCACGGTAAATTAAAAAAAAAATAATTGGTTAGAAGTGAGGAGTGGATGCTTAAGGTTGTGGCCAATGAAGTGGATATAAGTGAGACCAAGGCTGATTATGTGAAACGTATGAATAGAAAAAGGGCAGAAGAATTGACTAGGAAGAAAATGCACAGAAGGTTCTTCCAGGATATAGCAAAAGTGGCTGATGAAAGATCATGGCAATGGCTTAGAGCTGGGTATCTGGCTAAGAGTACTGAAGTTTTTGTTTACGCAGCACAAGAGCAGGCATTAGGAATACGATTGTTCAAAAAAGTGGTTCTAGGAGAGGAAGTTGCTGCAGAATGCCGGATTTGTAGTAAGACCTCAGAGTCAATTGAGCACCTTGCAGCAGGGTGTAGTGGACTGACCAGACAGAGCACCGCAAAAGACAGGATCGAATGTGACTCCGGATATATTGGGAGGTGTGTAAGAGGGTTGGGGTGAAGTGTGATCGAAAATGGTTTGTGGAGGTGCCTGATGAAGTGAGAACAAGTGAGGATGGCAAGGTTGAGGTATGGTGGGACAAAAGTGTCATAACGACCAAGTAATTGGAACATAATCGTGTGGATTTAGTCGTCATTGACAAAGTCTAAAACAACTGGCAGTTTGTAGACTTTTCAGTACCCTGGGACAGGAATGTGAGAGAGAAGGATAATGAGAAGTGGGGCAATTATGTTCCACTGGCCTTGGAGATAAGGCGTATACACGGGGTTAAAACACAAATAATCCCGGTCGTGGTTGGTACACTAGGAGTAATATCAAGTTGTCTGGAAGGACAATTGAAAAAACTACAAATCCCCGATGTTTTAGGCGGCTTTTAGACCTCTGCAATTGTAAGTACCACCAACATCCGTAGGAAAACCCTTGATCTTTGGAGCTCCTGATTTGAAGCCGGGATTTAGGGAAATCCTCTGGAAATGAATCCTATCCCTTTCCAGGGAGACGTTGCTAAACGAAACTAGAATAATCATTATATTATTACGCTTATCGCTCCGTACGTTATCATGCTGTGCATCCCTAATAAAGGAAAGTGGAATATTCCAAAAGGGGAATATTCCAGATAAACCTTGTCACCCTTTTCCCCCTAAATTTTGAACCGACCTAATGTCCAATTCCGCCCTTGTGGGAAGGCAAGTAAACAAATACAAATAATCAGAACGGACATGTTCCAGATCATTTTATACTTAATCAGGAGTAACACTTCCAGGGCATTTTGTAATTAAATCAGAAATAATTTTTCCCAGTTTCTTTTTTAATATTAAAACTTTGTTACATTAAACATAGTACCTATTCACAATGCCTCCCCACGGGACAGATTTAGACACCAGGGTCATTTTTTTAACGTGGAGAAAAAGTGTTGTAGTCGTAAAGGATTCCTCTTCTACTGAGAGAGAAGAAATTGAAATGTAGCACCTGAAGAACAGATTCTTAGCCAAAAGGCCAAGAAAGACAAATCATTTTTATTAGCTTTGCCTCAACAGCGAGACCAATTTTCTTTCTTTTTTTTAGGGTGACAAGGTTTATTTGGAATATTCCCCTTTTGGAATATTCCGCTTTCCTTTATTAGGGATGCACAGCATGATAACGGACGGAGCGATAAGCGTAATAATGTAATGACAATTTTTCTCTACGCTAAAAAAACGACCCTGATGTCTAAATCTGTCCCGTGGGGAGGCATTATGAATAGGTACTATGTTTAATGTAACGAATTTTTAATATTAAAAAAAGTAACTGGAAAAAGTTATTTCTGATTTAATTACAAAATGCCCTGGAAGTGTTACTCCTGATTAAGTATAAAATGCCCTGGAAAATGTCCATTCTGATTATTTTTTTTTTGTTTACTTGCCTCCCCACAAGGGCGGAATTGGGCATGAGGTCGGTTAAAAATTTAGGGGGAAACCAGCTCCCCGAAAGGGGCTCTCTGGTCAATAACAATAATAAGAATTGTATCAGTAATGAAGGATTTCTCCTCCATTAATCAAGACCAAAATATTGGGGGATTTAAGTCACTGGAATGCTGAAACTGATAGTGCACTCAGACATTCATTTTGAATCCCTAACCGTGTTAATGTTTTTATGTATTACTTTCGAAAAGCTGCTGAAACAGTTTATAATATAAACATTACTTTATTTTAAGTATATTTTAAGCAGTGGGTTACGGGATATGAAGTCAGTCCCGGAAATTACTCAAACCGTTTACGATTTAAACATTACTTATTTCATGTATATTTTTAACAGTGGGGTGGGGGATATTAAATCAGTCCCGAAAATGGGTGAAACCGTTTACGCATTACACATTGCTGTATTTAATGTATAATTTTTAACATTGGGGTGGGAAATATGAAGTCGGTTCCGGAAATGGTTGTAACCATTTACGTCTTGAGCATTACTTTATTTAATGTATATTTTTAACAGAAGGATGGGAGATAAGAAGTCGATCTAGGAAATGGCTGAAAAAGTTTACGATTTATACATTACTTTATTTCATGTATATTTTCAACAATGAGATGGGGATTATAAGTCAGTTCCAGAAATGGCAGAAACAGTTTACTATTTAGACATTACATTATTTCATGTTTATTTTAGCAGTGGGTTTGGAATATAAAGTCAGTTGCAGAAATGGCAGAAACAGTTTACTATTTAGACATTACATTATTTCATGTATATTTTTAGCAGTGGATTTGGGATATAAAGTCAGCCCCGGAAATGGCTTAAACAGTTTACTTATTAGACATTACATTATTTCATGTATATTTTTAGCAGTTGGTTTGGGATATAAAGTCGGTCCCGGAAATGGCTGAAACAGTTTACTATTTAGACATTACATTATTTCATGTATATTTTTAGCAGTGGGTTTGGGATATAAAGTCAGTCCCGGAAATGGCTGAAACAGTTTACAATTAAAATATTTAATGTGTATTTTCAACAGTGGGGTGGCGTACATGAAGACAGTCCAGGGATTGGATGAGATGTGCAAATATATACCAGAAAGCGTCGCACAGTATTGAATGAGATAGGTGGAAAACATATAGTAGCAAAATACCCAGCGTCGCTCGGGATCGAATGAGATAGCTAAACGATATATATGAGCAGAATATGCGGCGTCACTCGGGATTGGATAAGATAGGTGAATCATAAATACTATGAGAATACCCAGAATTTATTTATTTGTTTGTAATGTAATAATCAGCCCAGGCAATATATAGAAGTTATTATTTAAGTAAGGGGGAGCGACATAGTGGGTTAAAGTTATGAAAATTATTGTCGAAATTAGTAACATAGCCAAGAATTATGAAAAAGTATGAACTGCGAGTTACTTGATTGGTGTGTTTGTAATGATATAATAAGCCCAGACAATATATCAAATATATTATATAAGTAAGAGAGAGAGAGGCATAATGTGGGTTTTTAATTATAAAAAATTGTCGAAATTATTAACATATCCAGGATTATCAACAAAGATAAAATGTGAGTTAATCGATTGTGTGTTTATAATAAAATAATCAGCCCAGGAAATATATCAAAGTAATTATGTAAGTAAGAGAGGACAATAAGGATGGTTTAAATTATGAAAAATAATTGTCAAAATTAGTAACATATCCAAGAATTCTGAAAAATGATAATATATTATTGAATGCATTAGTGCGTTTGGAATGAAATAATCAGGCCAGACAATATATCAAAGTTATTATTTTAGTAAGTGGGGCGATGATATGGGTTAAAATGATGAAAAATGATTGTCGGCATAAGTAACATATCGAAGACTTATGAAAAATGACGAAATGTGTGTTAATTGATTGGTGTGTTTGAATTGAAATAATCATCCCAGATAATATATCAAATTTATTATGTTTGTAGTGGGTGGTTGATAATGTGGGTTAAAAATATTAAAAATAATTGTCGAAATGTGTAACATATCAAAGAATTAAGAAAAATGATGAAGTGTGAGTTAATTGATAGTTATGCTTTTTATGAAATAATCAGCTCAGAAAATATATCAAAGTAATTTTTTAGTAAGAGAGGGCGACGAGGATGGTTTAAATTATAAAAACTTATTGTCGAAATAATTAAGATATCCAATAATTACGAAAAATGACTAAATGGGATTTAATTGACTGGTGTGTTTATAATAAAATAATCAGCTTAGAAAATATATCAAAGTTATTATATAAGTAAAGGGGAAGAAGATAAGGAGGGCTTAAATTATGAAAAATTGTTGTCGAAATTAGTAACATATCCAAGAATTACGAAAAATATGATGAAATATTAGTTAATTGATTGGTGTGTTTGTAAGGAAATAATCAGCCTAGACAATATATCAAAGTTATTATTTAGTAAAGAGGGAAGGGCGAAAATGTGGGTCAAGATTATGAAAAAGGATTGTCGAAATAAGTAACATATCCAAAAATTATGAAAAATGATTAAATGTGATTTCATGCATTAGTGTGTTTGTAATAAAATAATAAGCGCAGACAATATTTCAAAGTTATTATTTTATTAAGAGGGGGCGATAATGTGGGTATAAATTATGAAAAATGATTGTCGAAATTAGTAACATACCCAAGAATTATGAAAAACTGGAGGTCAATTGATAAGTGTGTGTGTAATGAAATAATCAGCCCAGCAAATGTATCAAAGTTATTATTTTAGTAAGGTTGGGCGACAACGTTGGTTTAAATTATAAAAAAATATAGTCGAAATTCGTAACATATCCAAGAATTACGAAAAATGATGAAATGTGAGTTGATTGATGTATGTGTTTTTAATGAAATAATCAGCCTAGAAAATATATCAAAGTTATTATTTTAGTAAGGTGTGCGATATGATAAGTTTAAATGATGAAAAATTATTGTCAAAATTAGCACTATATCCAAGAATTATTAAAAATGATGAAATGTGAGTTAATTAATAGTTGTGTTTTTTATAAAATAATCAAGCGATACAATATATCAAATTTACTATTTTAGTAAAGGGGAGGCGATAATGTGGGTTGAAATTATTCAAACATTATTGTCGAAAATAGTAACATATTCAATAATTATGAAAAATGATAAAATGTGAGTTAATTGACCGGTGTGTTTGTAACGAAATTATCAGCCCATGAAATATATCAAAGTTATTATTTTAGTAAGGGGCAGTACAGGTTTAATAAAAAAACTAGAATATGATTGTGCCTTCATTCATGCTGAATAGAACGCTCGCAGCATGCCCAGCAACAATATATTGCATAGGAAAAATGCTGCTGTGGAATTTCCACAGGTCCCGCTAGTAATAATAATAATAATAATAATAATAATAATAATAATAATAATAATAATGCATTAAAGCAACTGAAATGAAAGAGAGAATTGAAAAGGAATACCTCAGGAGAACATGAAAACTCCCGGAAACGAAATTATATAGCAGAAACCTAATAAAAGGTATAAATATATGGGCAGTATAACTAGTGAGATACTCTGGACCGTTTATAGGGTGGACAAAAGAAGAACTGAGACAGCTCGACCAGAAGACCAGGAAACTCATCACCATACATAATGCACTACACCCAAAAGACGATATTGACAGACTCTACGTGAAGAGGAAAGACGACGGGAGAGAACTGGTCTGCATAGAAGATTGTGTGAATGACACAAAAAAAGAACTAAAAAAATACATAATGCAAAATACTGAAAGGATAATTATGGCAGTGAGAGAAACTGAAAAAGAAACAACAAAACAGAAAACAGAGAGACAAATGACAAAACGAGAAAAGAGAAATGGAAAGAGAAACAACTCCACAGAAGATTCATAAGAATGACAAAAGATGAGAATAACGAAAACACCTGTACATGGATCCGAAAAGGACATATAAACCGAGAAACTGAATCTCTGATAATTGCAGCACAAGATAACTCGATAAGAATCAACCCTATCAAAGCAAAGATCGATAAAACACAAGAAAACAGTAAATGCAGACTCTGTGGACAATGAGACGAAACGATAAACCATATAGTAAGTGAATGCAGCAAACTGGCCCAAAAGGAATACAAAAACGGGCATAATCAAGTGGGGAAGGCGGTGCACTGGGAATGATGCAAACGACTGCATTTTGAGCATACAGACAAATGGTACGAAAACCCGCACCGTATTCGAAAACGAGAACCACAAAATCCTATGGGACATGGACTTACTGACGGGCAAACCCATCCAAGCAAGAAGACCGGATGTCGTAATAATTAACAAGAAAGAAAAATCATGTCAAATCGTAGACTTTGCTGTCCCAGCTGACCACAGAGTGAGTATGAAAGAAAAATGAGAAACGGAGCAAATACACAGAGCTAGCCAGAGAGTTAAAAGGGATTTGGATGATGAAGAAAAGCAAAATAATACCAATAATAATAGGAGCACTAGGAACAATTCCGAAAAACTTCGAAAAAAGAGTGGCAGAAATTGGAATCAGAGGAATGACGGCAAAAATACAACGACTAGCGATAATGAAAACGACTGAAATATTAAGGAAAACCCTTGAATGCGGAGAATAATACAAGAATACAATATAATGAAGAAGCGTTACAGGGAATGAAGAACACTGAAGCTGCATATCTACAAGTTCTACACCCCCATCACGCATCCCTCTCCATTGTCTAATCACCGTTCCCTCCCCCAAAAAAGTGATACCAAAGAGCCGAGAAGGGTCAAAGAGCATGGAAAGATCGAGGAGAGAGCATTGGGGAGGCTTGGTGTCACTCAAATTCCAATATAGACCTATGGCCACTACCAGCTAGAGATCAATGGTAAGAGGCTGTTGCGATGACGCAAATTTATTTGCAAATGCTATCGAAAGAGGTAGAGAGAGCTGGACGTCTGGGGAGACTTGTTATCACTCAGCTTCCAGAGAAAATCACATGTTTCCAATCAGATCTTTGATGACTTTTATGAAAGCTCCATGTGAGCCAATAATAATAATAATAATAATAATAATAATAATAATAATAATAATAATAATCTCATCCTCGTCGCCAACAAGACAATATAACGAAGAAGCGACAAGACAATATAACGAAGAAGCGTTACAGGGAATGAAGAACACCGAAGCTGCAGATCTATATGTTCTACACCCCCTATCATGCATCTCTCCATTGTTTTACCACCGCCCCCCCCCAAAAGTGATAAAACAGAGCCGAGAAGGGTCAAAGAGGATGGAAAGACCGAGGAGGGAGCACTGGCCAGACCTCCACTGGACAAGTGCGAAGAGAACTGGGATATTGGGGAGGCTTAGTGCCACTCAAATCCCAGTATAAACCAATGGCCACTGCCAGCGAGAAATCAGTGGTAAGTGGCTGTTGCGATGATGCAAATTTATTTGCAAATGCTATCGAAGGAAGAGGAGAGAGCTGGACGTCTGGGGAGACTTGTTATCACTCAGCTTCCAGAGAACACCACATGTTTCCAATCAGATCTTTGATGACTCGTGTGAAAGCTCCAGGTGAGCCAATAATAATAATAATAATAATAATATTAATAATAATATTAATAATAATATTAATAATAATAATAATAATAATGCGGACTTTAGTGACTCGTCAACTAACGCATTTCGACTGCGTTATGGTTGAACGCCATTTCTACTGTGTAAAGAATATTGTGATGGAAACAACCATTTTTAAACACAGACGCTGAACTCATTTTTTGTTTGTTTTTCCCGAATAATCTGAACAAGCAAGTAAGAAATGTAAAAGAAAAAGGTTATTTATTAATTTCATGCATTTTAATTTTTCTTTGTAAAATTTTTCTACTAATTTCCATATTTGTTTCTGTGTATAAGAACGTAACTTTCTTAACTACCTATTTTATTTATTTACGAAACTCTGTTGCAAGTTGCAAAAATATAATGTTTATTTTTGCAACTTGCTTAGTTACTGAATTTGTTTTAGCATTTTATTCTTACGTGAATATAAATGAAAAAAAAATACTAATTACCAACGGAGAAAAAAGGCCAATGCCACCCATTCTCTACACTAAAACTATGCATACTCGTGTAAGGCTGGACTATCTTCAAACTTCTGTTGCAGAAGACAAATTTCGATTTTGTATAAGTACAAAACTTAGTTGGTCATTTTTTTGTTCTTGCATTTGTACCGCCTGTTCATGTGTTTTTATGTTACTGTGATAGTGCACAATGCTTCTCATCTACGTGAAAGGTAAACAAGTGTGACAGAACCTCAAGTAAAACATTCTGGGTTTGGTGTTGCAACCAACACCACACTATGAAATATGCAACTCACAAATGATACGTAACGTGGGACCTAGAAGAAAGATCTGGGTAACATGAACAGCAGGTTCTCCTTCGGTGGCTAGCATGGGGGACTCAGTCATCATCTTACGAATGTTGATCACTTTTCTAATTTCAGAACCAACAATATCACCGACATAGAACACGTAAGTATCCTCTCTAATTTTAGATACCAAAACAATACAGATAAAAAACAGGAGAGCCAAATTAACCAACATAGACCAAAAACCTGAAGTAAGAAATGGACAACAAAAGAGAATAGAATGGTAATGGAATGCTATTACAGAAATCACTCCAAAGACCAAAAAGAGTTGTTGGACATGTGTTACATGATAAGGCCTGTCCCCTTTTCATGTAAGTATAAAAATAGAGAGATTTAGTTAAAATGAAAATGAAATAGAATAGACGAAATTCGAACCTCGTAATTTAGGCTTAGAAATAGATCACGAGAGAGAATTAGAAAATGGAATGTAAAAATAAACCATTGTTTAGCTTAGAGATAAAATAGTTTTAAGAAAAGGAATGTGCATTTGTCAATTCTGTTATGAAATTGAATTGAAGAATGCAACTATAGGATAATTTAATAAACATGTTTTTAACATATTGGAAATATAGGTTACTGGAAATATAGGTTAAAATTCCTTTTGTAAACAAAGGAAAATGTATTGGACACGCATTTCCAGAACACGTGAAAGAAGACACATGTTTTAACATGTGTATGACGTCATGGAAAATGGGAAGTTCTCGATATAGTTAGAAACTTTAGAGTTAGGCAGAGAGAGTCTGAGGACGAGAGACGACAGTCTGGAGTCCAGAGATGGACAGTCGAACGTCTGGAAGCGAGACGGTCACTTTGAAACATAGAATGTAAAACTTTGAATTCCTGACTAAGAAAACCACCGACCGGTCGAAGAAGAAATAAACGCGTCATGTGTTTTTATAAACGTCGTCTTTGTGTTGTAATTCTACCAAAAGATAAAGTGAAATTGTCATTATGTCTTATATATCCTGTGTTTTAAAATGTCTTCACATACACAATGTCTCTACATCTCATATCTACAATGTGAACACTAAGACTGTCTCAACACTGTCTCCTCACTCTAAGAGCTTCTACTAAATTTCTAAGTATGAACATTTTATATATATGAATCTCTTTATAACACGAACACAGAACGCAACATCTCTCTTAATGAGACCCTCTAAGACTCTAAGACTCACTTTTAATAAGACTTCCTAACAATAATAATAAAAACGAACAATAATAATAATAATAATAATAATAATAATAATAATAATGAAACCACTATATAACACATGTCCAGTGACTACCAAACATCAGAACAAAGAATTACAGACCAAGCGAAACTTATTCTCAAGAGAGGTTGGCTTTCAAAACGAGAACTGAATCAAATACAACAAAAGCAAATGATGGAGCAGACGAGGAAACGCCTCTTGTTGGAGCCCCAAAATAGAAACTCCAGATGTAGAAGACGTGCAATTCTTGGATGCAAGGAACATAGAGACTTAAATCTATGACAGAACTTTACGAGAATGAATTCACTAAAGGAGAAAGCATCAAGCAACCTATGAACGAGGAAAAACAAAGCTCCCGTCCTTAGGGAACCAAGAGTGGAAGAAGGTAAAAGCTGAAACAGAAAAGGTGACACCCATACATCCCAACATATACCATTACAAACCGAAACAATTTCATTTAAGCAGGTGCAAAGACAGTGAATATGAAGTTTAAAGGAGAAAAAAAAGCGGAGAAAGAAAAAGGACCAACAAAACCTGGATAGGAATTGAGGTTGGAAACTCACATCAACAAACTTAAAAAAGAAGTAAAAGATTAAATCGGCTAGAAGAGAGCGAAAAAGTAGAAATGTGATCAGAAGTAGAGACTCAATAAGAAACAGAATGGATTAAAACAAAAAAAAAAAATAGCAGAATATAACGTAAACTAAGACGATACAAATCTGAACAATGCCAGCAAAACAAGACCTTTGAAAACAATGAAAGCAAATTCTATCAGAAAGTGAACGGGGAGAAAACAAGAACAGAAACAACCGGACCCAACAAAAACAAAATGCTACTGGAGTCAGATATGGGAAGAGCGACAGGATCATAAAAAGATGCCGCGTGGCTGGAAAAAAAATGAAGGAATAGCCATAGCAGAAGACGTGAAAGAGAAATAAATCAGTAAGAAAAAATTGAAGAATACCTTCTGAAAAATGGCAAACTGGAGAGCACCGGGCCACGATCGAATACACGCGTGATGGTTTAAGAAATTCACAACATTACATGTAAGATTGATTAAGAACCTGGAAAAATGTATTTTTGAAGCGGACGTGCCCGAACGGATGACCAAAGGTAGAACCGCACTAGTGCAAAAAGACAATGAAAAGGAAACATCCCCTAATTACTGGCTACTAACATGTATGTTTACATACTTTGTGGAAAATACAACTGAGGAAACAAATGTATTATTCCCAACATGACCACGGACTAATCCTGGAGGAACAGAAAAGATACCAGAAAGGAAAAAGGGGAACACATGGCTTATTATATATAGACCATAAGATTCTGAAGGAGGTTAAAAGTAGAAAAAAGAACTTAGACCATGACATGGATAGACTATAAGAATACGCATAACAGGATCCCGCAAGCATGGATAATAGAATGCTCAAGAATGTACAAAATACCAGGTAAGATAATCAATTTGATAGAAAATGTAATGAGAACATGGAGACTTGAATCAACAGCTGATGGACAACACATAAGTGAAATCAAAATTCAAAGAGGGATTTTCCAAGGTGATTCCCGATCACCGTTACTGTTCATTATAGCCATGATGTCCTCAAGTAAATGCCAAGCCGAATAAAGTTTACTAATGCAGAAGAAAAAATAAACCATCTAATGTACAAAGATGAATTACAACTGTTTGCAAAATCAAGAAAAAAACTAGAGAGACGAATATACTCGACCAGAATATTTAGCCAAGATATCCGAATGGAATTCTGTATGGAAAAGTGAGCACTGCTAACCATAAGGAGGGGAAAACTGGAAGCAACAGAAGATATAGCACTCCTAATTAAACAGAGATGAAGGCACTAGATGAACATGATAACTACAAATACTTCGGAGTTCCTGAAACAGGCACTATAAAAGCAACAGAAAATTTGAAAAGAATTCCCCAGAAGAACAAGAAAACTCCAAGAAACTAAACTATATAGTAGCACCTAATTAAAAGTATAAACACATGGGTAGTGTCACTAGTAAGGTACATTGGACTGTTTATAGGTTGAACCAAACAAGAACTGATGCATATCTACCAGAATACAAGGAAACTCATGACTATGTACAATGTACTACACCCAAAGGATAATACTGACTGGCTATACGCGAAAAAGAAAGACGAGAGAAGAGGGCTGGTTTTTATAGAAGCATATAAAAGTGTAAATAACACTAAAAAAGAATAAGATAAATTCATAATGCAGAACACCGAAGGAATAATTACTGCAGCACGAGACACGATATATAGAAACAAAATAGAAAAAGAGACGAGGAAAGAAAAATGGGAAGAGAAAAAGCTACAAGGAGGATTCGTAAAGATGATAGATGATGAGACTAACAAAAACACTTGGAAATAGCTACAAAAAGGAAACATAAACTTAAAATCTGAATCACTAATAACAGCCATGCAAGATAACGCAATTAGAACCAACCACATCAAATCAAAGATAGACAAGATACAAGAAAACAGTAAATGCAAACTCTGCGGACAAAGAGGCGAAACAATAAACCACATGGAAAAAATGAATGCAGCAAACTAGCCCCAAAAGAATATAAAAATAAACACAATCAAACGGAGAAGCAGTACACTTGGAATTATGCAGACGATTGCATCTTAAACACCTACACAAATGGTACAACCACAAACCACCAGGAGTACTGGAAAATAAAAGCAACAAAATCCTATGGGACATGGATATATATATAAACGGATAGACCTATCCAAGCAAGAAGACCTGATATCATAATAGTTAACGAGAAGGAAAAGTCCTGCCAGATTGAAAATTTTGCCGTTTCAGCCTACAACTGAGTGAAGATGAAGGACACGGAAAAGTGGATCAAATACACAAAACTGGCCAGAGAGCTCAAAGGGATCTGGAAAATGAAGAAAATTGTAATAACACCATTAATAGTAAGAGCGCTAGGAACAATACCGAAAAACTTTGAAAAAGAATTGGAGAGATTGGAATCAGAGGGATGACTGGGAACATACAGCAGAAATATTAAGGAAAAACCTTAAATGTGGAAACTAACACACACGAACTACAGACACAAATTGGACACACAGAAACGACTACAGACGTAAAAGGCAAAGGAACATCACATGGAATGAACGGTATAACGGTAAGATGCATTCCTACCGTTTTTGTTCTTTTTAGTGTGTGTCACTATAAACTAGAGTCAAACCAAATAAATGAGGGTCAAGGAGGATGGAAAGACATAGGAGAGAAAGCACTAACTAGACCTCCGCTTGTTGAGTGCAAGCAGATCTCGGATCTTGGGGAGGCTTATTGTAAACCAAAATCCAGTGAGGACCAATGGTCGCTGCCAACGAGAAATCAATGGCAAGCGACTCTGGTGATAACGCAAATATTTTTGCAAAGGTTATCGAAAGAGATGGAGAGTACTGGGAGACTCTAGAGAACATCACAAGAGAAATCTTTGATGACGGCCTGTGTGACTACTTCTAGTGAGTAAATAATAATGAAGGGAGGGAAGAGCCTTGCTTCGTGGATAGAAAGAACTTTGAGTCTTGATCGACAGTTTTTCTAGAGCTGGGATATCCATAAAAATCTGGTTGGTGGGAACCATAAAAAACTCCCGTTGTAGGGAAGTATCAGTTTGAGGTTCAGCGTTCTACGCGGAGATGAAGTGCTCTTTAGCTTTGATTGGCAGTCACCTAGAGATGATGTCTCGATAAAAACACCAGGAAAAGAACCTCTACAAATAAAACTCATTCTTATGATGAAATACAAATGAATTGAATCTGGGAAAGACTGAACCTTTAGTGCAAGACTCCGAGCCCTCCGGGTCAGAAGTTCAATCGGACAGCACTTCTGACTTTGGAGTGTCGAGTTTGCCCAAATCAAAAAAATTCATTTATTATTAATTATTATTATTATTATTATTATTATTATTATTATTATTATTATTATTATTATTATTGTTGTTGTTGTTGTTGCTGTTGTTGTTGCTGCTGCTGCTGCTGCTGATGATGATGATGATGATGATGATGATCCAACTCGTCGAGATAGGGAATCGAAACTAAGAAGGCGAGATGGATAAAGACGCGTCAGTTTTATCTCACGTAGAGACATACACAAAATAGAATTATTTAAAATGTTCTCCTTATTTCTGCTAGGCACGCATATCATGTAGTTACTTGACCTTTATTTTAATCTCGACCTATCATGACCTAATCTTCCACACTTTGTCTAAAGTTCAATCTCGCATAGTTTCATTGTTTCGTTCTACTCAAGATTTGCACTTATGGTCTCCCCACCTGTGCGTATGCGATACACACAGAAACTTTGAGATAGGATTTAACACAACTTCAACGGACAGGACTTCTTACATGGATTGAATTCACGCATCACATATAAGATGCGCTCATGCAATCTATGCGTTTAGTGACGAAAATATAAAAATGATATTTTTAAAATTAAGCCGCGGGACCGACGAACAATTTAGCCGAAATTTCTTATTAAGTTTCTATCACTTTCATCCTCTCTCATCGATGTTGTTTCACGCCGGC
This sequence comes from Euprymna scolopes, assembly GCF_053919585.1. Lineage (NCBI taxonomy): Eukaryota > Metazoa > Mollusca > Cephalopoda > Sepiida > Sepiolidae > Euprymna > Euprymna scolopes. The sequence goes on along the minus strand of NC_136493.1, from coordinate 73,872,201 downwards.
ACTTATTTTATACGGTACCTATTACTCTCACTTCTGTATCTCTTGTGTATGCAAACATAAGGTGATCGTAAGTAATGGCGAAGTCTATTTCAAGCGGAAAAATATGTAAAACAAAACATCATAGTACAGAAAAATGTGCTTAAAAGCTTTAACGTAAAAATAGTTGTGGACTATGGTAGTTACTGCTAGTAAACGTAAAATATATAAAAAGAAAACAACACTGAAATCGCGTGTAGAAAGAAAAGAAATAATCAGTCGATTTTGGTTTTAGTTCGTTTCTACACGTTTAAAAGAGATAAACGTGTACGAAGTGTATTTTTGTGTATTAATTTTTACAACAGATATTCTCTCGATATTTCTGTCTCACTTTCTCTCTAGTGCAGTATTTGTGTTCTTGTTCAAATTTGTACTAAGAAAGTTCAAGTAATAATGGAGTATGAAGGAATAACATAATCGCAGACAAAGTAAATTCAAATACTATAACATTATCTTCTTCTAAGGAGACAGAGAAAGAAAGAGAGATTGGGACAAATATATGAATATAGAGATAGTGAGAGAAATAGACAGCGTTACAGGGAGAAAGAGAAAGAGAGATAAAGAGACTGCTCCAGAAAAAATAAGTGTCCCCCTAGCTTAAAGTATTATGGAGCCGAACTTTCTTTAAAACTTAAAATATATCCTAAGTTCACAAAATTTATACTATACGTATAAAATTCTCAGATAGAGACGATGAAAGTGACCCCAAATCGCAACGCTATGCTCTATAGCTACCCGTTCCCACATTTAAATGACCCATGGAGGAAGAATCACTTGTGAATTTCAAATGTAAATGAAACTTTGATCATATGTGTAAGATGCTAATTGTGGAAGTTTTTTAAAATTTCAGATAATTTAGACCATATTATGGGGGAAATGAGTGAGAGGACAGTAAAAACAACGAAATAGTATGATATAATTAGCATAATATAGAATATGATATTATTAGCATAATATATAATATGATAATATTAGCATAATATATAATATGATATCATTAGCATAATATATAATATGATATTATTAGCATAATATATAATATGATAATATAAGCATAATATATAATATGATATCATTAGCATAATATATAATATGATATTATAAGCATAATATATAATATGATATCATTTGCATAATATATAATATGATAATATTAGCATAATATATAATATGATATTATTAGCATTATATATAATATGATAATATTAGCATAATATATAATATGATATTATTAGCATAATATAGCATATGATATTATTAGCATAATATATAATATGATAATATTAGCATAATATATAATATGATATCATTAGCATAATATATAATATGATATTATTAGCATAATATATAATATGATAATATTAGCATAATATATAATATGATATTATTAGCATAATATATAATATGATATTATAAGCATAATATATAATATGATATCATTTGCATAATATATAATATGATAATATTAGCATAATATATAATATGATATTATTAGCATTATATATAATATGATATTATTAGCATAATATATAATATGATATTATTAGCATAATATATAATATGATAATATTAGCATAATATATAATATGATATCATTAGCATAATATATAATATGATATCATTAGCATAATATATAATATGATATCATTTGCATAATATATAATATGATAATATTAGCATAATATATAATATGATATTATTAGCATAATATATAATATGATAATATTAGCATAATATATAATATAATAATATTAGCATAATATATAATATGATATCATTAGCATAATATATAATATGATATTATTAGCATAATATATAATATGATAATATTAGCATATTATATAATATGATATCATTTGCATAATATAAAATATGATATTATTAGCATAATATATAATATGACATCATTAGCATAATATATAATATGATATTATTAGCATAATATATAATATGATAATATTAGCATAATATATAACATGATATTATTAGCATAATATATAACATGATATCATTAGCATAATATATAATATGATATTATTAGCATAATATATAATATGATAATATTAGCATAATATATAACATGATAGCATTAGCATACTATATAATATGATAATATTAGCATAATATATAATATGATAATATTAGCATGATATATAATATGATAATACTAGCATAATATATAATATGATATCATTAGCATAATATATAATATGATATTATGAGCATAATATATAATATGATATCATTTGCATAATATATAACATGATAATATTAGCATAATATATAATATGATATTATAAGCATAATATATAATATGATATTATTAGCATAATATATAATATGATAATATTAGCATAATATATAATATGATATTATTAGCATAATATAAAATATGATATTATTAGCATAATATATAATATAATAATATTAGCATAATATATAATATGATATCATTAGCATAATATATAATATGATATTATTAGCATAATATATGATATGATAATATTAGCATAATATATAATATGATATTATTAGCATAATATATAATATGATATCATTAGCATAATATATAATATGATATCATTAGCATAATATATAATATGATGTTATTATCATAATATATAACATGATATTATTAGCATAATATATAATATGATAATATTAGCATAATATATTATATGATATCATTAGCATAATATATAATATGATATTATAAGCATAATATATAATATGATATCATTTGCATAATATATAATATGATAATATTAGCATAATATATAATATAATATTATTAGCATTATATATAATATGATATTATTAGCATAATATATAATATGATATTATTAGCATAATATATAATATGATAATATTAGCATAATATATAATATGATATCATTAGCATAATATATAATATGATAATATAAGCATAATATATAATATGATATCATTTGCATAATATATAATATGATAATATTAGCATCATATATAATATGATATTATTAGCATAATATATAATATGATAATATTAGCATAATATATAATATGATAATATTAGCATAATATATAATATGATATCATTAGCATAATATATAATATGATATTATTAGCATAATATATAATATGATAATATTAGCATAATATATAATATGATATCATTTGCATAATATACAATATGATATTATTAGCATAATATATAATATGATATCATTAGCATAATATATAATATGGTATTATTAGCATAATATATAATATGATAATATTAGCATAATATATAACATGATATTATTAGCATAATATATAACATGATATCATTAGCATAATATATAATATGATATTATTAGCATAATATATAATATGATAATATTAGCATAATATATAACATGATATCATTAGCATACTATATATTATGATAATATTAGCATAATATATAATATGATAATATTAGCATGATATATAATATGATAATATTAGCATAATATATAATATGATATTATTAGCATAATATATAATATGATATCATTTGCATTATATATAATATTATAATATTAGCATAATATGTAATATGATTATATTAGCATAATATATAATATGATATTATTAGCATAATATATAATATGATAATATTAGCATAATATATAATATGATATCATTAGCATAATATATAACATGATATCATTAGCATAATATATAACATGATAATATTAGCATAATATATAATATGATATCATTAGCATAATATATAATATGATATTATTAGCATAATATATAATATGATAATATTAGCATAATATATAATATGATATTATTAGCATAATATATAACATGATATCATTAGCATAAAATATAATATGATAATATTAGCATAATATAGATATATAATCATTAGCATAATATATAATATGATATTATTATCATAATATATAACATGATATTATTAGCATAATATATAATATGATATTATTAGCATGATATACAATATGATATCATTAGCATAATATATAATATGATATTATTAGCATAATATATAATATGATAATATTAGCATATTATATAATATGATAATATTAGCATAATATATAATATGATATTATTAGCATAATATATAATAGGATAATATTAGCGTAATATATAATATGATATCATTTGCATAATATATAATATTATATTAGCATAATATATAATATGATAATATTAGCATAATATATAATATGATATTATTAGCATAATATATAATATGATAATATTAGCATAATATATAATATGATATTATTAGCATTATATATAACATGATATCATTAGCATAATATATAATATGATAATATTAGCATAATATATAATATGATAATATTAGCATAATATATAATATGATATTATTAGCATAATATATAATATGATAATATACACATAATATATAATATGATATTATTAGCATAATATATAACATGATATCATTAGCATAAAATATAATATGATAATATTAGCATAATATATAATATGATATCATTAGCATAATATATAATATGATATTATTAGCATAATATATAACATGATATTATTAGCATAATATATAACATGATATTATTAGCATAATATATAATATGATATTATTAGCATAATATATAATATGATATTATTAGCATAATATATAATATTATATATTATTAGCATAATATATAATATGATATTATTAGCATAATATATAATATGATATCATTAACATAATATATAATATGATAATATTAGCATAATATATAATATGATATCATTAGCATAATATATAATATGATATCATTAGCATAATATATAATATGATATAATTAGCATAATATATAATAGCGCCGCCAAGTCTTCATGCTAGCACACACACAACATTGTTGAATCCAAATTTTTTCCAAATTAAAAATTATTATGCGAACCAATACATGACTCTTTTTCAAATTTCCAATCGAAACTGTATTTTGAAAGACTTTAAATATTAAAATTTTAGATCGTACTGAAATATAATCCCAGACCAATCTAAGAAGCACTCAATTGCTTACAAGATAATGCTACTAATCATTTGATTCTTTGATGTACATTCTGCAATTCAAGAATTAAAATGGCAAAACAAAGAATTATCCAGAGATACGGTAGATAGAAACATTAGACTTTAAAAAGGAAGGCAAAGTTACTGAAAACTTAGTAAAGTAATGAATTCAGCACTAAAATAAATGAAATATAACCAAAAATATAAGAAGTATGGCGACGGTACAGCAAACCTCCAAAGGTAGATACAAATATCTACACATATCACCAAACTTTATAGAAGCAGAGATATTGGAATTTATTTAAGATTTTAATATATTTTTAATCAGATGTTTATTCTATTTTCTAAGTGGGTGGACTTTTATTAGTGTTAGGCGCATATTGTTATTCATTACAGCATGTTTTTTTGGGGAGTTTGTCCCGTCTGAGTTGACTATTTCATTCGGTGAGGTAGACTGCATTACCATCTTGCAAGAGACTCTTATCAACGAATTTACCCTCTTCCATTGCCCGTCCGTGCGTAAACAGTGGGGCCATCTGTCTGGCCGAGCTATCCACTCTTATAGAATCACTCAACCATAATATATGTTTCTCAGGATAGCGACCCTCCGTTTTCCAATACATACTTTTCACTTTTGGGTTGTCTCTTTAAGTGTTAACCACAATGACGGGTGCGTGGAGGAGTGAGGGCAAGGAAGAAGACATTTTTTTCCGCTTTGGTTTTCTGAAGATAGAAAGAACACAATAAACTAAATTTGGGCAGATTTTTGCAATGAATCATTATCAGTACTAACTAACCTACACAACTGTTCAGGATTATACACAGTAAATATCATCTTAAACGTTACATATATGTGAGTATATTTAATAAGAAAGTGCGTTCAATAAATCGAAGCATTTAACTATGTAAATTCAGAAGCGTAGCAGTCATACCTATAATCTTCAACAGAATTGCAACGAAATACACATTATATAACTTTTTGCCATAAAAGGGGGGTAATACTAGTCGAACAGACATATACTGCAAAGACGTAGGTGAAGCCTCGGGTGTTATAAAGACTGATGAAGCTATACTGCTCGACTCTATGAGTGGCATAATACGTCATAATACGTGGATATAAAGTCCATGTCAACAAAACCGATAACATCCCTTGAATTGAACATTGAAATATAGAACAAATAATAACAGTCATAGTATAGTTTCGACATCAGATTTTAATTGGTAAATTATTATTATTACTATTTATTCAATAGGAGGAGTCACACAAACTGTCATAAAAGATTTCTGTTTGAGAAAAGCGTGTGGTGTTCTTTGAAGTCTGAATAACAACAAGTGTCCCCAGATTTCCAGTACTCTCCATTTCTTTCAATATGCTTTGAAGATGAATTTGCGTTATCGCAACAGTCGGTTACCATTGATTACTCATTGGCAGCGACTATTCGTCTTCACTGGAATTTAATTGGCAATAAACCTCCCCAAGCTCCCAGTCCTCTTTGCACTCATCCAGCGGGGGTCTGGTTAGTGCTCTTTCTTCTCGGTCTTTTCATCGCCTTTGGACCTCCTCACTTATTTCGTGTGGCGCTTGTTATACACACGGAGAAAAAGGTGGGTAGAAGTCAGGGGCACAGGGGGGTTTAACTTACAATTATACAGTTTCAGTCTTCATGATTCTATGTGATGTTCTTTTATGTTTTAATCTGTAACAGTTTCTGTATGTGCTTGTAGCTCATGTGTGTTAGTGTCCACATTGAAAGGGTTTCCTTAATATTTCAGCCGTTTTCATTATTGCTATCCGTTGTATTTTTCAGCTCTCCCTCTGATTCAAATCTATTTTCTTTTCAAAAGTTTCGGTATTGTTCCTAGCGCTCTTACTAGCGCGGTATTATATTGATTTTCTCCATCTTCCAGATACCTTTGATTTCTTTGGCCAGTTCTGTGTATTTATCCGCTTCTTTGTCTTCTTGGTCTTCACTCTGTTGTCTGTTGGAACGGCAAAATCAACAATCTGGCAGGACTTTTCCTTCTTGTAAAGAATTATGATATCCGGTCTTCTTGTTGGGTGTATTTATCCGTTTATATATCCATATCCCATATAATTCTGTAACTTTCATTTTCCAGTACTGCTGCCAGTTTGTTCCATCTGCATAATTCCCAATATACTGCCTTCCCTGTTTATACTTATGTTCTTTTTGGTTTAGTTTCCTGCATTCGCTTATTATGTAGTACATTGCTTAGTCTCTTTGTCCATGGAGTTTGCATTTTCTGTTCACATTCACGAAGTATACACCCCCACTTTTTTCAGAGTGTAAATCACACCCGAATATTTTAGAAAAACGAATGTAATTTTCATTTTCAATATCGACGCTTTTTTGGTCTGATAAAGTGGTCCTTTTGAATTGGGATTCCACTGAAACATGTATGCACATATGTAACAATAATGTTTGTATAATAAACAGACTATATATATGCATATATATATATATATATATATATATATATATATATATATATATATATCAAGAATGGGAGATCAATAGAAACGTTGTTTTAATTTGAATAAAATAAAATATGCATCAAGTGCGTTTGAAACCAAATCACAATGTAATATTAGGAAAATAAACAAATATTTTACTTGTTTGAAATTTATCACAAATGTATTTCAGAGGCAGACTCCATCTTCAATGTGTTGTTTTGTATCTTTTTTTCTTTTCTTCTTCCTTGCCATGTTGTAAATTTTGAGAAAGAAGTCTGTATAGAGCCGTGCATAATTCATTGATAAAAGAATTGTTTTGTTTATAAAAATATACACATACACACAAGTAGAGAAATTGGGGCCATCCATTAATGTTTTAAAATTCGTATCAGAGTGTCAGTTATAAAATTTGTGTCAACGTGAAATCGTTTGGCCGAATTGTTTAATAACTGTCAATCAAACAAGAATTTTTCACAACTTTTACACTTTTAAAAAGCATGTATGAATACCATGTTACAAAATCCTATTGTCTGTACAAATGCACTTTGATTGAAAAGGCATTGGTGTGTTCACAGTCGAACTTTTCAGCTTTTCATTTGTTTTTTGAAAAAGGGACAATTTTGTTGACAGACTTTGTTATTGTTGTTGTACCAGAATTTTTTTTTCTCTTGAAAATAGTTATAATTGTAAGTTAAATGGAAAGCATAGTTAAATGTATTAATGTATTTTTTTGAAAATGTTTTTATGGTGTTGAACAAATATTGTAAATTGTCTTAAATGTATGTATAGTGTTATTGTATTTTAACGTCAAGAATTCAAAGTCATAATTAGGTAGATAAATAAAAATGGAAAGAATCAAGTCATAGGAAAATAAAATGGAATGATAATTGAGACAAATGGTTGGCCTAGAAATAAGTTAGAATTTTAGAGAGGGGACAAAATAGAAAATTACGTAAACGGGTATTTTGAGAGATTTTTCTGATGTGACAAGCCAAAAGAGAGAACTTTTGATAATTGCTTTTTGTTATTTTTTTAATGTCCATAAACATTTTTCGCAAGATGTGTAGCTTGCCAGGTAAGAATTAGAAATGCCCTGTTAGAAACATAATGGATATGCGGAATTGGGTGCTTATAAAGCATGCCGCAAGTGACGGTAGCAAGCAGATGATAAGTCTTGACTCAATATATTAAAAAGGCAGGCGATGAAGGATGCGAGAATTCCTTAGGGTACCAAAAGGACTATGAGAGTTAGTACCACAGGCAAATCACATATAGCATTAAGAAGGGAGAGAAAAGTAAAATATACCGTAAGTACGTAAGAAGATATAATCTTATATTTTTTTTAGAGATGCACGAATGCGGGATATCTCTGCTGGATCTTGGACGCTCTGATGAAAAAAATAGAAAAATCATAGAAATCTGGCTAAAGTTAGAATTTAGTGCGCAAACAGGAATTTTGGTGAAAGGGATGGAGGTTATTTAGTTAAGAGTGATGTTTTCTAAGCCTTCATCAAGTTCCAAGGGTCCCAGCAAAGAAATCCGAGCGAATCACTGTGATGAAAAGGTATAACTTAATAATGAGAAACCAACGACTTTTAAGTAAATGAGCTTTGAGTATGCCTCAAAAGAAATAAGATAGTTAGAAAATGAAACAAAGCTCTAATTAGTAGAACACCCAGGTGAAAGAAAGGATCAGAACCCTTTTGGACGAAAGAAGTCGTCGAGTTTGAGAAACGTAAAATGAGACCTCGGGTTTACGGCATAAGGGTAGCTGGATGAAGCAGCTGATGTGAATCATAGGATGTACTACCCTACACCCAAAAAGGAAATGCCAAGAAGATCAGAGAGAGATTCTGATCTAAAAAAATAAAATTATGAAGTCAGTTGGAAAGGGCTAACTAAAGGAGTTTTTTTTGGGTGGGGTCTGATCTTTCTTAGTCAAGTGGTTGTATAGATATAGAGAAACAATGTACTAGACTTTAAAAATGAGTACATTTTTTTGAAAAATGGGAAGGAGAGGAATGTTACAGGAAAATGGCTGCCCTCTTTTCTGTAAGTAAGAAGAATTTTAGATAAGTGGAAAATGAAATTAGGATAGACCGAGATTCGGACTTTGTAAGCAAGGTTCAGAAATAGATTCAGAAAATGGAATGTTAGAATTTCGCATTGTTCAATTTCATATAAAATAGTTTAGATATCTTTGTATTGTAAAAAGAATTTAATTGTGCATTCTTTAATGGAAATTGAATTAAAAAGGTCGGCTAAAAATAATGAACAATACAATTTAAAAACATATTGAAAAATAATTTAGGTTGAAAAATAGGTTAGTGAGAATTATTTGTTGCAGAAGTGTGTTTTGGAAATGCATGTTTAAGCAACGTGAGTCGATCACGTTTTGAGACCACACATCTGACGTCATAGCAAAAATGAATTCTCAATATAGGAGCTAGTTTCAGTTGAGTCAGTCGAAGATCAGAGCCAATCGAGTCCGAATCGAACAGACAGCAGAGTCGATCGGACAGAGCTGACATGATCGGAGGAGGGTCCTTTTAGAAGCGAAAGGGAGAACGTTTAATTATGTAGAACGACTTTTAATTCCTTGACGACATCATCATTCGACAGGTCGATCAGATAATAAAGAAGTTATCATCATGTTTTTGTAAAACTGTGTCGTGTCATCATTCAACAGCAAAAGATAATGTGTGAAACATCCTTGATATGAACTCTGTCTCCCTCATCGTTATTAATGAACTTTGTATAACCCATCCTAAGTAATTTCCCTCTCCACCATAAGTAATGACTGTCCCCTCCTGTTTTAAAAGAACTGATCACACTCTCTCAGTCGCTAATATATAAGAAACATCACAGACTGTATAAATGCCTCTCTCTTCTCTCTCTCATCATCGTCAACCTTGCATTGCACGTACCCGTTACATATCCCACCATCTCTCGATATATGATCCCCAATATTAACCCCTTGCTACACATTATTTCGAGTACTTTTGCAAATTAATTTGCCTTATCGCAACAGCTATTTATTATTGATTTCTCGCTAGCATCGACCATTGGTTTTCACTGGAATTTCGGTAGCACTAAGCCTCTCCAAGGTCACAGTCCTCTTCGCACTCATCCAGTGGAGGTCTTGTAAGTGCTTTATTTCCTATGTAACTCCATTCTCCTTGATCCTTCACGACTATTTTGTGTGATGCTTGTTGATTCGGCATCAACAATTATACTTACATTTACAATTATACAATTTACTTACAAGTACACAGTTTTAGTTTTCTTGATTTTATATGATATTTCGTTGTGTATCACTTATGCAGTTGTTTCTATCTGTCTTGTTAGCATGGGATGTGTATTAGACTCCGTATTCAAGGATTTTCCTTAATATTTCACGCATTTTTATTATTATTATTATTATCGGTTGCACATTGTCAGCGAATTCCTCTGATTCCGATATTTCCTATTCCCCATCAGTTTTCAATGTTTTTTTTTTGTTTCTATGCTCCTATTATTATTCGTGTTATTTTGATTTTCTTCATCTTCCATATCTCCTCAAGCTCTCTGGCCAGCTCTGTGTATTTACTCCTATTTTTTGTCTCTTTCATAATTACCTTGTGACCTGGCAGAACGGCGAAATCTACAATCTGATGAGACTTTTTTTCTTTTTGCTAACTATTATGATATCCAGTTTTCTTGTTTGGATTGATTTGTCTGTTTGTACGTCCACGTCTAATAGGATTTTGTGACTTCTGTTTTTAAGTACTGCTACCGGTTTGTGATTATATAATTTGTCTGGGTGTTCAAAATGCAATTGTTCACACGGCTCCTAATGTACTGCCTTCGTCACTTGATCAGGTCTATTTGTGATAGTTTCTACATTTACTTATTATGTGGTTTATCGTTTCCTCTCTTTGTGAATTTGATGTTTTGTGTGTTGTCGATTCTTGCTTTGATATGGTTGGTTCTAATCGCGTTATCTTGTGATTAGCGATTCGGTTTATCTGATTAGATGTCCATTCCGCAGCAATGCCTATGTGTTTTCGTTAATCTCATCTTTTTGTCATCCTTATGAATCGTTCGAGGAATTGTTTCCTTTCGAGTTCCCTTATCTTAGAGTGATAATCCTTTCTGTGTTCTGCATATGTATTACTCTAATTTTTTTTTTCGTGTCGTTCACATAGTCTTCTTTATTAAGCAGTTCTCTTATTCCATCTGCCATCTTCACATAGAGTCGATCAGCATCATCTTTTGGATATAATGAGTTGTGCATCGTCAAAAATTTCCTTGTCTTCTGATCGAGATGCATCAATTCTTTTTTGGTTCAGCCTACGAACGTTCCAAAGTATCTTATTAGTGATACTGCCCAGGCTCCTATTATATAATTTTGGCTCCAGAAGATATCATGTTCTGAGGTATTCTTTTCCAAGTTTCTCTTTCATTTCTGTTGCTTTGATGTTGTCAGCTTTCAGAACTCACAAATATTATAGTTGTCCTATTCGCCTAGTATCCTCATCTCTCCGTAGTTTTGTAGGTCTATACTCTCCGTTGACTCCATCTGCGCCTTCACATAATTAACACACTTTTCGATGCCAGTTTCTCTGAGCTCATTTTTCGATGATTTCATGACTCCTGCGACTGCTCTTACAATTATTCTGATTCTAGTCAGTCTGATAAATCTTTCATTTAACTGTTTCTCTTTCCAATTTCTTTACCACCTCTCTTTTCGGTTACGCTATTTATATTGGTGATTCCTATTGAACTAACGACCTTCTTCTTCTATTACTATTTATATTCTTAGTAGTAGCAATAATAGCTGTTATAATAGTATTGATATTCAATACGCAACAATTGTTCCTGTGACATATTTCTCTGTTTATATATATATATATATATATATATATATATATATATATATATATATATATGTATACATATATATATGTATGCATATATATATGTATACATATATATATGTATACATATATATGCATATATATATATATACATATATATATATATGTATACATATATATATGTATACATATATATGCATATATATATATACATATATACATTGCTGTGTCGCTGTTTCACAGCTCATCAATGCGGCTAGACAAGCAACTACCTTAACCCAGGATCGACCAAACAATAGTCAATTTTCGAGCAATAAAAATAGTGATATATATATATATATATATATATATATATATATATATATATATATATATATATATATATATATATATATATACCACTATTTTTATTACTTGAAAATAATAAAATAGAAACGGTTAATTTAAATGAATTTCTCTAGTCCGGTCAGACATGAAATAAAATTAACTCATAAATATATAAATAAATTCTTTACTCTCGCCGGCCCCTGTGTCTTCTTCAAGATCAGATGCATTCCCTGTCTACGTGATAAGTACTGTATAATGCGATATATATTTTCCTGCGTGCGCTTATAATATTAACATATCGCCCCCCTTCTCTCTCTTACTTCACCATTCTCGTTCCCTCCTTTTTCCTCCCATTTTACCCCCGTCTCTCCCTTGATTCTAGGTTTATTTCTGTCTTTTTTCTTTTTCTTTTGCTTTAATTGTTGTCTTATTGTATTGTTTTATATATATATATATATATATATTTATATATATATGTGTGTGTGTATGTATGTATGTATGTATGTACGTATGTATGTACATATGTATGTATTCACTAATTAAGTTTAAGGTTATCCTAATTTTAATTTATTTTATCTTTTCTTCACATGTGATTCTGTCCGGACAAGAACTTTTGTGAACGTTCTCTAATATCCAGTAATAACTAAACTGTTTTAAAAGCAACATCGTCTGATTGTCTGTAGTTGTTTATGACTAGTTGATTGAAACATACTCATGCGTGTGTAGCGATACCTAAATTTTATACAAAAATAGATAAAAAATATACTTTTTAATATAAAATTTATACGTTTCAGTGCGTGTGTGTGTGTGAGTAATATACAGCGAGCGGTGTATATCCACTCCTGAGTATAGGTATATGCGTATGCTTGCTTCTAGAGTGTGTGTGTGTGTATGTATGTATGTATGTATGTGTGTGTGTGTGTGTGAATTGAAATACACCGGTCAGCACTCAATAGCCATGAGGAATGTTTTTAATTATTGACCGCAAGACCAAAATACTACATTCTCAAGTACCTTATACCATAAAAATCAAAAGATGGGATAGATAAACTTCAAAAAGGAATATAAAAAAGAGAAGTAAAAAAGAGGAGGTTTATTATATTCAAAGACCTTACTTGTACTCTCCCTACTCATAACCCCATCCATGTTATATTCTAACTTTGTAAACGAAATAAGAAAATGTTTTTGTTTGAAATATCAGTTCTCGACGATAATTCTTGACCTGAAGACGTAATCCCCCAACACGGATGATTACAGAATGCACATATCTAGCCATCAATGTTTGTATAAATAAATTTAGTATCCTGGTCTGTTTATTTATTGAGCCCTCTTTAGTAGACACATGTTTCATTGGATGTACTTCTAGGAAACTAAACTCTACTGGCTATATATATATATATATATATATATATATATATATATATATATATATGTGTGTGTGTGTGTGTGTGTGTTTGTGTGTGTGTGTGGTATATATTGTTTTTAATCGTATCATTGAATAAAGAGACATAGCGATCATGAATTTAGCATATATATTGTTCGCGGATTATGGTTTTTGTTTGTTTGTTTTAGTTCTAAAAGTTTGTTTCGGGTCAAATATGTCCACAATTAGTCTTATGGATCGATATCCGTGTTTTCAAATATGCCATTCAATGTATCGAAGCTGTGAAAATAGTTTAAAAGGAAATACAACTGCGAATTATCGATTCTATTTCAGTATTCTTGAGATAACAGATAAATCAATCTGGTTTATTTATCGATCATTTTCCGTTGAAATTAAACATTAGACACATCAATATTAAAGATGTTTAAGTAGAGAGAGAGAGAGGGAGAGAGAGAAAGAGAGAGTGAAAAACTACTTCCGGTGTTTTCGCGCATTGCCAGGACATTTTGACATGAGGATACTTGTGCCTATAAGTTAATACCGACAAAATATTTCAATAATTTTTTTTTTAAATATAGAAGTTAAAAAATATTTAATGGAAACTGTAATAATTAGTTCGGGGTTTGGATGTAAATATTTCATTATAATTGTATAATTCCCTGACTTGTTTCGTACTAAAGGCGAAAGCTAAAGGGACGGCATGATAGATTGTGAGAGTTTAAACTTTATTAGGAATATATATCTCGATTGTTTAAAGTGACTGCTTATAAAATCTTAATTTTCTTAAAATACGTGTTAGTGTGAGGTTATGCAATTTGCGCATATATACGCACAATTTTCCGCTCTTCTGTTTCTGTGAATGGTTGCACAATGCGTTTCGAACAGCAATCACAACGGGCAATCGAAACGCACGTTTCTCTTACTGTATATTCGTACATTTTTTTCTCTGTAAATTTTTAGTCGTTTTTCCTTTTCCATTTTTCCTCTCTATCTGTCATTTCCTCTTCACTATTGTATTTTTAACATCTGTTATTGCATTGAAATTTTGACGACGATAAAATATGTTCAGGAATTATCGATTATTATCTACTTATAGTAAAACATTTATTTGTTTATTTTTATATCAATAAATTTGTGAGTAAATACGTGCTTTCTACTAGTCTTCAGGTGAAACTTTTCAAGTAGTAAGATAGGGGCGTCAGTCAGACAACCCACGCTGTGTAACACTGTCGCTTGAACGGAACCCTGGTGCCTCGTCGGTGTGGCTTCTCCCAAGAGATTAAGCGCCCCAGATTAAGCTAATTGCCATCATACCTACTGGTCCTGATTATATTAGAAATATGCCGACTAGTAAATATCAGGACAGGTATATGTATGTGTTGAATGGGTACTAAATTATGCAATACGAAAATAACAAATAATTGTTTGGTTAAAGATATCGTTTGAATTATATACTGACCTGAACTATTGACATTGTTTTAAATACATACGTGTGAAATTCAAACGACGGTCTACATCCTTTGTTACGTGGTTTCTATTTGCTTTCTTTTCTTCTTTCTCCTCTTGCAGTTAATTGTTTCTGATTGATGACATATCACGACGATGTTGCCCGGCACAGGTCGGTCCATTCTCAGTTGCCGGTTACGTACCGCGTCTTCTACTTCTTTTAACTAAACGACGATCAAGGAACTGTTTTCTGTTGTGTGTAACTGTGTCGTCAAATGCGGTTCATAACCACTAGAACTTTCTTGTAATCATCGGTTGTATTTTTGTGACCTTTACCATCGGTCACAGCGGTATTAAATGAATTTAGAAAGAAAAATAACGTTGTTTCTTTTGCTCATCGGAAATGACTGCAATCTATATATCTATAAAAGTGAACGTGTCTATCTGTCTGTCTGTCTGTCTGTGTGCCTGTCTGTCTGTGTGTCTGTCTGTCTGTGTACATTTCCCTACGCAATAACTCTGTCAATTTTTAGTCTATAGACTCGAAATTTGAAATACCGGGTACTGAGATTTGGGAAAATCGACGTGACGGGTGTCAGCCAGAAATTTGGTTGTTAAGGGGTCAAATTTCAACGATTTGACCTTTAAGAACTCTACCAAACTCCTCCGACAATTTTGGGTCTAGACACTTGAAATTTTAGATTTAGGTTCCTTGAACATGGATCTAACTTAATAAAGTGATTTGAGCCCGAAACAATAAATTGTAAGGGGTCATAATAGGGGTCAAAGTTTTTAAAAATTAACCATTTTTTTTTGTTTTTTTTTGCTTTTTTTGCACAGCATACACCTCCAAACACCCGAGCAACGCCGGGCACCCCTGCTAGTAATGTATATATGAAGCATTTGATCGCAAATGTAATTCTATATTTATAGATTATATATAAATATGCGTATATATATACGTATACATAAGTTATATATATTTGTGATATACATATATAGAGAGAGAAAGAGAGAGAAAAGTGATAGAGTGTATGTGCTTTATACAGGTAGAAGATTTAATCAAAACAAGTCGATCCGAGACAATATAAAGCACTCTATTGATTTCTTTCTACTAATATTACTAAAGTGTGTATGCGTGTCTCGGTGTTAGCATAGCGAATAATAACAAATTACAAAATGTGTGTGTTACATATACAGCAAAATACCCTGTTATTTAAAAGCGCGTAAATGGAAAAGAAAGATAAAAATCGCCCGATAACATAAATCTACTGAATTGCTATTGTGTTCATTGTTTACGTCTTTGTCATTAGTTAATGCATCCTCGCGATACATTTTGAACCGAACTCATATTTTTACCATGTTTTATACAGCTGGTTGCCTGGGCTTCATATAGTAAATTCAACAATATCTGGCATTGTTGCCACCTTTCTGTGAGAGATTTATTTCACTGTTGCCTAAGTAATGAGGAAGTCATGAAGAAAACAGTCATATCAGTCCTACCCAAATTGCTTATATAGGAAGATTTTGCGACACAAAACTGATCTTTAGTATAACTGTGTCTTCGTTGGATAGCAAGTAAATAGGGACAATATTCGCCTTAATTCCTCGTTTTTGACTCGCCTCTTCCATTAATTAGAGAACTCCTAGTTAGACATCACTTTACCAGACACAAATTGAATAGAAATATAATTTTGTGTTGTTAAGAACATACACACAGTTTCCGAAAAGAAAACTGAAATGTTTTAGCTTATTTGTATTATCATTAGTGTTGTTGTAGTTGTTGTTAGCTTGTATGGAAACGTGGCATCGAAAGTATGATGCTGGTCTCATGGCGGAATAACAAATGAAAAAAAAAAAACGAAGAAAAAGATAGGAAAGAGAAATGAAAAGAAAGGAAAGTGGGAGGTTGTGTTTGAGGTCTGAACTTCGAATTATGTCACCGTCCAAATTTGATGAAGCCAGAGAGAAAAAAAACGAAAAATGCCATCCGAACCAAAATCGGCTTTCGAAGCACGCAACATCGCAAGGTGGATGTCACAATGAAGACGCCTACGGCCAATTCAATGTGCGAGTGGAACTTATTAAGGCTGTCGCCTTAGTATAGATGTTCGTTCTGGATTAGGAAACAGCTGAAAAGCTACCTGGGTCTATTTAAGAATTGTGCGTTGTGGTAAAGGGAGAGGCGCTATTTCGGCAGCAGCGACGAGAACTGATGTGTCGAGACAATTATATCTTCGGTGAACAGGGTTCAAGTAGAAGTCCAGGATGTCAACCATTTAGCATCGACCACTTGAGGATACGTCTACCGCCGCGCACGGTGCTTCTCCGTAATGATTACATGACTTTGTAAATGGCGAGTCTCTCTCCATTATTCGCGGGATTACAAATGGAGTACAAATCATAGTTGATAATAAAAACGGACCGGAAAAAGAAAAAGAAGGTAAAATTTTCTAGATCAGGAAAGAGCATTAAACTAAATGGACCTCTTTACTAACTTTTTTCTTACTCTCTCTCTCTCTCTCTCTCTCTCTCTCTCTCTCTCTCTCTCTCTCTATATATATATATATATATATATATATATATATATATATATATATACACACACTACCATTTCGGCTCGGCGTTGGCCGGGTGTTTGGATGTATATGCGGAGCAAAAAAAAAAAAAAAGTCAATTTTTTAAAGTTTGACCCCTATTTTCACCCCTTAACATTTATTGTTTTGGGCTCAAATCAAGTTATTAAGTTATATCCATGTCCAAGGAACCTATATCTAAAATTTCAAGTGTTTAGACCCCAAATTAGCGGAGGAGTTTTGTAGAGTTCTTCAAAGATCAAAAGCGTTGAAGTTTGACCCCTTAACAGCCAAATTTCTGGCCGAAAACCGATCACATATATTTCCCCAAATCTCAGTACCCTGTATATCAAATTTCGAGTCTGTAGACTAATAATTGACAGAGTTATTGCGTAGGGAAATGTACACAGACAGACAGACACTTTCACTTTTATAGATGCAACAAAAATATATACGTATACATAAATATATATGGAAACAATTTTTTGCAAATATTATATATAGTATAAATCATGTAGAATATCTGCATGAATGTAATTACACGTAACAGTTAACTAAAAATGATCATCCCACAAGAAAACCGAAGCAACTAATAGGGAATTAATTAAAATGCATGTTTAAAAGCATATGCAAATTAGCTAGATCTTTCGCTAGTGAATGCAATTCCACACGCCAATATATAACAAAGTTGTATTTTCTTTTTAAATAAATAGAAAAGAGGGGTTTAATATGAATATCAATACACACAAAGGAAACACGAATTTATAGGAGTATATATATATATATATATATAAAGAGAAGGAGGGAGAAAAAAGGATAGCGGAAAGTGAGTGCAAGAGAGAAAATTTGAATATTAGAGGTTTTTAAATTTAATTCGAATGAAAAAGTTCGACCTAATATCAAATTATGTATACTTATAAATACATATCAGACGCTATGTTTCTGATTAGAAAGCTAGATTTATTTAGCGTACAAGGTAAATATGTAAACCTTTAGAAACATTGTTTAAGACAACCAATTTTTTCGTCAAATCTCTCTCTCCTTATATATATATATATATATATATATATGTATATATATATATATATATATATATATATATATATACAGAGGAAGAAGGCAGAGAGAGAGAGAGAGAGAGAGCGAGTGAATTTTCCTCCTAATATATATATATATATATATATATATATATATATATATATATATTTAGTGGAAATGGTAATTAATAAAAACTGAAGAAAGTGCTCAATACTGTTGTAGAGCAAATATGCGTTTTATTTTTTTATTAACGTATCTTTCTGTTAAGTTACATTATTGTTTCAGCTACCCGGCCGTTTTTTTGGCCGTCTGTAGCTTCCTCAGACTTTTACAGAAATGTTCGTTATTATGGGATGAAAGAGTGAAAGAGTGAATGAGGTCAGGGAGGGGGTGCGAGGAGGGCGGAAGAAAGAGAGGAAGGGAACAAGGGGGAAGGTGGTAGGGGGCGCTGGTATGTCGGTAATGTTTTAGTTTTGGAGTGTAAGGAACTTATAGGGGAGAGTCTAGGAAGTTCATTTCTGGTGTGGCTGAGGGCATAGGGATACATGGAGGGGGAGGGGAATATGTGGGGGTAGGAGGATGGGGTACTCTAAAATTCGAGTCTTAATGTTAAAGTTTTTTGCCTCTCGTTGGTGAGATGGTTTCTTGGTAAGTATGTCTTGACTTGTTGGGTGTTCGCTTATGTTTGGAGGCGGCGGGATATGATTCGGTTTATTTATTTAGTTTTTATTTTGTTGTTAATTGTTTGGAGAGGGTTAGCTAGCGGCCGCGGGCACGAGTACACACATGCGCACGTACACACATATATACTTAAAGAAACGGTCACATGTACACATACATCCCCGCCCTGGCGTGCAATTATATAATTTCTATTGATTATGTTTACTATTCATAAAAAATTTTTTTCTATGGGTACATTTTATTTGGCGTAGATAGGGCAGCGGGCGAAAATACCTCATTTGCCGCCTATTTTTAAGTTCTAAATAAAAAAAAAACGGTCTAGTAGTGTTATGTAATGAATGGCTGGAACCATCATACATAACTGAAAAGAAAAAACTTTAATAAAAGATTTAAAAGAGTGGGCATCGAATAATCGATTGTCTACCTGTTGAAAAGAGGAAGGGCTTACGTCATAAACAGAGAAATCGGACGACGATTTTTTTTGTTTACAAAACAAATAAACGTGACATTCCTCGTAAGCTCTGGAATTACAGATATTGGCATGAGTGGGTAATTCACGTGTCGCTCGTTGAAGACAAAATCGAATGTTCTTCTGAGGTCAAAACGTGACTTAAGAACACATGTATCAACCGATTGACAGGACGCGTGGATAGAGAAAACAAAGCGACAAAATGCCAATAAAAACGGTGAATCAGCAGAGCAGAGCAGATAGAGCAGAGAGAGAGAGAAACACGGCATGTGTTACTGAAGACCGTATTGTCGAAGCGTCATTTTTCCCTCCTCAGAGCACTGTGAGAAAAACTGCTAACTGTGAACTTCAGAACCACCAAAAGAAAAAAGACGATCTGTTTTAAATTGTAACTATATTGTAAAATATAATTTTATACAAAAACAAACACAATTGTGACTTACGTCTTTTAATGCATGTTTTTAAGTTACAGCTGATCGTTCTAAGTCGTCAACCGCTTTATTTTCAGGTTCAACGTTGTTATGACATTTTTGACAATTGACGAGAGGCAAGATAAAGAAAAAGTGCCAGTCTAAGGTGAGATAACTCACTAGTCTTAACTCGTTGTCATCACAACCGCCTAGTAAACAATTGAACCTACGGACGATCGACGTAACTAAAACTGCTATGTACCATTGTCAGGGAGTCCTACGCACTATTACGATTTCCCAACCTGGGAGCCACACCATAATACAACAGTAGATTAGTAATTAATTTGAATATTTATTTTCAGCGGTAGGCATTCACTTTTTGCTTTCCTAAAAATACATGAAACCCAACTCATGACCCTCCCCATTTCATGTATACTATTTGTCTTAAAGTTTTGTAAAATGGTAAGCAGTATTTTTTCGTAATCCATGGGTACATATATATGAAAGGGTTGTCATCCGCCCTTTTGCCCATGAAAAATGGATAAAAGATAACTAATCAGATTGTCTTTTATATCCACAGGGTAGAACGATAAGTTTTGCGCCCCAAAGACAACAACACTAAAGCTTTATTGTAAAACTTTTATTGAAAAAATCGATTCAGGTAACTTGATTATGTAGTAGAGCTGACATCTATTCAATGTAGCTGCCTTCGGCCTCAATCACCGCCTCGATACGGGTCCGAAACTGGGAGCATTCCATTTCCACAAACGCCGGTTGGAGCTCGGCGAATACTCAGTGAATAGCGGTGATCAGACTGTCTTTGGTGTTGTGGGAGGTCATAGTGATATTTTCGACGTGTGACCAAACGAAGTAGTCCAGTTGGTTCATGTCAGGGAAGAAGAGGGCCGTAGTCGTAGCACTCTTTTTGAAGCCGCCTAAGTCTCTTTGAACTTGTGGGTCGACGTCGAGTCCTGCTGCTACACCCAGGGTCTGCCACCTGATTGCACTAGGGGATCACTCTTCAGCACATCCAGGTACACTTTGGTGTTGACTTTCAAACCGACTTTGAAGATGTTAGGTGGCATGTTGTGGCACTTACTTGAACCCACATCAATGATCCTAACCGTGGCTAGAAACTTTGTTTTCACCACCCTGGGCATGTTATTAAGCGATAAACCGTACGTACTTGCATTTTGAGGGGAGGGGCTGGAAATGGTTCTGTAGTCATAACTTGGATCCGTAGAGAGCATGAGTTGTACAGCGACGCATTTCTGATATCGTAGGTTAAATACTGTGTCACTTTCAGGCATGATAGAAGGTTCCTATCGCTCTTGGGATTTGTCCACAACTGACCAACTAATAGACGGTCTGCAACAAAAAAAAGTACGGAATCTAGTTTTCATCAAACAGAAATGGAATTATTTCGTCTTTTCTATGGCGATAATTTTATCGTTACGTGCTGTACTATGTATGCTCCAAATTTCATATGCATCTGATTAAGAGCTTTTGCATTTTCATTAAAGTGGGAGACTTTTTTGTATTAAAAATAAATATCATTCATTAGACTCTCTTTTATGTGTTGCATACATGCTCCCTATTCAATTTTAAAATATGTCCAGTATTTCTCGAATCCATGAGTACATTTAACTTTTTACCAAGTTTTCCGTATTTAACTTTATTGACCCACAATAAATTACACGCAACTCTTTTGTCTGTCCTTTTATATTTACTATCTATGTTCCAAATTAAAATATATATATATTAAAAGAATTTTAAATTCAAAGGTTCATTTATTACCAATGAGAGGTGTGTTCAACCGCGTTAGCTTTCCTAAAACATAACTATAGATTCCCCTTCCTGTCTATTATATGTGATATTATGGACGCCACCGCCCCCTAAATGTTGGAAAGTAAAAGAAAAAGAAAACGGAAAAAATAAAACAAAAAAAAAATTAGAAAATAAAGTTTATCAGTGAAAAAGATGGAAAGCTGTTCACTGGATAGACAAAAGAAATTTGACATGTTGTTGCTCAAAATGCAGCAATGACTGCAACAAAATGATCTAGCAATTGACCTGAGATAAATTTAGGATTAATAATGGGTTTATGATGGCGAGGATCTATTTGCAGAGACTAGTGCTTTGCGACGTTTTTACGACAGTGTCCGATTGACAACGACTGAAAAAGTGTTTTGAAAGTGTTTTGAAGTTGAAAGCCGTGAGTGTAACACTTGAGGACAGAGTGTGAACTTTGAGGAAGACATATCGTGGATTGGACTTGATCGAGAGAGGTTGCACAGACCGAGATGAATTGATCAACCGACAAGACGTAGACTTAAGTGTAAGAGACCTGGTATATTACCGTACTCGTGTACGACATGGGACATTAGATAATAGGTATAAGCTTTGTTTTATAAAAGTGAAAATACACAGTTTCGTTACTGTTGTCACATTGGGATCAATAGCGAGGGGGGACGCATCCAGATGATTTGAGAAGAGATGAACTCAGGGACATTCCCAAATTCTGTGGTGAGATATACGAGCAACAAGGAAAGCAACTCTTGCTTGACCTACCTCTCAAATTTATTCAACTCTGTCAGATTCCCTCGATGCGATTTTAGTGAGTTCTGGTTAAGAGTTGCCTCAGTCAGATTCAGAGGCGTGAGATTCTAAAGATGAGTTTCTCTCGCTGATCTGTCGAGACGGGCGCCCTTGTATCTCTCAGAGAGTGATAGTGAGGAGGACATTTCTCTGAGTCGACAAGCCTGCAGTGTAATGAAATGCACTTAAAATAGTGTACCCTTCTCAGTAAGTATTTGACGGGTATGACGGGTATACATAACAGCCTATTAGGTATAATGGTAGAGTGTTCTTTAACGGGCTGGGGAACGAGGGTTCCATAATTTGTCGTCATACCAAAGTTTTAAAAATAGTACTTGATGCTCTTTTTCTAAAACATTAAGTATTATAAGGTGAGAATCAAAGAGTAGTTTAGTAATTGTAGTAACTAATGAAAAAATAGCATCGACTTTAGTACACTATTTTACTTTTATGTATATATACATACTTACATATGTGCTCATATCTACATTTGTATATAATTATTTGACAAACGCATAAAAATAATGCCAACTAATGTAGGAATATTCTGATAATAAATGTATACAATATTCTTATCATAGCAATATAAGTCCAGCAATACAATTTGTAAATTACACCATTATATAAACCGTTATTACTTAGAGAGCACATACAGTTACAGTTATTTAACATATTAAGGAAACAATTCTTTTGAGAAGTTTTTAATTAAGAAAATGATGAGATCATATTTTATGAAATTAGCGACAGTTGGATATGACATGTTTATCGTATTTTTATTTAAAATTTTCCCATATTCATAAGGGCTTGGAAGTTTTTAAGTCTTGTTTGATAGAATATTTGTTTTATGAGAATATTTATATAATTGGATTTATCGAATGGCTAGTAGGTAGCAGTATAAAGGTCTGCTATTAAATCTAAGGTGTTAACTCTTTTCTGGTTAATTTTTCAAATTAATTTAATGTCAATAATTTCATTTATTTAATTGTTACAACAATTTTAATGCCAAGAAACTTCAAGTTTCTTCATTATTTTCAATGCATATAGGCTGAAAAAAAAATCATTCGGATAGATTGCTCCAGAGTAAATAGGGTTCATTGCTATAAAATTCGCTTTTAAGTATGATAATTTTGAACGCATTTCGATTAAATCGATTGAATCAATAACCTAATCTGACTCAGTAGACCATATTTAAATATTAAAGTGTATCTAGTGTATAAGGTATAGTTAAAATTTTATTGTCAAACTCGATAATAGATTTTTAAACTCAATGAATTAAATCAACTTCTGTACGGGTAATAGCTCTAAATTTTAAAGCCATTTGAAGAACTTTATTAAAAATGGATTTTATAGAACTATAACGATAGGTCTACCTGGATTTAAGAAAATCAAGTGTTGGTTAAGGACGTGGTTTATGTTATTTGAAGCGGTAATTGATTGATGTTTCGTAGAACTTCATTTGCTGATGTGTCAAAGAGCTTAATATTTTGAGTTTAATCCTGTGCATAGAGATAAAGGTAGATGAGAGAGCTAATTAGTATTTAATGGGTTAATTTGAGAGGTGATTCATTTAGCGGGGGAGGATATATTACATCACTGAACGTGCATTGTCGTGTGCTTTTGAAATTACGCTTACTAAAGACTAGCGAGAAGATATTTGTTTCATCAATTTAATTTTTTTTTTTCTTATCAGAAATTATAGTTTGAGCTACATTGACCATTGAGGAGTAAGATAATTTCATAGAGTTTTATTAAAGATAATGCTATATCCGTGTAAAGGACTTTTCAACAATGTTAAAGAATTCTCTGAGGAGGCTTGTATTATTATTATTATTATTATTATTATTATTATTATTATTATTATTATTATTATTATTGGCTCACATGGAGCTTTCACACAAGTCAACAAACGATCTGATTGGAAACCTGTGGTGTTCTTTGGAAGCTGAGTGACAACAAGTCTCCCCAGACGTTCAGCTCTCTCCACTTCCTTCGATAGCATTTGCAAATGAATTTGCGTCATCGCAACAGCCTCTCACCATTGATTTCTCGCTGGCAGTGCCCATTGTTTATACTGGAATTTGAGTGGCACTAAGTCTCCCCAAGGTCCCAGTTCTCTTCGTGCTTGTCCAGCCGAGGTCTAGCCAGCGCTCTCTCCTCGGTCTTTAAATCCTTCTTGGCCCCTCTCGGCTCTTTGGTATCACTTTTCTATTGGGAGGAACGGTGATGAGACAATGGGGGATGCATAGGTGGGGGTGTAGAACTTGTAGATATGCAGCTTCGGTGTTCTTCAGTCCCTGTAACGCTTCTTCGTTATATTGTTTTCTTGTTTTATTCTCCGCATTCAAGGGGTTTCCTTAATATTTCAGCCGTTTTCATTATCGTTAGTCGTTGTACTTTTGCAGTTATTCCTCTGATTCCAATTTCTGACATTCTTTTTTCGAAGTTTTTCTGAATTGTTCCTAGTGCTCTTACTATTATCGGTATTATTTTGATTTTCTTCATCATCCAAATCCCTTTTAACTCTCTGGCTAGCTCTGTGTATTTGCTCCGTTTCTCATTTTTCTTTCATAATCACCCTGTGGTCAGCTGGGACAGCAAAGTCTACGATTTGACAGGATTTTTCTTTCTTGTTAATTATTACGACATCTGGTGTTCTTGCTTGGATGGGCTTGTCCGTCTATACGTCCATGCCCAATAGGATTTTGTGGTTCGTATTTTCGAGTGTTGTTGCGGGTTTATGTTTGTACCAAAATACAGTCGCTTGCACAATTCTCAGTGCACTGCCCTCCCCACTTGGTCATGCCTGTTTTTTGTATTCCTCTTGGGCCAGTTTGCTGCATTCACTTATTACATGGTTTATCGTTTCGTCTCTTTGTCCACAGGGTCTGCATTTGCTGTTTTCTTGTGTTTTATCGATCCTTGCTTTGATATGGTTGGTTCTTGTCGAGTTATCTTGTGCTGCATTTATTAGAGATTCAGTTCCTCGGTTTATATGTCCTTTTCGCATCTATGTACAGGTGTTTTCGTTATTCTCATCTTTTGTCATTCTTATGAATCTTCTGTGGAGTTGTTTCTCTTTCCATTTCTCTTTTCTCATTTTGTCATTTGCCTCTCTGTTTTCTGCTTTGTTGTTTTTTTCAGTGTCTCTCACTGCCATAATTATCCTTTCAGTGTTTTGCATTATGTATTTTTCTAGTACTTTTTTGTGTCCTTCACACAGTCTTCTATACAGATCAGTTCTCCCCCGCCGTCTTCTTCTTCTTCTTCTTCTTCTTATTATTATTATTATTATTATTATTATTATATGAAGGATTAAACCAAGTATTCTTTCTTCTCTTTTCTTTGCTTGTATATATTTATAATTGGTATATTATGATAAGAGTTATTACTTTCATCATCAGAATTATTGTTAAGTTTATTTTGTATTTTTTATATTGGTGCTTATGCTCATAGAAAGTTTTAAGTGAGCACAGGAGTTTTGTTTGTATCTTATCTTATTTTATCACAATATCCTGAATTACCTTGAGCATGTTTAAATAAAAATATGACAATTTTTGCTGAAAATTGATTTAATAGTAGATACTTTAGATATTCTATTATATATATATATATATATATATATATATATATATATATAATATTCATGTAATATAAACAAATAATTTGCTACCATAGTCCACACCTAGGATGCCCCTATAAATCTGGCTCCTATCATAATAGCTTCTTAGCCTATAGTGGTAATATGCGATATTAGAGGGCGAACAAAAATAAAATAATCTCACACATAGGTTTATGTGCAGTAAAGCAAATGAACGCAATCAGTGATGATCGAATGCACAATCATATCGACTTGAATAGGAAAGCCAGAAAACGGCAGTAAAATTATATTATTGGGTTTTCGATTGAGGTCGAATCTGCTTGTCAGTTCGATCAAAAGGCGATGAAATACTTCAACGTGATGGCGGAAGATCACACAAGCAAATGCCAACTCAATTTTATCGACCTGATACAGTAAATTTATTTCTTAAAAGATGGGTATCAGATTGCGAATACCACCGCTACGTAGACAGAGTAAGAAACCGAGCTGAGGAAGAGAGGCGCCAGTTGAAAGACGGCGAGTATAAAGAGGGAGGGGATTTCCAATCCTTCAAATTCAAAACAGATTCAACTTCCCAGCTGAAATGAAACTCTGGCGCCCATAATGGAAGCGCTGTTCACACTTGACATGTAAGATGTGGCGCTTTTAATTGAGCCATAGCACGCGATAATGCCAACAAATGCCTTGCTCTGTCATCAGTGATTATTAATGACGAACGACGTAGACTAGAAAGGTGACCACGTGTCGCAGTAGTAATGATTTAGGACACGATTACAATGTCTCTTTATTTTTCTGTCAGCATATTCGACAACACACACACATATGTATGTATGTATGTATGTATGTATGTATGTATGCATATATATTATATTAATAGGCAGCAGTTATAGTTGGATAGAAAAATATGCGCATACACTTATAAATACCAATGTATACTGGCCTTACTTTCTCAGCATTGCGCGGTGTTTTTCTTTGTTTTTTTTTTTTTACTTGTGTCGTTTTTACTTATGCAAATTTCAACAAAAATATTAAGTTTGTTCCACTAACTTTATATAAACAAATACAAGGTTATGTCTATTTGTTTAAGACGACGGTGATATGGGAACAATTCCGACTCAAAGTATTTTCTCGAAAGAAATGAAATGGAATTGTGTTTTTAATGTTCCAACAATACGTTTCAAAAGTTAATCAAAAGAACTGAGGCACCAGAATCAAATAATAGATTTTTAAGTATTAATCTACCGATGAGAAAATAAAGAGAAAAGACTGACTGTTAAGATGGCTGACTATGAATGTCCGCCTGCCTATCATTAATAGGATTTATTTCTGATTACGTTGTATAACGGTTGAAATTGTCCTTATTGGTTAGCTCGTTTGGAATCGAAGTTAAAGGTGATCCTGTTTTGGAGTTCAAATCGTGGGTCTGGCCAGAACAATTATCTCTATACTGATGATTCCGCAAGGCTGAAACGTATACATATATAGATAATAATTAAATATTTATTATTTAATAATTATATAATAATATATAATGAAATCAAAGGAG
Organism: Euprymna scolopes; assembly: GCF_053919585.1. Taxonomy (NCBI): domain Eukaryota; kingdom Metazoa; phylum Mollusca; class Cephalopoda; order Sepiida; family Sepiolidae; genus Euprymna; species Euprymna scolopes. The sequence goes on along the minus strand of NC_136493.1, from coordinate 73,843,734 downwards.
ATATACCTGATATAAGCAATGGTAAACTTTAATCTAATATAAATACTAGTATTTATATATAGATGATTTAATCGTTTGGATTTAAAAAAATAAAAAGCTCAATACACACACAATAGAGAGTAGAGCTTATTATAAGAGAAAAGAAATTAAAACTGTAAGTTTAAATTTGCAATCAAATTTATTGTTTAACTGAATACTCCAAAAACCAATTTACAAAGTCCTTATTCCGCGGAGTTTCAAAGAATGCTATTCTTGTTATTCTTTTCATCAGAGGACAGAAAGAAATCAGAAAATTATATTTGTAACAATGCTAGAATTTGCTGGTTATGGCATTTAATGAAACCGCAATTTATTAGAGCTATAAATTGCAACCGGGAGGAAATATACACATTCCACAAATATTGTGCTCGTACCCTTCGTAACTGGATCATAAGCTTATAGACATAACATATTTTTTCCATTTCCCGATCAAAAATAATAAATTCTCCCTTCTCAAATTCCGCACCTTTTCATTGGCTGGGAGCTGACAATTCAATTATTTCGAAATCTACCTTTTAATACATAAACGAACGCTCCAGAACCTTTCAAATACGGCAGCACTCTCTACAAAAGGCAATCTTTTTTTTTTTTTAAATATACCAAATACAAACATAATAAGTGCTAATACACAGAAAATTAAATAGTGATAATCTTACACTTTCTTATGCACACATTAATAACACGCGAGTATGCCCCAAACAAAAACAAAATATAAAAAAATATGTACCGGTACCATTCTTTATTCTTCAATATCGGAGAGGCTTAGCAAACCTTACACGATGCTATTTTTTTTGTTTTCTGTTAAACTGCCACCCGCAAGTTTTTTCTTGGTTTATAGTATTTGCGAGTGGCTTGATTATTAAGGTTAAATTTGGGGCAAACATTTTGGCAACCTACTCCCCTCACAAAGTGGTAATAGCTGTTATGTTTGATTTTAGACTAATTAGAATTACTGTGGAGTATTTTGTTTACTTCTCTTTTCCGAACTCTTTATCGATACTGCACATACATTACATTAGTTTACACCTTTATTCATCGGTAAATTTTTACCTTAGCTCCACATCCACACCTTTGTTTTTTTATAATGAAGACTATGCTATAAGATTCAACTATTAGAACATTTAATTTATATTTGACAGATACAAGTAGTTTTCGAGATTTTAAAACCTGTATTATGCACTTTAAATCAGTAGTCGCCAGATATGTACACACGCGTGAGGAACAAATCTAATTTTAATCAATCGACACTACCCCCCCTCATTTTTCTGTTGGTTTATAACATTTGTGGGTGCGTATCCTGACAAAGATTATCAAGGTTAAATTTAGCTGTTCTTAACATGAGGGGGGTTGGGGTGTCCATTCTGAAAGCCGTTCTTAACATGGGGAGGCTAGGGGTGTCCATTCTGAAAGCCGTTCTTAACATGGGGAGGCTAGGGGTGTCCATTCTGAAAGCCGTTCTTAACATGGGGAGGCTAGGGTTGTCCATTCTGAAAGTCGTTCTTAACATGGGGAGGCTAGGGGTGTCCATTCTGAAAGCCGTTCTTAACATGGGGAGGCTAGGGGTGTCCATTCTGAAAGCTGTTCTTAACATGTAGGAGGTTGGGGTTGGGAACACAAAAAAAAATCACTTGAGGCTCTTGATCAATTCTTGCAAGATTTGCGTAGCTATGTCATACCATTTTGGAATGCAGTAATGTTGCTTACAGATTTCAGGCAAACGTTACCTGTAATTCCTAATACTCCATTTTTTGGTGCTATGTGACTTAACTCAAGATATGCCTGTCCATTTGTGAACGCTCGATCCGCAGAAAATTATGTATATGCATATATATGCATATATGCATACATACATACACACACATATACAGATACATATATATATATATATATATATATATATATATATATATATATATATATATATAAGCTATGGAAATATACTTTATTTCATTACAATATATACCAATCCTTATTTAAGAAGCTAAATGTAATTACAGAGCAATATAGTGAATGAATAACAAAAATCTATACTCCAAAATGCACGATGTTGACAATCTTACAATATTTTCCTTTAATTAAGTTGGCATTTACAATTCTTCATAGTATCTATATCATAGCACAAAATCAATCACTTAATTATTATATCAATTAGTGAATCAATTTTGCCCTTAACTCATCAACTGAATTAAACGAATAAATTGTAAGATGGTCAACATCATGAACTTTTGAATGTAGACTTTTGTCATTCATTCATTATATATATATTATATATATATATATTATATATATATAGTAGTAAGTTATAATATATATATATATATATATATATATATATATATATATATATATATATATATATCAATTAAGCTACACAGAATATTCCGTGTTTCGTCCACGCTAGGATTCATCTGGCTTATCTATCTATCTATCTATCTATATATATATATATATATATATGGTGACTGCCACTTCTTTACAGAAGACGGCCAACCCTCACGATACGATGGCGTGTGAGTGAGTCCGCATATGATTCCACATAGCCCCACCCGGTCTGCACAGTTTGCCGCATATTCTGCAGGATAACCTTGTTGGTGACCGCCCCCCTCCCTCCCGTGCTCCCAGTTCATGTCCCGCGTGCGTAGTTCCATGACTCTTGAGGCCTGCCTTTGACAGGCACACCCTGCCGCATATCCCGCACGAGTACGCGGGGTCGAGATCAAAGTCCTCTGTATCCTCTCGCTTTCGTAAGGCTCGCTTTATAGTGGCGTGCTCAACTCTCAAAACCTCAAAATTCTCACATCCCGCGTAGACGTAGCGCCTCCAACTTTCCCGGTCTTCAGCTATCTCTTCCCACCTTGTTATTTCTATGCCACGTGCCCGCAGGTTTCCCTTAACTACATCTTTGTACCTTTTCTGAGGTTTGTGATTGGGTCGTTTGCCACATTCAAGCTCCCCATAGAACAATTGCTTAGGTATCCTATAATCCTCCATTCTCACTACGTGACCCGCCCATCGAGTCTGGTTTCGAAAGACTCGAGCCTCTATGCTGAATGTGCTCGCCTTCTTGAGCACCTCTTCATTGGACAAGAGAGCTTGTTTGGTGACATTAAATATCCTGCGTAGGCATGTCTGGTGGAATCTTTCCAGAGCCTTGATATGACAGCGATATGTCGTCCATGTTTCCGAGGCATATAGGAGGACAGGTAGTACACAAGTCTCGTATACCTTTATCTTTGTTTTGAAGGTTAGGGCTCTGTCTGCCCACACTCGTTTTTCGAGATTACCAAAGGCCTTACTTGCCTTATTGATCCTTCCTAAGATTTCCTTATCGAGGGTTCCGTCGCTCGATATAGTACTGCCAAGATATACAAAGTCATCAACGGTGCCCAGTTTCGTTCCATTTACACAGATGACCGGTTCCTCGTAGCGGCTGTTTGGAGCTGGGGTGAACATTACCTTGGTTTTCTCCAGGCTAATTGTGAGGCCAAAGGCAGTGCACGCCCTGGAGAAGCGGTCCATGATGCCCTGCATATCTTCTGCCGTGTGTGCGACGAAGTCTACATCGTCAGCATACAGCAGCTCCCTGACAAGTGAGTGAAATGTTTTCGATCTGGCCCTGAAACGAGTAAGGTTGAATAACTTGCCCGTTGTCCGAAATCGAAAGAGCACTCCCGTTTCACAGTTTCTAAATGCGAACGCGAGTGTTGTTGCGAAATAGATTGAGAACAAGGTTGGAGCTAGAATATCTCCCTGTTTAACCCCGTTGTCGATGGCAATGCCCTCTGAAACTGTGCCGTTTAGCTGGAGACGCGCTTTCATGTTTTCATGCAGTTGTCTGATCATATTTACGAAACCATGTGGACATCCATGTTTCCCCAATATTATCCACAGGGCAGTTCGGTTTACAGTGTCGAAGGCTTTTATTTCATTACAATATATACCAATCCTTATTTAAGAAGCTAAATGTAATTACAGAGCAATATAGTGAATGAATAACAAAAGTCTATACTCCAAAAATACACGATGTTGACAATCTTACAATATTTTCCTTTAATTAAGTTGGCATTTACAATTCTTCATAGTATCTATATCATAGCACAAAATCAATTACTTAATTATTATATCAATTAGTGAATCAATTTTGCCCTTAACTCATCAACTGAATTAAACGAATAAATTGTAAGATGGTCAACATCATGAACTTTTGAATGTAGACTTTTGTTATTCATTCATTATATATATATTATATATATATATATATATATATATATATATATATCAATTAAGCTACACAGAATATTCCGTGTTTCGTCCACGCTAGGATTCATCTGGCTTATCTATCTATCTATCTATCTATCTATATATATATATATATATATATATATATATGCAATGTTCACGACTTCCGCTTGTGCGAACACTCTAGATTGTCATTGTATACACCTGAATTCGGCGTTTAATAATTCTGATTGCCTTCCAGTAGCAATTGTTTGGTTGTCCTGAGGTAGTGACTTAGCAAGTGGAGCAAAAGGTGGCTTTGTAGTTTGGTTCGAATCTCATGACCGGCAGAAGTTGTTAGGCTACACTGATGTAAGCAAGAAACACTAGTATCAGTAGGTATAAATGAATAATTATTATTTACTTGTATATATATATATATATATATATATAAATATATATATATATATATATATATATATATATATAAATATATATATATATATATACAGACAGTGAGAGAGAGAGAGAGAGAGAGAGAGAGAGAGAGAGAGAGAGATGAAGTTTCACAGGGTTTGATGTGATGTTGATGTTTTTTTTTAAATCATCCAATCTCCCACACCTACTATAAAAAGCTACGGAACCTATTATAAAAACACACTAAAGAGACAAATAGAAACAAAGAACGCAAATCTCACATATGCGAGGATATATTCTATACCATCTCATGACTATAAGAAATTTATTTACATGACTCAACGTTCCCTAAAGAAATAAAGATATGAATTTAGTGGATCCATCAGGTTAGAAGACACTTACAACTTGTTGATTACGAATACGATATCTAATAATCATCATGTTGACACCCCCCCAAAAAAAAATTACGACGCTTTATGAAATCCTGTCTCATTGTACGATTTAAGAGCAACATTTCAGAAATATTTGTTTTTTATATCATCTCTGACATCATAGCTCAAATCAACGATTTTAAAATTAATTTTTAAAAATACGATAATATGGCGCTTTCCCCCATATAATTATCTCAAGTTTTATTTTTCTACCTTACATGTTTGTATTTTTTTTTAATCTTACTTTCTACTACAGTTTATTCTTATGTAGAGCGTGAGCCCTAGCAAAAATGTGTTCCGGCGTCATATTCTCTATCCTTGAGGATCCATGCAGTTGTATATTAAGAGTAGTACTTATCTAACGTATATTGTGCATTCAATTAGTGAACTTCTCAATCTTGATATAATTAGTGTCTTTTTTTTAAATATATTTTACATTAATTACGTTAACTATACAATCACAATAAGAATAGTCTATTTTCTTACGTATATTCTTATTCATTAACTTGACTTCCCAATCTCTATATAAATACTATCTTTTGTTTTACGTGCAGTTTACATTCATGATGATGACTCCCCAATCTATATAATAGTGTCTTTTTACGTATATTTTACATTTATTATGTTGACTTTATAATTATTATATTTATACTATATTTTTCTTACGTGCATTGTACATACATTACGTTGACTTCACAATCTCTATATAATTAGTACATTTTATCTCATATATACTTTATATTCATCACGTTTGCTTGCCAATCTCTGTATTAATAGCGTTTTATTCTCACGCATGTCTTTTTTAATTACGTTGATTTCTAAATCTTTATATTAAAGGAATATTTTTCTGAAGTATATTATACATTCATTGCGTTGACTTCCGAATCTCTATATTATCATCAATGTTTTTCCTTTTGCATATCTAATATTTATTACGTTCACCTCCGAATCTGTCTTTTTAATCGTGTCTTTTTAAAACAAAGACGCGTATACATTTTTTAAAATTCTATTTTTAATATTTTAAATGATTTTTAGATGTTTATTTTTTGCAAGATGTTTTCTTTGTGTTTGTTTTTAGTTTTACTTTTTTCTAATTATTTTCTGTTTCTTTATGGCTAGCAGCTCTGCCCGGCTTTGCTCGGACCCTATGTACTGTTCATAACTTGCCCTACGTGAGAATACACTTTATGTAAGAGTTCAAATGTTTAGACCAAAAATTGTCTGAGTAATTTCGCAGAGACCGCAGAGGTAAATTTTTTATAACTTGGATCCCAATTTTGACCCCTTAACATTTATTATTTTGGTCTCAAATCAATATACAAAGTTTCACTCATGTCCAAGTTACCTACATCAAAAATTTCAAGTCTTTTGACCCAAAATTGGCGGAGAAATTTGGTAAAATCTGAAAAGGTCACTCTTTCACTTCGACCTTTTGGCAAGCAAATTTTCGACCCTGAACTAATGAAAATGCTTGCTGCATGTCTGAACCGTTATGTATAAATTCTAAATATTTAGACACAAAATTGGCTGAATAGTTTGCTAGACACCGCAAAGGTTAAATCTTTGGAACTTTGACCCCTTGGTAGCTCAAATTTTCGACCTAAACCGATTAAAAAGCTTGCTCTATGGCTGAATACCTGTTATGTAAAATTTCAAATGTTTAGACAAGAAATTTGCTGAGTAATTTTGTAGAGACCGCAGCGGTCGATTTTATTTTAAAAATTTGACCCCAATTTTGATATATAATAGCATAGCAGCAGCCGAATAGCGCAATGGTTACAAGCTCCGACTGTCATTTAGGTGGTCGGGTTTCGATCCTGACTTGAGGTAGTTGCTTGTCTAGCCTCACTGATGAGCTGTAAAACAGCGAAACAGTACTGTATGTGGATGACTATATATACGAGGGGCGTGCAATAAGTAATGCCCCTGACCCAATTCCTATAGGAGTAGAGCAACGAAACTTGACACAGTTATTAGTCTTTCTCAACATAGAAACCACCCAGAGTTATGCTTTTCTCCCATCGTTTGATGCAGCTCTAGAGACTATTTTTGAAGAAAACCCCAGGTTGGTCCTCCAACCACGACGTTACTTCAGAAATCAAGGCTGCATCATCTGGGAAACGCTTTCCTTTCAAAAACAACTTCATGGCTGGGAATAGGTGAAAGTCAGAGGGCGCGAGGTCAGGTGAGTAGGGAGGATGGGGAAGGATTTCATAACTACACGCCCGTGCTTCTGATCTGGCGACATGCGAGTTGTGGAGCAGAGCGTTATCCTGCAGGAGGAGGGTACCTTTGCTGATCTTGCGCCGCCTCTTGATTTTGATAGCTTCCCTTAATTTTCTCAAAAGTGAAGCATAATAGGCTCCTGTAATTGTGGTACCCTTTGCCAGGAAATCTGTCATCACTAGTCCGTCCTGGTCCCAGAAGACTGTTAGCATGGCTTTGCCAGCGGAGGGCTGCACCCTTGCTTTCTTTGGAGGTGGTGAGTCCAAGTGTTTCCGCTGTATTGACTGGGATTTGGTCTCTGGATCATAGTGATGGACCCAGGTTTCATCCTGTGTAATCAGTCTTTTGGAAAACTTTGACTCATCTTCTTGGCACATCTCCAAATTCATCCTTGAGCACTCGACGCGTTCTCGCTTCTGAAATGGTGCGAACAACCTGGGAATCCATCTGGCAGACACCTTATGCATATGCAAATGGTCATGAATGATAGTTTCCACAGACCCTGTACTAATCTTGACATTTTGGGCTATTTAGCGAATAGTAATGCGCCGATCTTCCAAAATGGCAGCCTCAAATTGACGGACAGATGCCTTATCAATGGCAGAAGGGGGGCGACCAGGTCTGGGAGCTGTTTCCACAGACTTCCAGCCAGGTTTGAATTCACGATGCCAGCGTTTTACAATGTCATATGATGGGGCATTATCACCATAAGTTTCTTTCATTTCATCAAAAGTCTCCTGTGGTGTGCGTCCTTTCAAATACAAAAATCGGATCACTGCTCGACATTCAACAAGCTCCATTTCACACCTGACTCAGTTCAAACACCTGTAAAACAGAAACCGCAATTAGTTCAGAGTGGTAATTTGCCACATAACGCGTAGAGATATAAATCATTGCACATGCAAAATTTAATCTAGATCAGACAACTGGAAGTGGGTCAGAGACATTACTTATTGCACGCCCTCGTATATATATATATATATATATATATATAGTCATTTTATGTATTACATATATATATATATATAAAATACATTTGATGTGTGTTTGACTATTCCTTCTTTGGATTAGAACACAATATCCTTTACAATACAATGCGTTACTTGGATATTTTCAACAAATAATCATATGTCAGGGATTTAACCATTTTAAAACTTTTTTTGCGCATTATTACGTGGAAAATATTTTGGACTTGGTATATAACTCTAAATTGTTGTGTGAAATATTTTAATTAATATTTACAAATAATAATTAGTAATTGTTTGGGTTTTCCTCCACTGAGACACGTACTTATAACTTTGAAAATCCATTATTTCAAGGAATTTTCTTTAAATACTATTTGTTGAAATATTTAATCATAATAAACTTATCAAGTATGGATGGTTATTTTTGTTTTATTATTTTACTCTTTCTATAATACTGCTCTATCTTCACCATTGAGCATATATCTATTACAGTAACATCTAAACACCTGTAAAACAAAAACCACAATTAGTTCAGAGCTGTAATTTGCCACACAACCCGTAGAGATATAAATCATTGCACATGCAAAATTTCAGCTAGATCAGACAACTGAAAGTGGGCCAGGGGCATTACGTATTGCACGCCCCTCATAAAATAATTATTTCACAACATTTTTCCGGTACTCATCAGTGTGGAGGATGACCTTTGACTTATCACAAGATCCGAACCTCATTACACATTTTAACCATTTCACTCTGGGTTATTATATGAACGTGCCTAACCCAGCAGTCATAGGGGAGAAAAGAATCGAACTATATGTCTTTACCAGAAGACATATCAAGCAAGCTGACATAACAGAGTTTAACAATCAAACGGTACATCGCATTGCGTAATAAGTTCATAAGTTTAAGAGGTTACTTCGAACATATTTAATTGACGCTTATGCGCACGTACACCGATCTGGTCAAAATTATATTACATACTCTAAATTTAAGTGAGATTAATTCGATTATTTATTAATTATATTGTTTTTTATTTATTTTTTTTTTGCAGGGTGGTAAAGGTGCACATTTTGTAAATATCAAACTTACTATGTTGCCTAGAATACATGTTATATTATTCATAATGATCGGTTCATTAGGTAAGGAATAGACCCCATACATACGCATATATATATATATATAATATGTTTATTTATACAAGCCTTATTGGCTACATATGTGTATACATGTTTCTGTAGTGTCTCTTTTTAGAGGCTACTTCGTCAGGTCAAAAGTATGATTTCCAAATCAAAAATCAAGACGCATTCTTTTTATATAAAAGTTTTTTCTAGTGTATATATATATATATATATATATATATATATATATATATATCTAGTGTAATGTATATGTATTATGTATATGCGCATATGTTATATATATATATATATATATATATATATTTAGTCATCGACATACAGTCCTGTTTCGTTGTATCACAACTCATGTGCCGCTGGACTAGCATCTCTCTCAAGCCAAGGATTGAACCTAGAACCGTCGTGTTGACAGTCGGCAATTCTCCCACTCGACCGTGGAATTGACGCCCGTAAAGAACTCGTCGGAATGTCTATATAAATAGACACCTGCACCCAACTTTATAGTGCTCAAATCGCATGTTTGTAAACAAACAAACAAAGAGCTTCGCATTTTCAGCCAATTAAGTAGCGGGTGAGATTATTTACGACAGTGCTACCTAAAGAGGGGGTCTTAAAATATATATATATATATATATATATATATATATATATTTATATATATATATATGTGTGTGTGTGTGTGTGTGTGTGTGATTTTCTTTTCTTTTGAATCATCAAGAGAGCATCATTTCCTGCATGTAGAGACTGGGTGCTATGGTGAGATTCCGAGCCCTGCTCCTTCTTCGTCTGACCAGGAAAAATTCCTGTGCGTTGCGTTGGATTGGTACTCTGTCGAATTTTCAAGCCTTGTAAATTCTTACAGGTATTTCCGCATGAGCATATAAAACTCGTTGTACGTATCACTGTTCGTTTCCGACAAGGCCGTCCTAAGTGGGATCCCTCCCTCTTCCCCTCTCGAGTTCCCTTAGGAGTGTGTACTTTTGTTCGTATTTTTAGCAGCGTTGCAATACATCCACATGATTGGATACTAACCCAAACATGTTTCTCCACACCGTCAATTAGCTTTCCAGTTCGTCATCTAGTCTGTACCTAGAAATGCATCCAGCCTTTCCTGGTTGTCATTAGTATGTAGAAAGAATAGGTTCGAATATACGCACTTCTAAATTTTCTTATTGCTGGAGGGTGTTGTCAGTGATGTTATTTGGCTTAGTTCAATGAGCGGTTTCGGGTCTTTCAACATCATACCGCTCTCCCTAAGCCGACCCCGCCAGAGCAGATCAGTTTCTGGCGCACCCTCCTTCTGTGGTATCTTGTAAAACCCTGAACTTACTCTGGCTCACCTTATTTAAAAGGGCATCTCGTTCGGACAAGGTGATTAACGCTTTCCTAGCAAAAATAAGTTTTTAAAAAAATCCGATTTTATTTAATTTCTGTGTTTTCACTATGAATTTTTTAAAGTTGAAACAAATAAACAAAAAATATCATAAAATAAAAACGTACATGTTTTACGTACCGATTAAAATTAGTTCTATCCAACCTATAAGTATGAACTCCGAAACTGACTTGTTTAAAATTATATATTTTTAAAGAGACATTATGGAAAGTCTAGCGTGAAAATCTTAATTACATAAAACTGTGCATAGCTAAAGCAAAGTGAAGCTAAGTTGAGACCAACATAGAGTTATATGCCCAGTCTGTTAAAATCCAAGGTAGCTGATCAGCGGCTTGGATCCCACCAGTTTTGGCAAATAACAAATAAAATCCTGAACAGAAGTGTGCATTCTATACCAACCATTATCAATGGACCAGAGGTCATCTCGTCAGCGTCAGACAAGGCCAAACTATTTGCAAAGAACTTTGCAGCTAATTCTACCCTATGCGACGAAGGCCATCAACTCCCCATATTTCCTCCTATAACACAGAACAAACTAGGTAACATACAAATATCCGTGCAGGAGGTCGCCAAACTAATAAAGAACCTAGATTCCAGTAAAGCAACTGGCCCTGATGGCATCCCAATTATAGTGTTAAAAAAGCTTCAACCAGAACTTGCTCCCATACTTACGAAACTATTTAAGCGCTGCTTTAAGGAGAAGTGCTTTCCGACTCCCTGGAAGACCTCTTCAGTTTGCCCTATATTTAAGAATTCAGGTGATAAGTCATCTCCCTCTCAATACAGACCTATACGTCTCCTGTGTGTTATGAGTAAGTTGCTGGAATCCATATTAAATAGAGAAATAGTCAACCACCTCAGCAGGAATAACCTTCTTAGTGACACACAATATGGTTTCCGCTCTGCAAGATCTACCGCAGATGTGCTGACAGTTATATCCCACAGGATTAGTGAATCTCTTGACAAAGGCTTCCTTTCTAGGGCAATTGCTCTTGACATATCAAAGGCCTTTGACAAGATATGGCATAAGGGTCTACTTCACAAGATTTCCAGCTACGGTATAACGGGAAATGTTTTCTCAATCATTAAATCATTTCTCTCCGATAGGCTCATAAGAGTAGTGGTCGATGGACAAAAATCGGAGGCCTGCAATATAAATGCTGGAGTCCCCCAGGGGTCAATCCTGGGCCCAACTCTCTTCCTGATCTACATCAATGACCTCCCTAAACACATACTTAAATCATTCGTTGACATCTATGCTGATGACACAACCATCTACGGCAACACATCAAAGGCTGTAAATGACAAAGTTCTCTCTGATTCTCTCTCCTCTGATCTCGAGCGCGTGGTTCAGTGGGGGAAAATGTGGCTGGTTACCTTTAATGCATCCAAAACCAAACTCCTATCCTTACATCATCAACGCTCTGATCCCCAGCTGGCATCAATTGTGATGGATGGCTCTCGTCTGGGTGAGGCCCCGTGTTTTGACAAGCTTCTGGGTTTGACCTTTACTCCTGATCTGAAATGGAACACGTACATCAAGTCTGTTGCCAAGGTCGCTGGAAAGATGGTGGGATCCTTCTACCGCTCCAGAAGATATCTCACTACTGATGCAATTCTCTATCTATATAAAAGCCAAGTACGTCCAAGGATGGAATACTGTTGCCATATCTGGGCAGGAGCTGCTAAAAACAGCCTATCCTGCCTTGACAGAGTACAAAATAGACTTCGTGGCTTAGTGGGGGATGTCCTTTTCTCTACCCTGCAACCTCTCTCCCACAGAAGAGACGTTGCGAGCCTGTCCTTGTTTTATCGTTATTTCCATGGCAGATGCTCGTCTGACTCCAATCTCTCGCCAATCTTTACACGAAAAACACCCGTCTAGCTGAATCCACTGTGAAGAATTTCCCCCACTCTATATGTGTGCCTAAATCAAAACGTGGATTCCATGAACAAAGCTTCTTTCTTAGAACTGCACGCCTGTGGAACTCTGTTTAGTCTGCTTGCTTTTCACCTGACTACAACCTGGATGTCTTCATGTCCAATGTTAGCAAATTCCTAATGAACCGCCCCCTTAAGTAAACACTTCAGGAAATCTCCTCACTAACTTAATGTACTTGCAATAATCCTTATCCCTGAGTGGCTTCCGGGCCTTGATAAGTGGTGATCACTGTGTAAAAAAAAAAACAAAAAAAAAAAAACAAAAAAAAAAAAACACTCACAATCGTGTTCCATTGAATAATCAAGGAGGCCCAAGATTCCAGATTAACATAATTGGGCATCCAGCTTTCAGCTGTAATTTATGCGGTGACATACCTGGTAATTCTAAAGAATTTCAACATTGTGTAAATGTGTTGTATAGCATGGTCATTATCGAGAGTAAATACAGAGAAATGAAAGTTTGTTCTTCAGTTTGAATTTCATTAATCAGTTGTTAATTGATAATATGCACCATGCCATTTTAGGAGTTAGAAATGCTCTATAATTAGCCATTGAGTATTCACATATCTAAGTAAACATGGAGTAATAATAACAATCTTGCCACGTTGCCCCCCACCCCTCATAAAAATAAAGAAAAATAACTTTTGGTACTTACGCAGAGAAAGCACCGTGCTGAATTAATAACACTTATTTCGAAACACAGTTTTTTACGTGAGGTGGAAAGGATGTTTTGTAACCATTCCATGCTTTCACGTCATAATAAAAACAAAAATATACAGTTAAACTTTCATATAAAGCACCGCATTTCTTAATTTCTAAATTAATCTATGCTCAAAAGTAATCATGCATCGGCAAATTTATCGGAACACCCCTTTCGCTATTAACATAAAGAAATTACCGTGCTGAAATAATAAAATTATTATTTTAGAACTCATTTGTAACACGAATAATGTAGGGTATGTTACAACTATTGTGTACTTTCACCTAACGAACTAGCAAACTTAAGATATTGTAAAACTTGGATTTAAAGCGCACGTGTTGTTATCGTTTTTTAATGTATGTATTAAAGTAATTATTAATAAATTTTAATATATTATGTAAATTAATCGACCCGTCCCCCAAAAAAAGTAAATAAAATAAGATACTATAAAACTTGAAACATAATTAGAATGGGATTTTATTATGATTGGGCGATAGAGTGATAGAGTACGATTTGAGGAGTAGGTACTATATGCAATGAAAGTTCCTTAACTAATTAACTAATTAATTAGTCGATCAATGTTGGTCCGATCAGAGTGACATGTGATGACCCAAATAATTAAAATAAAGAATAAAAGATAAAGAAAAATCAATAATAAGATGAGGGTGTGAGAGAATGAAAATAGAAAATAAAAAATAAAAATATAAATAAAAATATGAATAAAAATAAAAATAAGAAAAAAATGAAAAAAAAAATAAAAATAAACAATAAAGAATAAAAAAATAAAAAATAAGAAATAAAAATAAAAAATATAAAAAATAAAAAAATAAGAATAAAAAATAAGAAATACAAAATAAGAAATAAAAATACAAAATAAGAAATAAAAAATAAAAATAAAAAATAAGAAAAAAAAAGAAATAAGAAAAAATAAATAAAATAAAAGAAATAAATAAATAAAAAAAATTGCAAGCGAGAGGTGAAAAGGATTGATGACTCGTGTTGAAATGGTGCTATATATGGTAACGGAGTAATCGAGCAGGTTTGGTACTATATCGAAAAGTTTCTATGTAAAGAATCCTTATATACTTCTTTGATCACTTATACACACACGCGCGCGTACAGACATACATACACACACACACACACACACACATATATATATATACACACACACACACACACACACATATATATATATATATATATATATATATATATATATATATATATATACTAGCAAAAGTACCCGTCGTTGACTGGGTTCAAAAACAGCCTACAGAAAATGGACTCTGACTTATGAAAGTATGATAGGTTATGAAAAGGAAGGGTTGTAAAGAGATAGCTCCGAATTTGGGGGTATCAAAACCAAAGCAAAATATGATGAAAGTAAAAATAGAATAGATAAACCCCATAATTTATTATACCATACCTGTTCACACTGAAACACTTATCACAATATTCTGTGGATCTATATTAAAAAGCCTTGTTAAACTTTGTGACATAGTTCCATTCTATGGATGTCAGGTGCGAACGAACACCCCATAATTTTATTATACCTTTTTCTTTTAACTGAAATATAATTATCAAAGTATACTTACGCAGATAGATATGAAAAGTCTTTATTAAAGTTTGTGCATATTTCCATTCTATGGAGGCCAGGCGCGAACGCAGACCCCACAATTTTATTATACCATCCTTATTTAAGTTAAAACATACTTATCAAATAATTATTATGCATATCTATATCAAAAACACTTGTAAACGTTTTTTTTTTTTCATTTTTAAATTTTTTATTTCCATACTTTGTGTACCAGGCGCTAATGCAGACCCCACAATTTTAATTAACCACCGTTCTGCCAGATCAAACATACCAATTCCTGTATCTCGATACATCTATCAATATATGTGATCAGTTTTCTATAATAGTCAACAATATAGGAGCCTATTCATGACCACACACACACACACACACACACACACACACACGTTCAGCTTTATATTATATTATATATATATATATATATATATATATATATATATATATATATATATGTATGTGAGTAAAAATAAATAAAAATGCAAGCGATGGTTGACGTTATGTTATTTGAGAAGGAAAATCGAGTCTATATATCCTTAACCGTCTCTTCCTATATAATTTAAACAAAAATAAATAAGATAAAAAAGAAATAGATGTGCATGTACATATGTATTTGAATAATCTTTTAATCTGTATACATAAGAATAGAATAATCCAACCTCTCCGCACCCACATTATTAATTTCGGCCCAGAATGGGAAGGACTTTAGGATTTTTTCCTTTTTCACTCGCGCGTGGTCTGTAATCGTTTTTCTTCTACATTTTTCCTACAAAATCCTGATGATGCCCCCCGAAATAGGGACGAAACGTTGATTACTATTTTATTAATTCTCGGTTTTCCTTCTCAAATAACATATATGCATGTATGTATACCCAAGCACTTTATAATTAATGGTAACGTTCCAGGTCATTAACGATCTTCAGTTTATTTGGGAATAATTAATAGACACTGCATTTCATTATATTGATACTTGATTATTATTATTTTCAAACAAGACACGGAATAAGATGATATACACATATTGATACAAAACTTATACACATATATCTATAAATATTATACCTACATATATAAAAGCGCTTAATTAGTAGTTGTAAGTTTTCTTGGCATCAGCGATCTCGAATAAATAAGACGAATGGCGAAACACTGCATTTCATTATATGATGGGTAATTGATTACTTCTATCATTACAAAAGACAGTGAAGTAATTATGTATTCTGACACAAAAGCAACTCTTTACCCCGCAGAATAATAATACGGCATAGTTGTATTCCTTTAATAAGTAGAGGAGTCAAATACGAGTAAAACTTTATGGCAATCAAGAAGTACGTGATAATAGTGATTTTACGGCTGAAGTTATGGCATTTGTTGGGTAAAAAGTCGAATTAGGGTTAGGGTTACATAAATATATGCTTTTCATCTGAATAAATGCATGCCTTTTACTTCTCGTAAATGTCACTAAAATAAGAGATAAGTAATATGCAGATTTCGATTTTCCATTAGGACATATGGCCGAGTGGTCCTGTACGTTGTATCAAAGTTTACAGTTACCCAAAGGTGCTGAGTTCAATCCTGAACGAAGGCAGTGAAAAGTAACATTCAAAACAGAGAATCAGCAACTATGTCCCAGTTCCCCAATTCGATACAAAACGCCTGATGAAGTGACTATAACAACCAAGATGAGGAAGTCAGTCTGACAATCTCAATCAATACATTCAAAGGTTTGTTAAAATAAAGCTGTAATGACTAAAGTTAAGATCGTAGAAAGTGTCCATCCTATCAAGGTAACATAGATTTCAAGTTTTGACTGTCGTGTAATTAACTGCTTATATATATATATATATATATATATATATATATATATATATGATATTGCGTGTTTATATATATATATACGTATAATATTATAAAGTAATATTATATATATATATATATAGAGAGAGAGAGAGAGAGTCATCCATATACAGTACTATTTCGCAGCTCATCAGTGCGGCTAGACAGGCAGCTACTTCAACCCAGAATCGAAACCGGACCGCCCAAATGGCAGTCTAAGCTTCTAACCATTACGCTATACGGTAACATAGGAATGATGTCAAGTTTTGACTGTCGTGTAATTAACTGCTTATATATATATATATATATATATATATATATATATATATATATATATATATATATATATATATATATATATATATATATATATATATATATATATATATATATATATATATATATATATATAGTAAAGCAACTGGCCCTGACGGCATTCCAGTTATAATGCTGAAAAAGCTCGAACCAGAACTTGCCCCCATACTGTTTAAACGTTGCCTCAAGGAAAAATGCTTTCCAACACCCTGGAAACCCTCATCAGTATGCCCTGTATTTAAGTCATCTCCCTCTCAGTACAGACCAATAAGTCTCCTGTGTGTCATGAGTAAGTTGGAATCCATATTAAATAAAGAAGTAGTCAACCACCTCAACAGAAAACAACCTTCTTAGTGACATGCAATATGGTTTCCACTCTGCAAGATCTACAGCAGATGTGCTAACGGTTATATCTCATAGGATTAGTGAATCTCTTGATAAAGACTTCCTTTCCAGGGCAATTGCTCTTGACATATCGAAGGCCTTCGATAAGGTATGGCATAAGGGCCTACTTCACAAGATTTCCAGCTACGGTATCATTGGAAATGTTTTCTCAATCCTTAAAACATTTCTCTCCAATAGGTTCATAAGAGTAGTGGTTGATGGGTAGAAATCAGAAGCCCACAGTATTAACCCTGGAGTCCCTCAGAGGTCCATCCTAGGCCCAACTCTCTTCCTTATCTACATCAATGATCTCCCAAAACACATACTTAACTCATTCGTTGACATGTATGCTGATGACACGACCATCTATGGCAACACATCAAAGGCCGTAAATGACAAAGTTCTCTCTAATTCTCTTTTCTCTGATCTTGAGCGCGTGGTACAGTGGGGAAATAGGTGGCTGGTCACTTTTTATGCATCCAAAACCAAGCTTCTATCTTTACATCATCAACGCCCTGATCCCAATCTGGCATCAATTGAAATGGATGACTCTCGTCTTGGAGAGGCTCCATGTTTTGACAAGCTTCTGGGTTTAACCTTTACTCCTGATCTGAAATGGAACATGTACATCAGGTCTGTTTCTAAGGACGCTGGGAAAATGGTGCGATCCTTCTACCGCTCCAGAAGATATCTCACTACTGATGCAATTTTCTATCTGTATAAAAGCCAAGTACGTCCAAGGATGGAGTACTGCTGCCACATCTGGACAGGAGCTGCTAAAAACAGCTGATACTGCCTTGACAGATTACAAAATAGACTTCGTGGTTTAATGGGGGATGCCCTTTTCTCTTCCCTGCAACCTCACTTCCACAGAAGAAACGTTGCAAGCCTGTCTTTGTTTTATCGTTATTTCCATGGCAGGTGCTCGTTTGAGCTCCAATCTCTAGTCCCCCCTCGCCAATCTTTCACGAGAAACACCCGTCTGGCTGAAACTACTGTCAATAATTTTCCACACTCTTTATCTGTGCCTAAGTCCAAACGTAGATTCCATGAGCAAATTTTTTTTTCTTAAGTATGCACGCCAGTGGAACTCTCTGCCGCTTGCCTGTTTCCCACCTGACTACAACTTGGATGTCTTGAAGTCCAACATAAACAAACTCCTGTCAAACCGCCCCCCCTAAGTAAGACACTCTATCAAATCTCCAATACTAATGATTACTACAATACTATCTCATTGTACACGCAATAACCCTTATCCCTGAGTGGCCTTCGGGCCTTGATAAGTGGTCATCCCCATGTAAAATATATAGATATATAGTTTTTAATACATGAGTAGAATTTAGTACTAATATGAAAATATATGTATGGCAAGTTAATTCGATAGAAATCTTTGTTTCATTCCTGGATTAACTACCAGGTAAATTGTGTGAGTGTATCGTTTGCGATTGATTTTATAATCAGGTAGTTTTACGTCTATCTAATTGCGAAATCAGATCCATTAGCTTTGTTAGCTAATGGATGTCAAACCTTTTGTTTGATAAGTTATTTTGATACAGTTAATTTATAAAAGGCCCAGATTAACAAATGTCACATAGAAATAAACAATTTATTCGCTATATTTTTTGCGTCTCTTGTCAGCTGCGGCAATGTTAAGTTTCTTGTTTAACGATGTTGATATTTTACTTTATATTTTCCTTATTCTAATTTGTCAGTTTTCTAAACTAAACGCAATTCTGTTATAAAGTGTTACCTTATAATATTTAAGTAATGTTAAGATAATGAATATACTTATATTTACTGAAAACAGATATTAATGCTTTCTATGGCAAGTAAAGATGGAGAAACAATGAATAATTTTTGATTCAACATGCAAGCACTTAAATATGTGGAGTTGAGCAGCGGAAAATTGATCTAGATTAAAAAAAGTTCCGATTTAGATCAGGTATTATACAATAGTAACTTAAGCGCAATATAGGTGTATATTAAAAGATACATGGTTTAAGGGAAGGAAAATTAGCCACTTAGGATCAAATATAAATTCATATTAATGACTATAGACAAAATACTTATAAATCCGAGAGAACAATTTTAGATATTAGTAGAAGCTAATATCCCCAGGTTAAAAATCACTAAAGTGCCGCTAGATGAAGAATGCTTATGAGATAACGAATGCCGGAAACTATATACATAGTGTCCGCTTTGTGTACGAGCGAGAGGGTGAAGAGAGTGAATAGTAATCAAGCTGGAGATTTTAAATTTCGTTTATTTTGACACATTTTTCTATAAATATTCGATTAATATTAAAGAAATAATAATTCATGGTGTAATTATGAAATATATGTTGTGCAACAAAACCACACAATCTTAAGTTGTCTCACAACATGTCCACATGTATTAATAAAGATATATAGTCAAGTATATCCGTTCCATATGAATAAATGCATTTATAAACTACATCTACATTGAATTATTGATGATTTAATATACCAATTGCCATTGTAATCTTTATATTTTTAAACTGTTATCTCGCGAAAATCCATGATCACGACTTTATTAATAGTCTAATCGAATGAGCTATTTATTTTTTATTTATTGTTCCGCAATTTAATAAAATAAAACATTATCTTTTTAGTTCTTTTTGTTCTTTTACTTTTTTTCTGTTTTTTTTTTTTTTTTTTACTCATCTTATGTTTTTATTTTTAGGAACACAGCCTTTTTGTTGAAATCAGAAATGTTGTAAAAATATTTTGCAATGTACTCATTCGATTGATGGATGGTATCATAACTTCGGATCATAGTATAGAGATGCGCGGGAGTATTCAAGTATTATACATTATTTTTTAAAATTTAATTTTATTTTTTATGTATTATTTTTTGGAATCGTTTGTAGTGAGGCTTCATAATTTGTGCATTCGTTCTTTTTGCACACTGTTATCCTCACCTTCATAGTTATTATTGTTCCATCATGTTTTGGCCAACTCATCCTCTGGTCTTCTCCAGATGGTTTTCGGTCGAAACGTAGTGAAGCAAGAAGAACTATGAAGATGAGGATAACCGTTAGCAACAAGCATGAATAAACACCCAAGTAGTCTCCCAGTTCCTACATAAAAGGCCTACGTTTAATGTATGTGTATAATTTATTTATTCATAATTATATTTCGCCGAAAAAAAGATCTATAATAATTATATTAGTTATTTAAAGGAAAATCGTTTTTTACCAAAACAAGTATCAAAACATATCTTGTATGTTTTGAAATTTGTTTAGGTTTAAAAATTGATTTTTTCTGAAGTAATAAACGTATCTGTAGCTCTTTTTCTCGGCGAAATATAATTAACCCATACTAGAAGGCTAAGTGTAAATCTATTAAAATTTATTAAATATAAATTTATTAAAATATAATTAACCCATATTAGAACGCTAAGTGTAAATTTATTAGAATTTATCAAATATAAATTTATTAAAATATAATTAACCCATACTAGAAGGCTAAGTGTAAATTGATTAAAATGTATTAAATATAAATTTATTAAAATATAATTAACTAATACTAGAAGGCTAAGTGTAAATTGATTAAAATTTATTAAATATAAATTTATTAAAATATAATTAACCCATATTAGAAGGCTAAGTGTAAATTGATTAAAATTTATTAAATATAAATTTATTAAAATATAATTAACCAATACTAGAAGGCTAAGTGTAAATTGATTAAAATTTATTAAATATAAATTTATTAAAATATAATTAACCTATACTAGAAGGCTAAGTGTAAATTGATTAAAATTTATTAAATATAAATTTATTAAAATATAATTGACCTATACTAGAAGGCTAAGTGTAAATTTATTAAAATATTTTTCTTTTATAGCATCGTGAAAGTTACCAAAGTAGTATTTCAATCTTTTTAACTAGGTATACTAAACGTTGTAAGGAAGTATCTTGGATCCTCCATCTTAATTTAAACTAAATATTCTCCCAGTAACTTAGCCAGATGGAACTTATGTCGTGCTGAATCTGCAATAAGCATTGCATATGCGGACCATTTAATAAATAGTACAGAATAAAATTAGATAGTAATTTTGTAAACAAAATTTATAAAATACAATGTGGAAACGTGATAAACTTGGAAATGCAGTTAGAAAAATGTGTCCAACTGGTATTTTACCTTTTTAAATAGATTTTGATATTGAATGTTTTAGTGGTTTGGAATCACAAAATATGGAATTTTACCAATATTCAATCATTATATTAATAAATAATTTACTAATATATTGCAGAGTGCAACATAAGATAAAATAAGTAAATATATTACATATATTGAATAAATTAATAGAAACATTATTGCGTAATAAATATTAAACTAAATGCAATTAAATTAATATTACAGTATGTATTATGTTTATATCACTTTTATAACTTGTGATACATTAATAGGCAAAGGATGGTCTGTAATATTTAAGGTCATAATAAAGGAATAATAAATAAATCAAATAGTAAAGAAATTAAAACAAACGAAAGGTATGCTATTCACAGAATGAAGAAAAACCTTTAAATATTAAAATTACTATTATTAGAATAGGATATAATACACGTTTAACCAAGACATTGTCAAACATATTTATCAACTTTCCCAAAAAAGTGAAAATAAAAACTGATAATACATTGATGATTTACAATACAAAGCAAATACACATGTAAATTAAGGAATTAATACTAATAATACATTGCGTAAAAGTAATACATACACTAAAACTTAATAATTAAACCTTTAATTAATGTATGGAAATATGTAAGAATGAGGATCTATAAATGTGATTTTATATCATGTCAATAAATACAAACAAAAACAATGAATTCAGCAATTTAGTATTTGAAAAAAAAAATGAATATAAATAATTAGTAAAGATTCAAAACAATAAATAATTATATAAACAAACCTTTAATATTAAAGCATGACAATCTTCCTTTATATATTTAAATGAGTAGATGGTTAGAAATATCGCTAATATGCTGAATAATTATTGCATGATACATAAAATAATTATTTTCCCTCGAAATCCTCAAACGTGGTAAATATATACGAATTCAAAAGGGGAGACAAAAAACGGAAATAGAATCGTAGTTCCTTGTTTTCGAAGTGAAGATGAACACAATATTCTACTGAAGATTTTAGGGATAATGAAACGTATGCGTATGTCTTTTTTTCTTACTGTTAATTTAATAACTTTATTTGCTGGCAATTTATTTTTTCTGAGTTAATTAGTCTAAAAGTTTTATTTCATATTCAAACATTAAAATATCATTTTAGTTTTTAAATTGCAATACATACATAAATACATAAAATGACAGCTCATAGTTACCTTAGACTATGATTTAATATCGGTTTCAAAGCAAATATTATATTATACGTATTTTGGAGAAAAGTCTGTATATTCCTGAGAAAAAAATGCAAGATATCACATGGACACGCCGTCTCCAGAAATAATAATAGCCAGATGAAATGACATAACATCCAAGTAAAACTACAGATAAAAAATATTTCATGTAAGCATGAGAATCACCAAGCGTAGAATTAATAAAAACGAACATTTCATACTGGAAACACACACACACACACACACACACGCACACACTAACACACACACTAACACACACACTAACACACACACACACACACACACCAAAAACAAATGCCCGGAAAAACTCCAGAATAGATATTAAAAAAAATTATATGCCTTTCAGAAACCAAACTCAGTGTAAAATGATTTTTAAATTACTAAAATAACATTTACGTTGACCACAGAAAAGCTAAGTCTTTTACATATTGGCAGATTTCAAACTGAAAGGCAAATAAACAATAACTATTAATGATAGATAACTAATAGTTAATGTTAAAGTAAATTATAATTTTATGAACGCAAAATGTAAAACTATAAACATTAATTTTATAAAGCATAAAACATATACGTAAATTACAGTTTTAAAAATGAATTCAAGTAATTGTTTTTTTTAGATTGAAAAGACCGTTAAGACACTATATTATGTTAAATAATTATTAAACACACATTTTATATAATTACTAAAATTTTAATAATTTATAAAAAAGCCAGCGGCTCTCTCTCTCTTTCATCTGGCCTCTCTCTTTTTCTCTGTCTGTCTGTCTGTCTGTCTGTCTGTCTCTCTCTCTCTCTCTCTATATATATATATATATATATATATATAATTATAATTATAAAACTCAAATGACCTTGTAACGGGTATTGTAACCCAGCATACGATTTACGACTTCCGGTTGCGCCTGCGTACATAAACAAATAATCAACGCGACAATAAAACGTATTACTGTACTGTGTACGTTTTCAGCGCCCTGATTGTTTTTTTTTTCGCGTTTAAATTAGCCAAATAAACAATTGTTAATTCTTTCTGCATTTTTTACATCGTTCATTTTCTGTATTACGTTTAAGTTATTTTAACGCAATTTTCTTACAAACCCATTGACAACCATACGAGCATTTTACAATGGTGATTTACCCACCGCCTTCCTTTTTTTCTTTAAATTTATTCTAATACACCTTTTAATACACCTTTCTTAAAAACATTCATACATTTTCTTCTACACTACCAACATAAATAAATAACGACGAAAATATGTTATTTATAATTTGCGTTACAAATAAATAATCAACACGCCAATAAAACGTATTGTTTTGCTGTGTACATTTTCAGCGTCCCAATTGTTTGTTTTTTTCGCGTTTAAGTTAAAAGATATATCAAAATTTGAATTTAACTTTAAGCATTATGGTATCTGTTCAGTGCACATTTACTACAAATATGGCAAACCACTTATGATTCAATGGCTGGAAGTTTTTTTTCGAAAATAAACAATTATAAAGAGAATGACTCATATATATATATATATATGTATATATATATATATATATTCTTTTTTCATTTTAATATGCTTTCATAAAAATGTTTCTGTTATGTCACAAAAAACTATTATCTTTACGTCACATGTGTCACGCTCATACATTAATTCCATAGCTAATATAACATACTGACCCAACGGGTCATCGGTAGTCTAGTATATATTTAATTTTTTGTTTTATTGGCTTGCACCTTATTTGTTAAAAGCAATAAACTTAGAAAAATTTTAAAACATTTTAGAAACATGGAATGAGGGATATTGAGGCAAAAAAATATTCAATTGTATTCTTTGTTTTCAAACAATAAAAATTCTGTATTTGAAGATTAACTTTTTTCAAATTATAAATTTTAAATACATAAATTTTGATTGATTAGCTCTATTTGTAGATATTGAGCAATTTTATTTGGCTGTGATTGTCGTATATAAAATATTACATCTAATAATATTTTGTAAGATCAAAAACACTGGATTTGCATATCAGTAGATATATTTAATTTCATTATTCTGAAGTATATATATATATATATATATATATATAAGCATTTATGAATGCATATGTATAAATGTGTATATAAGCGTCTTAATTACTATATGCATATTAATGTAGACAATGCAATTTCTATGACACGAACAATATTTAAATCATGTAAAAGTAATTTATGCATGTTACACGTTGTTAATTTGATTATATAGACGCATGTGCTAGGTTATGCTTGACAGAACGATAACACACCTTCTCGTGTATTAAATAAAGGATTCAGTTCGTGAAGATACACATGAAGCAAGACGAAGGTAACATTGACCGAAAAGTTATGAGAATAACATCCAAGACGGGAATGGTAGTCATGATAATAGAAATAATACAAGATGAAATATTAGATCTTTTATTGATTGCATGGCTTGTTTACATAAAATGAGGTTTGAACCAGATACCTAGCAAGAAAATTGGTCGAATCTGTAAATATAGCAACGAATACCGTTTCATTATATCTGAACGCGTCGCTTCTTTCAAAATGATCTAGGATCACCCCTCCCCCTCGGCTTTATCTCTCACACCATCCCAAGCGATCAATTTCTTTTTGGTGTGTTCCTCAGAGCCTCATCAGGGTTTGTGATTTCTCGTGTCCACCCGCCTTTTGTCTGGCTTCCCGGCGTGTTGTACTCTAAATGATGTCGCGTGTCTCCTTTTCATGCAGTCGCTTACAAGAAAGCATTAATCAGCGACCGCATGATTGGTCGCCGAGTTCTATGGCTTTACAGCCAGAGCCAGTTTTCAACTTAATACTTGATTGCAAGCCTAACATGAAGATATCTATTTTCTCGTGTACTTTCGGCAATATATAAATAATCTAAAAATATATACATCATAAATATATTGACAGAGATAATTAAAAAATATTGTTGAGAAGAAAAATAAAAATTATTTCATGGCTTTGACCGTTTAGAAAGTAAATTGCATGTGCCAATGTTTTATGTGGCACTTTTCCGTAATATATAAAACATTTTTGAGGCTATGGGATGGAAAAGTTGATAAAGCAAAATCTATTTATCTGATCAGGCATGGCGCTTATTGTTATTAAAGTGCATCAGATCCATTAAATTTTTAAAAGATGAAAGTTAAAATTATATCAACATTTGGACAAAACTAAGCTTTTCAATATATAAGATGCAGAGAATTATGGGTCAAGTAGAGAGTCTCGTCAAGTCTCTTTTCGTAAAAGAGAGCATTCATATTTGTACATTATCTCACCCTCTAACAACAGAATCTATATTTTTTTAATTAATAAAGCCTGATATCAAATGTGTTGTATTAAGCTTCACTTATCAAAGAACACTTACTTGTCTTGTCAGTGTAAAAATCGACTTCACAATTTAGTAAGAGTCAATCTCTTCTTGACATTTGACTTCGATATCCGAAAATAGAACCGATTCTAAGTTAGAATATGACCGATATTAAAACCAAGTTTGGTGACGATTGGTCAAACAATGCAAACACGAGGCCATATTTGATAACAAGAGTGTTGCATTAAATTGCAATGATCAAAGCCACTTTTCTTGCTTTGGCAGTGTTATAAATCGACTTTGCTATCTAGTGAGTGATGGTCTTTTCTCTTCCTTACAAACTCACAGAAAGGTCGTAATTAGACTATATCTAATCTATCGCCATTTTCATCGATTGAGCACCAAGCACATGTCCTCCTCTACGAAACATTCACAGTAAAGCTTCATCTAGATACACATATTGCAAGGAACTGTTCACCTTAAAACAAATGAAACATCCACGAACAGGTTTTTTTCTATAATCTTCTATGTGGAACGCAATACCGCGCAGCTGATTTCTAGCTGACTACAACGTGGCTGTTTTAAGTCAATTGTTAACAAATAGTTGTCAAACCGTTATTTTAAATAATCAAATCCATCCCATCTATCGTTCTCAACTGTTTAATAATATTCTTTCTATCGAACCGACAATTTTATGATTCTTTGTTTGAAAGTTGTAAAAACAGTGAATAATGCAAGCATTTCAACCAACAGCACAAATGTCACTTGTTATGCCTGTGAATATATCTTGTAAATGAAATATAAAATCACTGGAAATTTAATCCGTCGTCTTTGAATGAAATAAATTTTAACGAACCAGTTCATTTATTTTCAGTTCTCATTTTAACTCTGAGGAAACAATTTAACAATTCTTTTGTTTGTCTAATGTATCAATTACAACTTACACGCTCAATTAATTACAAGTGCGTATCGTAAACCTTGTTTTACCGTGATATATTTATGTTGTACCCGGTGTGATGGTGGGTGACGAAGTGTAGACTCCAATTTGCCGCTTATATTTTGTAAGAGTAAACTGAGCAATTCCAATGATTGCGATGAAAAGATTGCACAGAAAAACTGAATCATCTGTTGTTTTTGTGGAAAAAAGTTATGGGAAAATAGGGGGAAAAAGAAATTTAAAACAAAAAAAGGAAATAAAATACCAACTCTTATTTCCCATATATGATAGACTCAAGATTATTAAGACCCAAACACGATAAAAACGTGTTTTTAAAATGACAAATGATTAATGCAAAAAAAAAAAAAAAAAAAAAATGTGCACAATTATAAACCTTGTCTTTCAGTAATGCGTTGGAGTTTATATTATTTAAGCGGCTGTCCCGGTTAGGTAACAGTAAAACGGATGAGGATAAACAAATAGTCTATAAGTAACCGCAACCAAAAGCAATAAAAATGATTTTTTTTTTTGCTTATCTTTATCGTTTTTTGTTTGTTTAAATGTTTAACGCATTTTTATTACATTGCAATATTTCGATAATCCGATAGCGTTATACTAACATGATCATACTCGTGGAGCTGAGGATTTTCATCTTTTTGATTAAACAAAAACATGTATAAAATAGCTATGCCAAACACCATAAAATTTTTATTTTCTAACTAACTAATATAAAAAAATTACGAAAACACACTAAGACGTCGGATATATTCGGCGAAGCGTCTATATTTTTTTATTTGAGATTTTATATATATATATATATATATATATTGATTTATAGAGATGTATATTTATTGATATATATATATATATATATATATATATATATATATATATACTGGCTGTACCCTGTAATTTCCTAGTACGTGGGGATACACAAGTTTTTGTTCCATTTTCTGAGCAGATATAGAGATTTTCAGGTTTGCTGACTCTTGAACACGCAACATAAGTTGTCCATGTGAGAAAAGTCAGTGTGTAGATGTAAGCCACACAATTGTAAAGATTGTCACTGGGCTTTCTTGATGATGATTGCAGACGACGATCGAATTGGAAATTGCAATTTTCTAAAGTGAAATGGCGTATCCGCTGAAATCATAGAGATGCGTGGAATGAAGATATCTCACCTTTGAAAGGTCCTATCGAGATTGTTGCTTCAATTATGTTGTTCATTAATTATTTTACTGCAAGTCATGTGCCATTGCAAAGCTTGGGTTGATTTATATTTCGCAGTATGATAATTGGTACGCCAATTTTCAATTGCAGTACATGTGGTGGCATCCCTGGCAAATCTAGTGAATTAAAAAATTTTGGTGTATAACTAACCACTTTATTTACTTACAAAACAGTGTCGACGAACTCGTATGTGACTACCTCATTTGGAGTCTTAAGCTGAATAATAGCGTTAAGTTCATGGAGTTCTTTGTTTACTTAGTCAACTGGAATTCTTATAATTAATTTGAATATCTGAAAAAGCCTTTTTTTACCAACTCACTTTTTGATGTAACTAAATTACAAAAGTTACGATGGCAACAAAATTCGCCCTTAACTCGGATCAGCCAGAACTTTTTCGTTCTCACAATTGATGCGAAAATTTCTCTGCGGATCGAAAGTTCTGCAAATGGACATGCAGTTGTTTAATATCTTCATATGGCGCCAAAAAGTAGAGTATTTGAGGCAAACATTTATTTCATCTGCTGGTGTTGATTGGGGAATTACAGGTAAGGTTTGTCTGAAATCTCATGCAAGAAATATTACTGCATTCTCAAATGGTTTGACATTGCCACGCAAATCTTGTAAGGATCGACCAAGAGCCTCAAGTGATGTTTTGTGTGCCATTGTGCATTCATCCCAAACAATAAGTTTGCATTTCTGCAATATTTTTCCATGCTGGATGTTTTAGAGCTATTGAACATGGGTTTTTTGAAAAATTGAATGTTTAATAGTAATTTCAAAGCAGAATGAGTGGTTCTATCTGGTAGTAAGGTTGCATTTAACTCGCTTGAAGGAAGAGCTAAGGCTATATCATTTTGTGATCGAATGGTTGCGAAATCAATTTAATTAGAAAAGTTTTACCAGTTCCTCCCGATGCTGTTCTAATTAGCTGTAATTTTCAAATAACTTCTGTTCTCACTGTATGACTTAAACGGGATTTCGCCATGTTTTGACTATGCCTTATTTGTAGTAAGTAATTTAAAAGACTAAATAGGATGGCGATTAGATAGAGACAGATAGAGAGGAAGATAAAGATAAAGAGATAGAAAAAGAGAAAGGGGGAGGGCGAAT
This sequence comes from Euprymna scolopes, assembly GCF_053919585.1. Lineage (NCBI taxonomy): Eukaryota > Metazoa > Mollusca > Cephalopoda > Sepiida > Sepiolidae > Euprymna > Euprymna scolopes. The sequence continues at coordinate 73,814,151 of NC_136493.1, read as the reverse complement.
AGAAAAAGACAGGGATGATAGAAAGAGAGATAGACGGATTGAGAGATAGAGAGATACAGAGAAAGTTAGAGACAGAGGGAGAGAGATAGAGGAAGAGAGAGAAGGAGATACATATATAGAGAGAGGGACTGAGAGAGAGAAAGGGGCTCAAAGAAAAATGGAGAGGATGATAGAGAGAGAGAGGGGGGGAGATGGATGGAGATAGATAGAGAGGGAAAGAAAGAGAGAGATGGAGAGAGAGAAACAGAGGGTAAACTACACTTCACCGTGTTTAACCTCAATCAGTGGATGAGAAATCCTTGCAGACTGAGGCAATTTTCATTTTAGTTTCTATCTAGAATACCCCTTTTTCGAGAGCTGCATTATAAGGATGGAGTGAGAGAGAGAAAGGGACTGAGAGAGATGGAGAGGGTGATACAGAGAAAAAGAGGGAGAGCGAGGCAGAGATGTATGGAGAGAGAGATAGAGAGAAAAAGAGAGAGAAAGAGAGGGAGAGAAACAACGTTGTTGTTCTCGATCAGTGGAGGTGAATCCTTCTAGGCTGATACAATTTTAATTATTGTTCCTATCCAATCATGTGTGCAAAATCCAAATCCTTTTTCCGGGAGTTGGATTTTCCACACATTAAAAACCAACCGGTATTTGTGCAGAATTTGAACCCGACGTAACTAACTTGCCGCTCGGCTTTGCTCGAACCATCACATCAACTGCCGGCTTTCACCGAGCTTCGCCGATTGTCAAAGCGTACAACGCTACTCAAGGAAAATACTGAAGAAAACATTCAAATATAATAAAATCACCAGATGAAAAAATATAACGAAAATAAAAAATAAACAAAGACCTACCGTTTTATTCTTGTAACATTTTTTTTTTTTGTGAAAAAAGTCAACAAACAAAACAACGAATACGCGATTGGTAAAAAAAAAAGTTGCTTACGCACGTGACTTATAGTCAAGTCGTCATCGTTATTTTTCGATATTGTCTAGAAAAAAATTATTTTATTATTATTATTATTATTATTATTATTATTATTATTATTATTATTATTATTATTATTATTTAATAGTAAATATATAAAAGGAAACCGTAATTATGTAAAGCGAAATAGTTAACAATCGCTATTAAAAAGAAATGAAAAAGACGAATTTTTTTTCGCTTCCAAAACGATTGATTTTTGTCGAGAAAAAACGATTTCGAGAAAATTCTTTTTAAATATTGTAATATTTTTTAATCTTAAATAGATAAAAACCCTATCTCAAAATGTCAACGCGATCGGTTCGGTAGTTTTTTTAGATTATCGGTTTTGAACAAACATAATTATATATATATATATATATATATATATATATATATATATATATATATATATATATATAGGCACCGCCAAAAATGGCCGAGAACTTAAGTTGTTGTTACTTTTTAAAACGAAATTACATTTATTAAAATCCATTATTTCTGAGTAACTTTTTTTTTCCAGAAAGATAAAACCCTGAATTTTATCATATAGAAAACAGAATAATGTAAAACTTTTTCTACTATTTTTAATTCAATTTTAAATGTTAAATTTCCCAAAAAGTTAACAATTGACATTTTTTGTCTTGCACAAAAAAACGTACATAAATATTTAAAAAAAAAAAAAAGGTTTTTGAAATAATTAATATATTTATTTGTTGTCTAACTAAGATTTAGGATGATTTTCTAAGAGAATATGCAAAAATATTAGAATATAAGTACCTGGATTTCAAATAATTCCACTTATTTATATAGGCAACCAGTTACTTCGCGTCGATCTAGAGTCTAGATCGACAATGTTTACGTTTGCATTTGATAAAAAGCAAACTATGGAAGACCAAACAGGCCAAAACGAAAATTTCAATGTATTATTAACGCTGAGGCTGGCCAGTACCAGATGGGTGACCATTTGTATGAGTTTGGTTTTTAATCTGTATGTGTGTGGGGGCCAGGCTCCCCAAAATGGGGGGGCAATTTAAAGCAGAATAAAAATAAAATATTTCAGCGCGTTTGGTCCACCGTAGTCGAAAGGCGGCAAACGTTTTCAAATGGGATCGAAAAAATGATGCTATTTTTAACACAAAGAGCACAATATTTATCGAATTTTTCTTTGTATCGATTCTTCAAAGCATGCCCTGTTTAATAATGGTCATGCATTATTCGGCTCGCTAAAAAAAAATTGTTAATTTATTTATCAAAGATTTTAAAATGGCTTTTTTCGTATAAATATTAAAAAATTTTTTTATTTTTTGCTTAACTTAAATTAATTATTTTACTTAACATATTCACCGAATTTCACACTTCAAAACTGAAAAGCGGGATAATTAAACACAATCGAAGTTCTGATATTCAGGCGTCAAAATAAGGGATGCAAACAATTTTTTTTAATCTATAATTCTGCCCCTTACAACAACACAATATGTTCTGTTCAGTTTCAGATGATTATTTTAAGCATAATTTTACCTCCTCAAAACAGGGGGGGGGGGTTGTAAGCAAATATATATATATATATATATATATATATATATATATATATATATATATATATCTTTTATGAAAAATAAGTACACTGTTATAAAGTTCATTCTTCTTTTAATAATCGCTGAAAATTTCGTATTGATCAGATAATTACCTGATTTTTGGTAGATTTTTAAAAAGACGGTCCGTCAAAAAGTACTTACCTGCCCCCCCCCAGTTTTGGCGGTGCCTATATATATATATATATATATATATATATATATATATATACTAGCGATACATGCCCGGTGTTGTTTCGAGGTAGTACTTGGGTTTATGGTTATAATAATACGCTTATTTAAAGATGAGGCTTAAATTGTTTATCTAAATTTCACAAAATACGTCCCATACCATATGCTAACCGCTTCCCACTAAAAAGGAGTAACTAATAGAAAAGTTAAGTGTAATTCACTGTAATTGAAAATTATGACGTCAAAACCGTCAAAAATCTGTAATGTACTATTTTTCTGTTATAAAACAATTCATATTTCGTATGAAATTAAACTGGTGTTAATTTCTAATCATTTTCAAACAATGAGTATACGTATCCTGTATGTGAGCTTTTTCCACTTGGTCAGTTTTCTTATCTTGTTGTTTTGCTGAGTATCAGACGTCGCGCTTACCGTCTTATTGAGTGCGCATTGTTTGTATTGCACTTAGTTAAAATGGTAAATTCGCCTCTAGTTTTTGAAATGTTCCCTCATGGGCTCCGTTACTTCTATGTTTTCCTAAGATCCCAATTTCTTTTCATGTAATTAAAACCTTGGTATTTAGTTATCTTCTTCCTCTTAGCTCTATTTAAGCCAGCATCATTAGAAACTTTGACATTAACTAGAGTTGCTACATCTTCCATGTTGCCCCATATCACTATTTCACGTGGTAAGTGACTGTGGTCAAGTAGTTAACCACGCGGACTGACGACCTGGGTGTTCCAAGTTCGAATCCTGTTCGTTCGACAAAAATCACACTCACGTAGGATATTGGCAATCTTCTCGTGATCTTTCCCTTAACTCCTCGATGTCGTCCTAGAAATGAATGAGTCGATGATGATGATGATGATGATGACTATGTCATGTTTAACAGTTCCGTTTTCTATGCATATAAGTATTGCATAGACAGAGCAGATGGCGTATTATTTATTTACAATAGTTTTTTTTTCTTGTATATGTTCCAAAGACATGTTGATACACTGGATATCTACTTGTTTTTATAAATGATCTAGTGGAGATATTTATACACTCCATTGTGTTGCATTATACAGCAGCAGATATATAATTAAAATGTGTATGCTTTGCAAAGAAATATGTATTTTGTTAAGAGTAAGTAAAAAAAAAAACAAAGTTTTTTTCCTATTGAACCTGTATGGCTAACTACAACATGGTCATTTTCAAGTCCAATGCAAACAACTTCTTATTGAGCTGCCACCTTAAATAATCAAGTCTACCTAATTTTCACCAATGCCGATCATTACGCTCTTGTCTCACTGACCACGTTTCATTTATAAACCCTTGCTCTCGAGTGGCCTTCAGGCCTTGATATTGGTGATTTTCTCGTAAAATAACAATAATACGACTCTTAAAACAAAATTATAAAAACTATCATTGAACGGTGGTATTGTTTAAGATTGCGTAATAAGTGATTAAATTAAAACATTTTATCTACTATCTATATATCCCATCATTTCTCTCTCTTCTTGTTACCCTTGTCAATCACGAATAGCAAAATAAAGCAATTATAAAAATATGTAAATAAAGATGGTGGAAGATGTTGGTATTAAAATGTCTTAAAGAAAAGTTAACTACAGCAAATTATTTCGTGAATTTAAAAAAATGATGTTAAAAAAAGGGAAATAATTATGTCAATTATTTAAAAGTAAAAAAAAATACGATGTATAAAAGAGTATAATAATAAAGTATTATGAAGTAAGCCGGCATGTTAAATATGTGCATTTTAGGCCCCTTTAATTATTTTCTTATTTCTGTTGACGTAGGCAATATGTTTCTTGAATGTAATAATAAAAAAATGTGTATTATTACCAAGTTTCCAGACCGAGATTAATAAGTTTTATTGCAAAAGATATCACACAACTATAGTAATATAAATAAATAATAAAATATTAAATGTTTTTGTAGGCTTAAAAGAAATACAAGTCTAATTGCTAAAATCCGACTGATTTCGCTTTATATATATAAATACACATTTTTAAATTTTTAAATTTCTCAACGGGAATTGGAATGAAATGCTGTTTCTTTAAACGTCTTTTCAAAACTTTTAAATCACACACACACACACACACACACACACACACACACACACACACACACACACATATATATATATATTTATATATATATATATATATATTGGAGTTGAAGGAATAAGTAAAATTTCAATTCATTCACGTATTTCAACAAAATACCCCTGGATGCCTGAATCCTAACAAAAATATATATTATTGGATAGATTATAAATATACATATACATTGGATAGATTATATATACATATACATATATACATATATATACATACATACATATATATATATATATATATATATGCGTGCATGTATGCCTAGATGCATGTATATAGAAAAAAAATCTCGTAATATCTGCCAAATATTATTTTCTTTATTCTTTACATTCTTCCTATTTTTTCTCTTTCAATTTTTTTTTTTTTACAATTATTATTTTTTCATGTTCGTCTCCGGTTCATGTTTCATTTGCACCTTTCTTTATGCATTTCCTTTGTGCGAGAAACAGAGCTGGATACGTTTAGGCGAAAGAATGGCGTGGAGCGAGGACGGGGACAGGTCATGTCAATTTCGCTTCATATGAGATGATGGGAAGGTGCCATCGTATGGCTTCATTGCAACGCAATTCTCCACGACAACAAGAAAAGGAAAAACATGTATCTGTATATTTTACACTATGTCCTCATTCCTCTGTTCCTACAGAGCTCTCAAAATTGCTGCCAGACGCGCATGTGACAATTAAACCAACACGTTTTACGCATACTCTTTCGTGCTTTACTCATTTGCACTGATTTGATTTATTCGTTTGTTCAATATATATATATACACACAATATTTATTACGACACTATATATACATACTTCAAGGTCGTACCATTGGTTTCATTACGCCGAAACAACTATAAGAGGTTTGAAAGAGTCAGCGTAAATTCATCAGCGACATTGAAAAAGCTAAAGTGACGCAAAGTGAACAAATAGAAAACAAAACATTAAACGAGCGTTTAAGAGTTTCACATTTTAAAAACATAACTTAATAATCGACGCCAATGGATTATGATTATGGAAGGAAGAAAGCGCGCGTGTGTGTACGTGTATGAGTGTGTGTGTGAGAGAGAGAAAGAGAAGGAGATAGAGGGAGTGTGTGCGTGTGTATGCATATGTGTATGTGTATGTGTGTGCGCCCACGCGTGTGTATATATGTATGTTTAGCGAGGGGGTGTTATGGAAAAAAAAACTCTCTGAAAGGTAAATGTCCTGTTTAAACGAACACGTAACCCCATATAAATAAAGGTACGACAATTAACGGCAATAAATATATCTTCTTCTCTTCTTTTCTTCTCTTCTCTATATAAATAAAATGAACTCATTTTTTCCCGTCTGATTTTGACATTAATAGGATTAAAAATCAAGATATTTCATGCAAATATAATATGCACAAACGGCAGAACAATATCTGAGGTGTGTTATAGGATTATTATTTCTCAAATTCCTCGATAATCTTAGATTTCTATACTTTTTCTGCTGAGAAGTCACGGCCAAAATCGGTTAAGATCAATGGAAGTGGTAAAATATTTTCTTTCTAATAAATTCCTCCTCCCCCTGCCACCACTTAACACCGTTTGGGGATCGTTCACAAGGAACAGTTGAGAAGAGAACACCGGTTTGGCTTCGTAGTTCTTTCATGTGAAGTTATTTAAAATCATTAAACTAAGCTGCAGTGCTCTGTGGCGTAGTGGTTAGCGTGCTGGACAATTCACATTATATTTTCACGTTCGCGCCGTTTTTTTTTTTTTCTAAACAACTGGAATGGACTTTTCTTGGTGGCCGAACTGTTAACGTTGCAGATGTTTGTTTTTTTTCACACTTTATTTTCCTACTTTTACTCATGACTCCGGGTTTGATCCTTCCTACTTACCTACCATAACATTTTTTAAAACTCCCCCTCCGTCCCGGAATCAAACACTCGGGCAACGCCGGGTACCCCCGCTAGTAATGAAATAAAGCATTGATATATTAATTTAAATTAAGTTTAGAATAAAAATAAAATTAAAATAGAAAGGTAAGGATAAAATTTAAATAAATATGAAATAAATAAAACTTTTAAAAATTATTAAATTTTTAAAAATTATTAAATTTTTAAAAAGTATTAAATTTTTAAAAATTATTAAATTTTTAAAAATTATTACATTTTTAAAAATTATTAAATTTTTAAAAATTATTAAATTTTTAAAAATTTATTAAATTTTAAAAAATTATTAAATTTTAAAAAATTATTACATTTTTAAAAATTTAATAATTTAAAAAAAATAATAGAATAAATGTGAAGGAGGCAATTTAAGATAATTCAAATAATTAAGGTAGTTTTTAATAATTTATCTAATAGTAAATGACACTTAAGGACTATCAGCATATATATATATATATATATATATATATATATATATATATATATATATATATATATATAATAAAAAGTAATGCATAGATATTTATGGTGAGCAAGTCCTACTACCATCACAAAATTTACCAAACTGCCATCCCTACCATTAATATTATTACCAATCCATTCATCACTAATAATAATGATAATAATAATAATAATAATAATAATAATAATAACAATAATAACAATAATAACGATAAAAATAAAAATAAAAATAACAATACCAATAATATTGATGATAAAATAATAAAGTAAAAAATAAAGAAATAAAAATATTAAGCTAAAAAAGGTAATAAAGTAAAAAATAAAAATCAAGTAAAAATAATAATAACAATATTATTATTATCATTAATATTAATAATATTAATATTAATAAAATAACAATAGTTATAACAACATTATTAACAATAAATGTGCGTATAAATAAAGTAGGTGGGGGAGGGGAATGAATGAATCGATTTTAAGGTAAAATGGTACTGAAAATAAGGTTAAGAATGGGGGTAAAATTACACCAATGGAATGCTTGCGAGGCCTAGGGGGGGGTTAAGTAACAGCTCCATAAAGGGTTATCCTTATTATCGAGGAGGGGGCCTAATATGGTTAAGGTAAGGAGATTAGGTAGCGAGAAAGGCTGAGATATGATTTAGAAGAGGGTTGGTTTGGAGTTTAGAATGAGAGGTGAATGCGGTATTTAGGCGTCTTTGTGTCATTTAGTTATCTTTGTGTTAATTAGGGTGTGTAGGTTACGTTATGCTGTTGTTAGGCCATTTGACCAGAAGGAATTTCCTTTTGTGGGACATTATCTGAAGATCTTATTTTTAATGTTCATACATTCCACGGTGTATGTGTGTGTGTATATATATATATATATATATATATATATATATATATATATATATATATAAGAATAAAAAGGGAATCAGGTGTTTACCTGATACAAGCAAGGGTAAACTTCAATCTACTATAAATACCAGTATTTATATATTGATATATTAATCCTAACCAAACAAAAATCTCAATACAAAGGTTATAAGAGCAAAGAAAATTAAAACTGTAAGTTAAAATTTACGATTAAATTTATCGTTTTCTCGGGAACTTTCTGTCGAATAATAAATTTAATTATAAATTTTAACTGACAGGTTTAATTCTCTTTTTCCTTATACATATATACATATACATACATATATATATATATATATATATATATATATATATATATATATATATATATATATATATTCTGTCGGCGGATTCGAATCTATCAACGACTGGTGTTAATCGTGACACCCTGTACTAAAGATTCCCGAAAGGATGAGACACTGGTGTGTGTAGGTATTTGATAATTATTATAGTAAATGAATTTTAACTTACAGGTTTAATTCTCTTTTTTCTTTTATATGTATAGACACTAGCGCCCCAAAATCTGGGACAATTTAGTCCTTTTTCAATTTCTCCAGAATACTCGGGGGGGGGGATGACAACTAAACTTACACACATTTAACATATCTCTTATGTTCATACATTGTATTAATTACACTTCATTATAAAGGATAGAAAACAGTTAAGAGCTTTCAATTTTTTTTAAATTGACGTGGCCAAACCGTGAGACAAAGCAAAGAAAATAATTTATTGTGGACTGTGTAGTCAGTTTTTTAACTTTTCTAAGTACAAAAATGACAAATACGTCGATCAGGTCACTATGTAATCATTGCAGCCGGTTCCACCATCATTAGGACACCTAAAATGGACGCTTCTGTCAAAAAATCAATTATTAACTTCATGGGGAAAACCATTCAATACGGAAGATAGCTGATGATTTGAAGTTGTGGAAAAGTACCTTTGGGAGAGTTATAAAGGATTTTAAGAATACTGTGAAGATTCTTCCACCGAAGAAAAATGGACGACCTCGAATAACTTCTCCTAGACAAATTCGATTGATTAAGCAGATGGCACTGAACGATAGGTTTCAGAGAGCTGGCAGCATTTCTCGTGAACTACATTCCTATCATGACTAAAACGCGTCTCGTAAAACAGTATCAATACGCCTGAATGAAATACTATAAAAAAAACAGTGCTTATTGTACTGTAGATATATAATTAGCCCACAGATATCCTAGAGCTATTTATATATTAAATAAAACGATTCATGATTTTGAATAAAAAATCAGTTTCAAAAGGAAAAACCAAGAAAATCAAATAGATTGTACAATCGTTTCAGAAACAATATTCATTTTATTCAAGTTGACGATAAATATTGACAATAAATATTGACAATAAATATTGACAATAAATATTGACAATAATTTGACAAAAGTTTTGTCCTTGAAAAAGTCTCCTCAGCAGAAAAATAGGGGTGGGAAAAATCGATAGCAACGAGAATAATATATATATATATATATATATATATATATATATATATATATTCTCGTTGCTATCGATTTTTCTCTTGATGAGATGATAGTGGAAAGAGCCTTAGAGAAATTGCCGCTTATGTTCAAATGTATTTATAATTTTTGTACCTCCAAACACACACACACACACACACACACACACGCACACACACACACACACACACACAATATATATATATATATATATATATATATATATATATATATATATATATATATATATATATATATACTAGTGGTGGATGGACGATTAGTCAAGAAATTCGAATATTTTGGGGTATCAGGATCGGATAAATTTGAGCACAATTTACGATTCTAAAAGCGATTCTTTATCCAAATAACTTCAACTGGATTTACCATAGCTGGTCCTAATAACATAATGGTAAGATGACATAATGGTAAGATGACATAATGGTAAGATGACATAATGATAACATGATAAGATGACATAATGATAAGATAACATAATGGTAAGATGATATAATGGTAAGATGACATAATGGTAAGATGACATAATGATAAGATGACATAATGGTAAGATGACATAATGGTAAGATGACATAATGATGAGATGACATAATGGTAAGATGACATAATGGTAAGATGACATAATGGTAAGATGACATAATGGTAAGATGACATAATGATAAGATGATATAATGATAAGATGATATAATGGTAAGATGACATAATGGTAAGATGACATAATGGTAAGATGACAATGATAAGATGACATAATGGTAAGATGACATAATGGTAAGATGTCATAATGGTAAGATGACATAATGGTAAGTCGACATAATGGTAAGATGACATAATGGTAAGATGACATAATGATGAGATGACATAATGGTAAGATGACAATGGTAAGATGACATAATGGTAAGATGACAATGATAAGATGACATAATGGTATGATGACACAATGGTAAGATGACCTAATGGTAAGATGACATAATGGTAAGATGACATAATGATAAGATGACAATGATAAGATGACATAATGATAAGATGACACAATGGTAAGATGACATAATGGTAAGATGACATAATGGTAAGATGACATAATGGTAAGATGACAATGATAAGATTACATAATGGTAAGATGACATAATGGTAAAATGACATAATGATAAGATGACATAGTGGTAAGATGACATAATGGTAAGATGACATAATGGTAAGATGACATAATGAATATATGACATAATGGTAAGATGACATAATGATGAGATGACATAATGGTAAGATGACAATGGTAAGATGCCATAATGGTAAGATGACACAATGGTAAGATGACATAATGGTACGATTACATAATGGTAAGATGACATAATCGTAAGATGACATAATGGTAAGATGACATAATGATGAGATGACATAATGATAAGATGACATATTGGTAAGATGACATAATGATAAGATGACATAATGGTAAGATGACATAATGATAAGATGACATAATGGTAAGATGACATAATGGTAAGATGACTTAATGGTAAGATGACATAATGGTAAGATGATATAATGATAAGATGAAATAATGATAAGATGACATAATGGTAAGATGACATAATGGTAAGATGACATAATAGTAAGATGACATAATGATAAGATGATATAATGATAAGATGATATTATGGTAAGATGACATAATGGTAAGATGACATAATGATAAGATGACATAATGGTAAGATGACATAATGGTAAGATGTCCTAATGATAAGATGACATAATGGTAAGATGACATAATGATAAGATGATATAATGGTAAGATGACATAATGGTAAGATGACATAATGGTAAGATGATATAATGATAAGCTGACATAATGATAAGATGACATAATGGTAAGATGACATAATGGTAAGATGACATAATGGTAAGATGACACAATGGTAAGATGACATAATGGTAAAATGAAATACTGGTAAGATGACATAATGATAAGAAGACCTAATTGTAAGATGACATAATGGTAAGATGACATAATGGTAAGATGATATAATGGTAAGACGACATAATGGTAAGATGACATAATGATAAGATGACATGATCATATGACATAATGGTAAGATGACATAATGGTAAGATGACATAATGATAAGATGACATAATGGTAAGATGACATAATGATAAGAGGATATAATTGTAAGATGACATAATGGTAAGATGACATAATGGTAAGATGACATAATGGTAAGATGATATAGTGATAAGATGACATAATGATAAGATGACTTAATGGTAAGATGACCTTATGGCAAGATGACATAATGGTAAGATGACATAATGGTAGGATGACATAATGATAAGATGACATAATGATAAGATGACATGATAAGATGACATAATGATGAGATGACATAATGGTAAGATGACATAAGCGTAAGATGACATGATTAGATGACATAATGGTAAGATGACATAATGGTAAGATGACATAATGGTAAGATGACATAATGGTAAGATGACATAATGATAAGATTACATAATGATAAGATGACATAATGGTAAGATGATATAATGGTAAGAAGACATAATGATAAGATGACATAATGATAAGATGACATGATAAGATGACATAATGGTAAGATGACATAATGGTAAGATGACATAATGGTAAGATGACATAATGATAAGATGACATGATAAGATGACATAATGGTAAGATGACATAATGGTAAGATGACATAATGGTAAGATGACATAATGGAAAGATGACATAATGGTAAGATGACATAATCATAAGATGACATGATAAGATGACATAATGGTAAGATGACATAATGGTAAGATGACATAATGGTAAGATGACACAATGCTAAGATGACATAATGCTAAGATGACATGATAAGATGACATAATGGTAAGATGACATAATGTTAAGATGACATAATGGTAAGATGACATAATGATAAGATGACATAATGGTAAGATGATATAATGGTAAGATGACATAATGATAAGATGCCATAATCGTAAGATGACATAATGGTAAGATGACATAATGATAAGATGACCTAATGGTAAGATGACATAATGGTAAGATCCCATAATGGTAAGATGACATAATGGTAAGATGACATAATGATAATATGACATAATGGTAAGATGACATAATTATAAGAGTACATAATGGTAAGATGACATAATGATAAGATGACATAATGGTAAGATGACATAATGGTAAGATGATATAATGGTAAGATGATATAATGGTTAGATGACATAATGATAAGATGATATAATGGTAAGGTTACCTAATGGTAAGATGACATAATGATAAGATGACATAATGATAAGATGACCTAATGGTAAGATGACATAATGGTAAGATGACATAATGGTAAGATGACATAATGATAAGATGATATAATGGTAAGATGACATAATGGTAAGATGACCTAATGGTAAGATGACATAATGGTAAGATGATATAATGATAAGATGACATAATGATAATATGACCTAATGGTTAGATGACCTAATGGTTAGATGACCTAATGGTTAGATGACCTAAGGGTAAGATGACATAATGGTACGATGACATAATGATAAGATGACATAATGGTAAGATGACATAATGGTAAGATGACATAATGATAAGATGACACAATGGTAAGATGACATAATGGTAAGATGACATAATGATAAGATGACATAATGATAAGATGACATGATAAGATGACATAATGGTAAGATGACATAATGGTAAGATGACATAATGATAAGATGACATAATTGTAAGATGACATAATGGTAAGATGACATAATGATAATATGACATAATGATAAGATGATATAATGGTAAGATGACATAATGATAAGATGATATAATGGTAAGATGACATAGTAAAATCATAATTATATGAAAATACAATGTTAGTTATTTTACTTGTGTAACAATGACTTTAAAAAATCCAATGTGTACTTTGTGCGATGACCGTTCTCTAGTTCTTCAGCGATTGTCAAATCTGATAAGAGGAGGCCAAAATGTATGAACAAACTTTTAAGTATTAATGAATTAGTCAATGGAAATAGTTTCTTCTTTGATTTTGAATTTCCGTACAGGTTAACTTGTAATTAGTGTTCTAAATACATGAAAGGTATGTGTGTGAAGATAGGATGGCAATAAAATAAAGGACTAACAATAAAAATGATTATTGGTTATTAATATTATTGAAACCGGTTGGCAGTATCATTTATTTTCCTTCAACTGACAAGACACAAACATATTGTGTTCAGACTAAGTTACAGACAGAGCATTTGCTCGCCAACATAAAAAATGTAATTGCGTATCTTTATAACTATTTGAAAGAAATTTAAAATGTATTTTATGAATTAAAATTAATTGCTAAGACGTTTTTATTAAATTTACTACATATTTAAACCTGAATTTTAATGTAATGTAGAAGTTAAGTAAATTATTTTACTATACAAACTTACTCTTTTCCTCGCAAAGTTAGAGTCAGATACGAGGTTGGTTTTAAAGAAAGAAGAGCTACTATCGATTGGTGAAAAAACTAAAAAATTGCCTAAAACTAGAAGGATATTTCCTTCACTGATAAGATCGTAATAAATCCGTAAAATCTTATCACACGAGAGAAAATCGATTTATTTACAAGTTTTCCAATGTGTATTGTTTTTTATAACTTATCATTGAGATACAAGACCGTTTTCATAGTTGTTGTTCACTGATAAAATCATAATAAAAACAATTGGCGTAAGCAAATTCGTAGTTTATTTTTAGCATAAAAAGAATATATATATATATATATTATTCAGAATAATGAAATACAATAAATCTGCTGGCGTGCAAGTCCAGTACACCCACTACTTATTACTATTCACCTAATATACTACATTCCTTTGAGCTTATATACTAATCTCCTCCGATTTCATACTGTTTAGTAACTCACCATGCACGCTTTCACATATTATAATTTAAATCCCAAAACGCTAATTTCACTTCTAGGAATTAGCGTGAATACTGTATTAACAATGTTTTAACACCCCGTAATAAATACTATTATAAAGCTAAATTTTCATACTCTTAAGTAGATCATATAGTTTCTTGTTGAAAAGTATTTTCCCGCTATATACATATTTAAAAATGCAAACACTCATAAAACTCAAAATGCGTCATCGCTGGTACTTGTTAACAATTATTTTTTAAACCATTATTATTATTATTATTATTATTATTATTATTATTATTATTATTATTACTACTACTACTACTACTACTATTACTGCTACTGTTTTATATATATACATATATACATATATATATGTGTATACATGTGTATATGTGTATGTATATATATATGTGCATGTGTGCATGTATGTGTATGCATATGTGTACGTTTTTAATCAATTTTCACTCCAAACAAAGCCCAGTGCCACTTTGAAGTTGGGGGCCACTATCGGGGACATAAGTTGCAGGGGCATTATGAAGGGAGATGAGTAGCAGGATGTTTGTTCACATTACACTTGAACTTCTGCATATCAGTACAGTTGGGAAAGCAGAATCCCGGAAGGGAATTTCAAAGTCTTGCAGGTCTGGGGAAGAAACTATTGGAGTAAAAGGCTTTCAAACACCACGGGATCTCTACTATAAAGGTGTGGGACTTAGTTGCTTGTCTGGTTTGTCGGAGTTAGTCACGTCGAGGAGATACAAGTGCTTGTAGTTCGTCGGAGCATTCACCATTAAAGTACTTGTAGAACAGACAGAGGGATGCAACATTTCGTCGATGAGCCAGAGGCTAAAGCCTAGATGACAGTTCAGGAACTATCAGGTTAGCGCCTCTCTTTTGAACGCTGTTCAGGTGTGAGAGACACGCAACAGATGCACCAGCCCAAACGTAACAACAGTACTCCATACATGGGCGAATAGTGGCCTTATAGAGGTACAGGATACTTTCAGGCGTAAGTAATTTTCTAGCGCAGTAGAGAGAGCCAACCTTGTTTGCAGCAGCTTTGGCAATGCTCTCAATGTATCTATTCCAGTTCATGTTCCCTGTAAGCCGAGGAGTTTAAAGGAAGTACTTTCAGATAATGTGTTTTGACTATTGCTATTGGTGGTAGAGAAGGTTTCTTGTAGTTATTGAAGGAAACGAGCTTAGTCTTGGCAGCATTGAATGTGACCAACCACTTTTGTCCCCATTCCACTACAGATTGGAGGTCATCCTCTAGTGTTTCTGCCATTTCCTTAAATATGTGTTTATTTGTTTTCCCCTCGCGCCTGTTATAGAGAGTGGTGTCATCAGCAAATATACCCATCTCCGAACCAATTTTATCAGGGAAGTCATTTATGAATATCAGGAATAATAAAAGTCCAAGTATATATTCCTGACGTACTCCCGCATTTATATCATATTGTTTAGATGTACGATCGTCGATGACAACTTGGATTTTTCTCTTACTCAAGAAGAATTTAAATACATTATGTATTCTTCCAGTGATACCATATGATTTAATTTTCTTTAGAAGACCATCGTGCTATAGACTGTCAAAAGCCTTAGATATATCGAGGGCTACCGCTCTGCGCTCTACCCTCCTCTGTTTTGTCCAGTGAACGGTATATACGTTCAGAGGTTACAGTTAAGATATATTCTGTTGAACGGGTTTGCCTAAATCCATATTGTTTTTCGGTCAGGAGTTTAGCAGCTGTTAGGTGTTGGATTAGGGCTTGATTTACTAAGGACTCAACTATTTTGTCGAAAAGGTGGAGGAGGCTAATGGGGCGATAATTTAGTGGGTCAGTTCTTTCACCAGAATTCTTGAAGATTGGTACCACATAAGCGGTTTTCCAGCAGTCGGGAAAGCAAGATTCGTTAAGGAATTTATTGTAAAGTTTGGAGAGAACTGGAGCAACCTCAGTGGAGCATTTTTTAAATAGCACAGCCGGGATGAGATCGGGTCCACGTGCATTTGTGATGTCTAGATTTTTTATGATACCATGTACCTGAGAAGGGGTGAGTTTCAAATCGTCTAGTGTGGCGTCTGTCCGCAAAGGAAAGTCGGGGTGGGAGTGGTGTGCCGGGTCCAGTGTGGGGTTTGAGGCAAACCGACTGGCAAGCAGATAAGCCTTGTCTGTTGCCGTGCAAGCAACCTCATGATTGACTGCCCATTATTTACTACACTGTTGTAAATTTTCCAAAAATCACGGGTTCCTAATTTCTGTGCTTCGACGCGTTTTCTGGTGTTTTCAGTGTAATCTGTCTTAGCTGTCGCTATTACTCTGTGTGTGTATGCGTGTGTGCATATATATGTATAAATATTATAATTATTGTATGATTGTTTTAGTGGTGGCATTGATGGTGGTAGTAGTAGTAGTAGTAGTAGTAGTATTATACAGTTATAATCCTTATCGTCATGACCTTCATTATTGCTTTTATTATTATTATTATTATTATTATTATTATTATTATTATTATTATTATTATTATCATCATCATTATCATCATTATCGTTTTTTACTATTATTATTATTAATACTATTATATTTTGTTATTATTATCGTTATTATTTTATTATTGTTTTAGTGGTAGCATTGGTAGTAGTGGTGCTATTATACAAATGTAATGATTATTATTCTTTTTATTATTATTATCATCATCATTATTATTAATTATATTGTCATTAATATTATCATCATTTTCATAAATATTATTATCATCGCTTTTTACAGTAATATTATATTATATTATTATTAAAACAATCATTATTATTATTATTATTGCTATTATAAATGCTGCTTTTATTATTGTTATGATTATTATTAGTAATATTATAATGATTAAAATAATAATAATTATTATTTTTATTATTATTATTACTATTATTTTCGAGGCTACTAATATTATTGGTATCTTGATTATTATTATTATTATTATTATTATTATTATTATTATTATTATTATTATTATTATTATTATTATTATATCTTTTTATGCTAATACACCTTGTTAATATATGCAGTATTTTCACAGATTATCGAACTCTAAGATTTCGATTAAATATTATTATCATTAAGTATATACGTTGGATTTTACTTTATGTATTAGAATTATAAATTTCAGCATTATATGGTAAGAGCAAGACAATAGAATATGACTTTTATTTTTCATTTTCTCCCTTTCTTTATTTTTTAACATTACTAGGCGTTTTCGTTCCTTCTTTTTCTTTTTCTTTTCTTTTCTTTTCTTTCCCACCTTTTTAACTTTTAACTCTTAGCTTGAACCTTGACCTATTTCTTGAATCCTGTCTAGACATTTAATATTCAAGATTAATAAGTTAGACACCCCATTTATTTTATTTTATTTTTCTTTTCCATTCTCCCCCTCACTTCCTTATTTAGCGAAGATAGAATTTAAATTTTGCGATTTTAACAACATTATAACATTTTCATTTGTGCTGACTTACAAATATAATCTTGATAACATTAGCTGCATCTGATTTTTAAGACTATTTTGCTTTTATTTAGTTATTTTCATTTTCATTTAATTTTAATTTAATTTTATTTGCCTGTCTACAGATATCTTTTGGTTTTTATTCACAAATTGATTGAAAACTTGAACTGAATTTTGTAAATTGATATATGAATTTTTTTTATCGGATTGATATAATCAAAGATTTCCCGGATATCCAATCAAAATAAAGAAAATCTGTGGAAATATGTATATATTAGATTGTTACCAGCTTCCTTGGATTTATTACAATACACGTTGGATCTTTTTACCTGCCGAATACCAAGAACTTCCATTGCATGATTTAGTATACACTTTCGTTTGAAGTTCAATATAATTTTTTATGCATTATATCGAATTTCCTTTATTCTATGTAGGTAAAATGATTTATAAATTTAAAAACATTTAATTTAATTTTCTATGTTTATTACCATTAACAAATTAGGTGCAAACCTTTTTTAATATTTGCTAATATTTTTCCTCCAAGGAGATGTATAAACATCGAAAACTCATGGGTTAAGGAAATATATTTTACTATGCTGTATTAAAGTTAAATTTCAAATATAGAAATTTAACTGTTTCAAATCACAAATTTTAAATTCCTCAATTATGATATATATATATATATATATATATATATATATATATATATATATATATTGTACTTTAACCTTAAAATTGAATAAAAACATATCATAAAACTTTAATTAAACTTGGAAATACGATTTAAAAAAATAGCGCGGATCGGTAAGTGCACTAGCACCATTTGTTTATCTTAATTTTTTATTTTTAAAAGCCTACCTAAAATAAATTTGTCTAATTCTTAATTTCTTATGTTATTGGAAAAAAAAAGGTAAACATGAAGAATTACTCCACCCTCGAAAATTCCTTTAAAATTACCACTTTTATAGGGTTTCGCGGTCGCTAAAATGAAAATAACGTTTATAATTAAGGCAAACGAGTAGTTTCCAAGATATGAAGAAATGTTGTTTAAAAAAGTGGAGGATCACTTTTCCATAATAATTTAACATAAAATCTTTTTGGAGGGGGGACTTTCTTTCTACCCTTGTAAAATCCTTTAAAATTACTTGTTTAAATGGCAAAATGCAAAAGAAATCAAACAAAAAACTTTGTAGCCAAGAAACACACAGAAATTTTTTTAAAAATAGCATCCATTTTTTTCTATCGAATTCATTTGCTGTTTTTATTGAAAACTATTTTCTCACGGATTTTTTATTTAATTTTCCATAAAGGGCCGTGCGTCTCACGTTCGTATATAACAAAAAAAAATTTTTTAAGATTTCGGTGTGCTAAAAACGAATCTGCAAACCGTTTCCGTAGCAAAAAAATAGTTTTATGATATAAAGAATAATTATTACTTTTTCGAAAAGTAGGTGATCACTTTTCCATGTAAATTTAACTTAAAATAAGCACCCACTTTCTAGCCACCTGAGAGAGGGGGGGATTTTTTCCCATGTTTATTGGCTAAACAGCTTTCGTTTATGCTCGCGCGTAGCATAAACGAAGGCTACGGCTGTGAAATGGGAAATAGTCCCAGAGTCCAGGAGTTATTACCATGCAAAAGAAATCAAACAAAAAACTTTTTAGCCAAGAAACACACAGAAAAATGCCCCTCTCTCAGGTGGTCAGAAAGTGGGTGCTTATTCTAAGTTAAATTTACATTGAAACGTGATCACCCACTTTTCGAAAAAGTAATTTCTTCATATCATGAAAACTTTCTTTTTGCGACGGAAACGGTTTGCAGATTCGTTTTTTACTACACTGAAATCTACAATAAAATATTTCGTTATATACGACATGAGACGGGCCTTAAAGTAAAATAATACCGGATTTTGGGGGCAGATTTGCCATTTAGTTGTACAAATATCCTCAAACCAGGTAATCACTAAAAGGGACTTTTAAAAGTCGTCGTCTGTATCGAGCAAAAGTTTAAAACCACTGATTATATCTCAGCCTATGTCACAGTAACATATATTGAGTGAGTTCCTAACAGTATTTTGTATAGTTTTTTTAGGTTAAACTCATTTTCCCAAAATTTCCCCAAACTTAACGTGCTCGATACAGTCTGCCACCGTTTGTATTTTTCTAATATACCGATAAACACTGCATGTTTTCGAACCGATTAAACATTATACATAACATTAAAACACTACAATGATATACAGTTAGGTAGAACATTTACTTTTCTTGCCATTGATAAATTTTATTTGTTATATATTTATTTTTTGACAACTTCTTTGTATCTGTGTTTAGTAATACAAACCCTTTTCATTTAATGTAACGTTTAGTCGACTCGAAAAACAGTGTTCATCGGTGTATTTGAAAGATACAAATGGTGGCAGACACTGTTAAGTTAAGTTTGAGAAAGTGAGTTAAAACTAAAAAACTATACAAAATACTGTCACAAACCCACCGATTATGTCAGCCTATGTCATGGTAACATATATTCGATGGGGTTTTGACACTGTATTTTATAGTTTTTAGTTTTCAACTTACTTTCCCAAACTTACGTATTCAACGGAGTCTGCAACCATTTCTGTTTTTCGAGTCGATTAAACATTTTACGTTACATAAAAACACTAAACAATTATCCACTTAGGTAGAAACATAACTTACCTTACCTTTGACTTTCATTTATTTGTTTTTGGACAACTTTTTCGAATCTGTGTATAGTACCCCCCCCAATCACTCAAATATCAATTACTAACTCACATTTTTGTATACAGAAGAAAAAAAAACATTTAGCGTTTCAACTTTTTTGCTACGTTCAGCTTTATCCACTGATTGTTGGTCGAGCCCAAGACATGATTGACGGTAATCCCGAGGATCAGGATTCAATTCTGCAAGAGTACCATTTTTTTTTTCATTTTCGCTTTTTTTATTTTACTTTTTGGAGTGGATTGCTGTACTAAGAATATAAGAAACATGCATTTTCTCTTTTTATTAGAATTTTCCATTACACCAAATTGAGCCACAGCAACGCGTGGCAGGGTAGCTAGTATATATATATATATATATATATATATATATATATATATATATATGTGTGTGTGTGTGTGTGTGTGTGTGTGTGTGTGTGTGCGTGCGAGAGAGATTAGGCGTGTGAAGAGTATGTCGATGACGTGAATGCATATTTGTGAAGGGTCGCTCATAAAGAACCCAACGGAAATGAATTATCGAAGACCTTCCGATCTGGTGTGGACGTCATTTTAACTCGTAGGGTTTCCATTGAAGACTGAAACGATGATCTACAACAATCGGCCACCTTCTTCGCTATATTCCCCCCAGATTAATACTACCCATTCGCATTTTCCTCTTTCTCCTCTCCTTCTTCTTCCTTTACTTCAACTGTTACTATAACTAATACTTTTACTTGCACTCCTTTCTCTTCCCGATTGTCAGCAAGTGACGAACATTTCAACCGAGGCGGATCACAGAGAAGGCGGACCAACTTCAAATCCAGTCGTATTTACAAGTGTTACAAGTGCTATGTGTGCATTAACAGCGGCAGGGGTTCGCTTTCAGGTTGCAATACACAACGGTGTTTTATAGATAAAATCTCAGATATTGCATAAACGGCTGGCCGCCAATGTTTACACATGGAAATATGTGTGGAAGGGTACTAAAGTGAATAAAAAGCGAAAATGAGTAGTTATTGGGAGAGATGAAGATTAACTAATTAAAAATGAGTAATTATTGGGAGAGATGAAGATTAACTAATTAAAAATGAGTAATTATTGGGAGAGATGAAGATTAACTAATTAAAAATGAGTAATTATTGGAAGAGATGAAGATTAACTAATTAAAAATGAGTAATTATTGGGAGAGATGAAGATTAACTAATTAAAAATGAGTAATTATTGGGAGAGATGAAGATTAACTAATTAAAAATGAGTAATTATTGGGAGAGATGAAGATTAACTAATTTACTAGAATGATTTAATTTAAACTTTCAAAATAAAGAATTTCTAACTAACCTATATATTTTTAAATAGTTTACTTCGATCTCTAAAATTTTTTTAAATAGTTTACTTCGATCTACAAAAACGTTATATTTTCAATAACTAATCGTTTCATTAATAAAGTAATATTGGGAAGCAATTATTTAATCAGATGAAGAACAGCAATAGCGTTTATTAAGAAAGCATTTTTAAGTTATTACGGTCTATTAGCTGAAATATTAAACTGATCTATACAATATGAATAATGCCATTTGCAACGATATTTTTTGCTTTTGTTTGTATAAAACATGGAATTTGGAAAATGAGTCAGAAACGGAGATTCTCCATAAAAAGGATTAGAAACGAATGAAATAATTCAAATCGAATTTATTTTTATATGAAATGGCGGATACATTTACTTGCCGACGAGATCAG
Source organism: Euprymna scolopes (assembly GCF_053919585.1). NCBI lineage: Eukaryota > Metazoa > Mollusca > Cephalopoda > Sepiida > Sepiolidae > Euprymna > Euprymna scolopes. The sequence continues at coordinate 73,791,646 of NC_136493.1, read as the reverse complement.
TGTTACAAAACAATGCCGGTTTTAATGTGTTTCATTAGAACGCCTGGATTGTAACAAAAATAAGTATTGTCTTTGTCTAGTAGGATTTCTCATCTTCGGGTCGATTGGTGCTAAAATATAGATGAATTATGATAAACAAAAAAGGGGCTAATATAGAACATGTTTAGACAAATCACAATGTGCCTTCCTGATGCAGAACTAAAAGAATATCTATTCCATTATTCCTCGGAATAGTTTTATAGTACTCTTATTTGGAGACAGCTGTATTTCTTTATGAAGATTAAAATCAACATAAAATCTTATGTCTAAGAATCCATCTTCCAATTTTGATCCAAATATATTTCATGTAAATATATAAATGCAAGGTATTAGATTAAAGAGGTTTTGAAGAAATTACGATTCAAGAAATCTATCTAATTAGTATCTAATGGCGCTGGATTAAATTGCCCGTCAATCTGAAATAGTTTATGTTTTAAATGAATGGTTGTTCCCGTCTTATAACCCCTGAACTCCTTTGTAAACACGACAAAGTAAAATTTTGGGAATATTTATGTATTGATGTCTAACAGCTTTTGATATTTTAAGTTCACAAAAACTCGTAAGTATCTGAATTTTCACAAAAGGCCTCCACAACTTTTCCCCCCTTTTCCATAAATCTAAATTAAAGTAAATATTGTTCACATTTGGAGACAGCTGTATTTCAAAATTGATAACGATCGGATAATTATTGTAGGAAGTAATCCGTTAAATACAACTATATATTTATATAATTATACTTATTTTATATAAATAGATGTGACGTGAGATTTTCGGTGATGCATCTTGTCAATTGCCACTCAAGAAAGTTATTCATAAATATATTGTAAGGCACTCTATTTTCAAACGGTTTGCAAGCGATTTAGAATGCTCTTGTAGTCATTTTCTAATTTTCTTATTGCCATTTAATTGTGTTGGCACACATTAAGTGGAATGCAATCTGTTCGAAAATATGTGTTTAGATGCTTAAGCATATTCTTTTTAATATTTCGTTAGTTTAAGTTTTTTTTTTTCAAATTGACCATCTTAAAATATTTTTCTTAAAAGTTATTTGACATAAGAAAATAGCTTTTACACTGTTAAAAAGATGATTCAATGAAGGCATATATGCACAAATTTTGCCGGCCTACCAATAAAATTATTCAAACGTTTTACACTTTGAAATTAAAATCCCGTAAATATGATATAATATTTTTTGTATTTTATGTCAATCCTTAGCTTCTTTTGAGTAGTTTGATATTAAACTGTAATTTATTTATATTTTTAATTTAAAAGATTATTCAAAATTACTCTAACTATAAATTAAATCCACCATTCAGCACATGAAGTAGACATATACTTATTATTTTTGGAAATATTATATAAAATGGACTAAAAATAGTGAGATCTTTATTTTTTGATTCCGCATAAAATTAAATGATGAAATAAAAGTTAAAGGCATTTTAATCAAATAATGCAATTAATAAACATTCAACTTAAGTGAACAAATAAAATAAAAATAAATAATTAAATAATAACCAATTATGAAAAATAAACAATTATGGAAAAACATATTTCACCAGGTTTTTATGTTTGTGTCCGCCCTACTTTATTGAAAACGTATGAGCGATGTATGATTAAGACGTCATGCTGCAAATGAAACATGTAAAAGCAGATGAAATATCGGTTGTGTAACAGACGTACAAAATCTTTTATTGCACAAAAAATGTGGGAAATGCTTTCGAATAACGATTAAAAAGAAAGAGAAACCATATTTTAGCATTTTTAATTTACGTTTATAATAGAATTAAATTTCCATTTTTGTCATTTAGTTTTGGGGCATACCTACATTAACAAAAGAAACAGTGCTGCCGATAATAGTTTTGCCTTTATATCACGTGTCAAGTATTTTTATATCGCGATTCTTGAAGGTAGATCGAATGAAGCATATAATAAGGATGTTTCGGATATAGATTAAGGCCAGAATACACATTCACTGAGCTTGTAACCATAGTGGATCTTTTAACAAGAATGCGATCCTAACAACAGTGGAAAACATAAAAACTCACGGGTATGTTCACTTAGACATTTTAAAATAGCCACTCTTCATCCTGATTGAAAAATCGTGCAAAAAGCTGAAATGATAAATTCCAAGAATGATCATGCAAAACTTGTTTGCAATAAATCATCTGGCATGAAAAATGGAGGACATTAGCAAGCCAATTTGTACACTACGATTCTTCTCCTTACATGCTATAATTCAATAAAGGTTATGTTATGCAATATTAATTGGGCATTTAATAAATTCATTTAAATTTTTGTATTATTAAGTATTAAGTTTAGCTTTGTGGATTTTTTATTGATTATTTTGTAAAATCGAATTGTTCAGTAAAGGAGTAACATAAATATTATGAGTAACAACAGTAAAGGAGTAACATAAATATTATGAGTAACAACAGTAAAGGAGTAACATTAATATTATGAGTAACTAGCGGCTGCGCCGCGTCGGCACACGCAACGTTCAGTCAGACACAAAATCGAGTACACTCAACATTATCTTACCATCAACGTTTACTCTGTGAAGTCGGAGTATGGGGAAAAAAAAACAAAAATACCTTAACTAAGCATAAGGATAATGAGTAAACGTTGGATAAAATGATAGTTAAAATTTTTAAGAACTTTCCAGGATTCGCACCTGGAATCTCCTGATCCGTAGTCAGACGGGTTATCCACTATGCCACAAGTCCTGTCCGTATGCTGAAAGATGTTACCGCGACTCTATATAAACAATGCTAAATTCCGTTGACATGGGCAGGTAACTTTTTCGACAATTGCACAAAACGGCCCTAAAACCCTAATTTCGGGCTTTTTGTGTGACTCGGCGTTGTTCGTCACAAACCATGTATGGATAAGGATAATCTAGGAACTCACACCTTTCAGGGGAAAATGAATTTTTCAATTTGGTGCATCCGTTCGAAAGAGTTTTGGGGGGTATTTATACGCACACACATAAATAAATAAACATTTAGAATTTTATTAATAGTAGAAATATAGATAACCTAACTTTGCTAAGAATACATTAAATATGTTGGAGATGTGCTGTAAACTGTTCATAACACTATATCATTTTAAGATTTCTTTGTACCGAAAATATTGTTAAAATATTTTTAAATCATAAGTCATAAAAAACGAGATATTTTTACAGTAAAAAATGCTTCGGGGTCGTAGAAGGCATAATCCTTTGGAACTCTTTGATTATTCACTTTCACAAGACGATTTCATTGTTTGGCTTTTGTTGAACAGTGTTAGTAATTAGCTATGTATTCACAAAATACATTTTGCTGTAAACAGTGTATATATATATATATATATATATATATATATATGTGTGTGTGTGTGTGTGTGTGTGTGTGTGTGTGTGTGTGTGTGTGCTTGAGGACACTATATTTTAACTATATCATTCCTCAATACAGAGATATTATAAAACCTTTCTTAAATATAGCTGGTTGAAATCAACTCATCATAAAAATTCTATCCGATTATACCGATTACATAACGGTGTATTATTTTTCACCTCCTTAATAAATACTTGTCATATCTTAATGGGTAAAGTTTCGGGTAATTCTGGTAAAGAACCTTTAATTTTAGAAGTTTATATTTAGTTTGAAATAGTCAGAAGAAGAAACAAAAATTATTGACGTATGTTTAAGCAGATAAGTTGTAAACTTGTAATATTTTCTTTTGTATTAGATGCAAATATTAATATCAATTATATTTAATTTAGTTTTTACTTTATATTTTATTTAATTTTTTTATTAAAAGTATAATAGGGTTTCTTGTCCAACCATGCACTGATTTTATCAGGCAAATACATTTTAAATGTAACATAACTAAATCCGATAATTCTATTCTCCTGCCCCCCCCTCCTGCACCTCGCATCCTTACAAAACAACATACTAATCCAACTACGGAACTATGGTACGTAACGATCGTGTTTTTAAGCTGTAAACGCTGAAGTAAATTTCAAGCGAGGACTGTCTATAATAGTTTTCATTGAAGACAGATGCTTTTAGCGGATAAGTTGTGAATTTGTGATATTTTCTTTTATTTAATGCAAATGCTGATAATCATTATATTCATTGCAGTTTTTATTTATATTTTTTATTTGATTGTTTTATTAAATGTATAATAAGCTGTATCGTCCAAGAATGCACTGATTTTATATGGCAAGTTTATTTTAAAGATAGCATAAGTAGATCCTATAATTCTGTTCTAGTGTTCCCATCCTTCACCTCGCATACCTATAAAAAGACATACTAATCCAACAACGGACGTATAGCAGTTAACCAGATTGTTTTTTAAAAACGTTCTAAACGCTCTAGTATATTTAAAGCAAAGACTATCCTTAATAGTTTGCATTGAAGATGAACGCTTTTAGCAGATGAGTTGTCAGTTTGTGATATTTATTTTCTTTTTTATTAGATGCAAATGTGAATATTAATTATATTTATTTCAGTTTTTAATTGATATATTTTTTTGTTTTATTAAACGTATTACAGGCTGTCTCGTCCAAGAATGTACTGATTCTATCTGACAAGTTTATTTTAAATATAGCATAAATAAATTCGATGATTATGTTTTTTACCCTCTCCTGCTCCTCGCGTACCTATAAAACGACATACTAGTCCAACTACTGAACGATAGCACGTAACGCCGTTGTAACAGCTGAGGTATATTTCAACCAAAGACTATCCTTAATAATTTGCGTTGAAAACGGGCGCTTTAAGCATATAAGTTGTCAATTTGTGATATTTCCTTTTTTATTAGCTGCAAATGCTAATAATCATTATATTTATTTCAGTTTTTTAATTTATGTTTTTATTGTTTTATTAAATGCATAATAGGTTATAATATATCATAAATAGATAGGATAATTCTATTCATTTTCAGTTAGAGAGAGGGGGATCTCTCGTTATACTTTCTCCTAAATATGTCAATTGAACTTATGTTAAATACAATACTTATTTATTTATTTTATTTTTTAATCGAGAGTAGAAAATGTAATTCGGATGCGTTATCGACAGCTTCCGTAACTATCGCTTCTCCTAATTTGCTCCTCAGTCTTTATTTCCAATGAGTGATTTTTCTGACAAAGGGAAAATAAAAAGCTGTATTCTAGGTCGGCAGTATTTTTGCGTGAACAGTAGCCTGAGATGTCGGAAATTTTCGATTTCTATGTCTATCGTTGTGGCCATGTCACTAATAAGGGTGCTGGAGGTAAACGTTTTATTTGGGCTGACGTTATCTGCCTGATAGTCAGGGACACGAACGTTGGATCAACCTCTAAGGAGGCTGTCCTATCAGTAGGTGCAAAGTACTAGGGCTGCTGTATGGCCATTTGGTGAATGGATTCTGGACCATGCAGAAGTTTCTGGTTGTGCTTCTCGATGCCATATTAGTGGGTAATTGTTACGACTTTACCTTATCATGTGCTACAAAAAATGTCCTTGTTTCTTTTTCTTTCTTACTTTTCCTCTCTGTCCTGCTCTAACTAAGTCTGTCGACCTATTCCACAAATCCCAAAACTCCATCATGAAAAGTCTTCAGAAAAAATACACGAATAAACTCAGATTTTTTCTGCTCATCCTTCGGCTAACATTAACATCTGAGGAGGCTCCAATGTTCACAATGTGGAATGCATAACTCACTCAAACAAGACAGTTAGTGAGTGGAGGTTCTGATACGCTTTCTCCATTGCTTATGACCTTACTCAGATTGTTCACGAGCCCACCCGTGTACCCAATACTGACGGCCAGTTTTCAAGTCTCCTATATCTTTTTCTCACAACTTGCCTTGAGCTATGTTCCTCTTCCGTTCTGTCTCTACTGGGATCTTCCAACCAGTCATTTTTATCAGTTAAGATAAAAATGAAATGTAATAAGTCATAAGACGTATCTCTCCATCGTATAGTAAATACTTTATGGCTAACTGGAATAGCTTCCGTGCATTTATATTAGATCTACCTCTTCGATTTGTTTCAAAAGAACGTGTCCTCTATCAGACCTGACGGAATGGTTAATTATGGGTATAGACCCCTCCACACCCTCCAAAAAATTTCAGCAAAAACCTAACAGTCAACCGTGGTTCTCTCTAGAACCTGCTGCTGCCATTGCGCACAGAAATCGCTTTTTGCGTTGCTTCCAACGTAACAGAAGTATTGAGACTAAAGCCGCTTTCAGGACTGCCAGTATTCACTGTAAAAGAGTAATAAAGAACGCGAGAGAGTTGTATGCTCAGTTCGTTAAGTCCAAAGTAGCTGAGCAGCGACTTGGTTCCCACCAGTTTTAGCAAAATAACAAAATAACAAACAGGGTCCTGAACAAAAGCGTGTGCTCTATCCTAACCATCATCAATGGGCCTGAGCTAATCTCGTCAGCGTCAGACAAAGCAAAACTCTTTGCCAAGAACTTTGCAGTTAATTCTACCCTATGCGACCAGGGCCGTACCCCCCCCCTCCGTAGTTCCTCCTGCATCAGAAAACATGCGACATACAAATATCTATGCATGATGTAGCCAATCTAATCAACAACCTTGATTCCAGTAAAGCAACTGGCACTGACGACATTCCAATTATATGGTTGAAAAATTTTCAACCAGAACTAGCTTCTACTTCTACAAAGTTGTTTAAGGTTGTCTTAAAGAAAATTGCTTCCCAACACCTTAGCAAACCTCATCAGTATGCCCTGTATTTAAGAATTCAGGTGATCGGACATCTCCCATTCAGCACAGACCAATGTCTCATATACGTCATGAGTAAGTTGCTGGAATCTGTGTTAATAGAGAAGTAGTCAACCATCTCAGCAAATGTAACCTTAGTGACATGCAATATGGTTTCCGTTCTGCTAGATCTACAGCAGATGCGCTAGCGATTATGTCTCATAGGATTAGCGAATCTCTCGACGGAAGTTTCCTGTCTAGGGCTATTGCTCTTGACATATCAAAGGCCTTTGATAGGATATGGCATAAAGTTCTACTTCACAAGATCTACAGCTACGATAGTGCTGAAAATATCTTCTCGGTTATTAAATTATTTCTCTCTGATAGGTTCATAAGAGTAGTGATTGACGGGCAGAAATCAGAAGCCCATAGTATTAATGCTGGAGTCGCTTAGGGGTTAATCCTGAGCCAATCTCTCTTCTTGATCTACATAAATGATCTCCCAAATCACATCCTAAGATCATTCCGAGACATTTATGCTGACGACACTATCATCTATGGCAACACATCAAAGACCGTAAATAACCAGATTCCCTCTGATTCTCTCTCCTCTGATTTTGAGCACGTGGTACAATCTTTACGTCATCAATGCTCTGATCCCCATTTGGCATCAATTGAAATGAATGGCTCCTGTCTTGGGGAAGCTCCATGTTTTGACAAGCTTCTGGGCTTGACCTTTACTCCTGATTTGAAATGAAACACGTACATCAAATCCGTTGCCAAAGTTATTGGAAAAATAGAGGTCTCCTTCTATCGCTCCATTAAACATCTTACTGCTGATGTAATTCTCTATCTATATAAAAGCTAGGTACATCCAAGGATTGAGTACTGTTGCTACATCTGGGCAGAAGCTGCCAGAAAGATTTCATCCTGCCTTGAAAGAGTTCAAAATAGACTTTGTAGCCTAGTCGGAGATGCCCTTTTCTCTTCCCTGCAACCTCTGTCCTACAGAAGAGATGTTGCGATCCAGTCTCTGCTTTATCGATATTTTCATGACAAGTGCTCGTCTGAGATCCAATCTATAGTTCCAATCTTTCAGGAAAAAAACTCCTCTAGTTGAAACCACCGTTAATAATTTCCCCTACTCTTTATCTGCACGTAAACTTAAACGTAGATTCCATGAACAAAGGTTTTTTCTTAGAACTGCACGTCTTTGGAACTCTCTTCCATTTCTCTGCTTTCCAACTGACTATAATTTGGTAGTTTTCAAGTCCAGTGTAAACACATTCTTGATTAACCATCCCGTTAAGTAATCCAATTTACCAAATTTCCACGACTAACGAATACTACGATATTATCCTATTGACACAGTCACTAACCCTAATCATTGAATGACCTCCGGGCCTTAGTAAGTGGTGATTCCTATGTAAAAAAAAAGGTTAGACAATGAATTCTAGGAGGAGGAAAGCATAGAGTTCATCACCTACTATGAAAATAACAATAGAGTAGAGGGAGACTAAAGACATCTCTTCTGTAAGAAAGACTCTAGGGGAAAGGAGAGATCACACCCACTAGATTTCGAATTTGGTTTTGTACTCTATTGAGATAACAAAAAGGGCGCTCCGAACGGTTAATCCGCAGTTGAGGCAACAGTAGTTCATCTTATTTGATTATTAGACAGGTAGTGGATTATGTTATTTCAAAACTGTAACACTTCTCTTCGTAATTTTTTGTGGAACGAATACTCTTGTTTGAAGACAAGTTAAATGACTAAATTTCACTATGAACCAGTATTCTTAATGATTTGTTGTAGATGATAGTGTGTTGTGCTGCATATTTAGGAAAACACAGATTTCGCGAGAAGAATGTTTCCAATCTTGATATAAGCTGCTAATTTCAAAGTCTTTCTTTTTTTTAAGCTAGGTTAGAGCAAAAAAAAAAAAAAAAAAAAAACTCAAACTGTTACGCTTTATTGTATAGCCCCCGTAAAAAAAACGTCAAAAATATGCTTTCTTAATGTTCGCACTCACTTTATTTCCATATCTTTATATAAACTCATAGAATTACGTCAGTAATTTAACTCATCACATTATTGTTTCTAATGATCTCAAGAAAGGCATCGTTGACTTTTTATTTAAAAATGGACGATAATTTTTCGAATGCAGCAGCAAAGTAAATCTGACTTTCTATTTGCATTCTCGTTTCCCTTAACCTTTTGAAATGGTTCCGTTCTAGTATGGGATAGAAAAAGCATGTGGTTACCTTGCTAATTTTTGTGTGACGGAATTGAAGTGTATTTATTAATATTCAAGTAAAACACAGAGTAAAGGAATGCCCATTTGTTTCACTTTAGATATTCTAGTTAAACAAATATTATTGTTTCGCAGAAAATACATAGAATTGACTTTATTATTTTTCTCGTAAAATGGGCGCCATTTTGAATTGGCTGCATATCGACGCCATGTTTAATTGCTTTGTTCTGGTTCATTGTAAACATATGATTGAAACCAAACACAAATTAGACACATTAGTGCAGCTTTACTAAATATTGTGTATTCTGTTTAGCTATTAAAAAACAAAACAAAAAAAAACATATAATATATGGCCGGCAGAGACCTAAAAAAAGCATCTCTAAACTAAAGATTTTATTAATTGAAAAAGTAAAAAAGTATAGTTACTACTACTACTACTACTACTACTACTACTAATAATAATAATAGATTTAATTAGTACCTTATCTGTTGTTTATTACACTATTAATCGAAGTAAATTATTATAAAACTATGTCTTTGTTGTCTTCTCAATAATATTTTTTATCCAAATTCACGATTGAAATCAGGATCTTCAGATATCCCGTCTGAAGCTTCCCTATAAAATCTACTGATTGGTTTCGGAATTTAATGCCTATTCACTACTTAAAAGTATTAGAATGTAACTAATCAATAAATAAGATAATACTAATGGGTAATCAATCGACGTGCCAAAAGTAATTGATAATAAGATAAAAATAATCGATAACAAGGCATACGTAATCAATTAGTAAAATAAAATAGACATGAAAAAAAAGACAAAGCAAATTGCTAAAATATAAACATTTCGTTTGCTTAAATGTAAGCTTCATACATTTTGCTTAATAATAAACAAAACGAGAGAAATAGAAAATCGGATGAAAGAACGAGAGAGTGGACAGGAAAAATGAGTAAATCTTCGCAGAAAAAATATTAAAATGAAGTTGAGATTGAAACTAGATCGAACAGTTAAATGCTGATTGATTTTTTCTTTCCTATTACACTTAAGAAGTTGGAAAAGTATCTGAATGAGAGATAAGCAAAAGAGAGCGAGGTGTGTTATAAAAGCTAACGAGAGCGAGAAAAAGAGAGGGAGTGGGAGAGAGATGAGGAGAGAGAAGTTTAATGAATAAAATTTCGCATAAACTGTTTAAACTAATTTACTTTAAGTTTAAGTACCCCCTCCCCAAACGCCGGTTACTCCTGTTAGTCTTAGAATTAAACACTACATTGTGATTTAGGTAGTGAGGTAGAATCTGTTTCAGGCAAACATAAATCTTTTTTATGCATTTCTTACATAATTTTATTAACTTTATTTATTTAATAGAAATATATAGATGTTAGATTTTACAGCATATCAACACTTTTTAGCTCATTCTATTACGAAACCCCACGTATATGTGTTTACATTAATAGTTTATAGATTCATTTGGTGTCTAGTATATTTTGTAAATGCATATCCTGCAAATGACAGTTTATATTTAACATGTAGATAATTGTTTGACCGATCCTGTCAGGTCAGAATGAACCTAGGAAAAATAGTAACAAAGAAGTCACGCCACTCTCCCCAAAGCTAGGAAATGGGGATCTCAACACACTATGTAGTTGAATGTCAGACTCAGGATCCTAAACACATGAATAACATTGTTTCGTCAATAAATACCAACGTGATACGCAAACGCAATATCTGTTACAGCTTACATTATAAATAGACGTAATGACCTGGTGTTGTCCGGGATAAAGTGAAACAATTTTTTTCGACTTGTATTTATTCTTTATAAAAAAATAAATTTTGAGTTTTAAGAGAGACATTTAACTAAAAATATGAGATATTCACACAATATGAATTTTCAATCCTAATCACTAGTTACTCATAATTTAGCTAATAGTGACAATAACATACTACAATAATAAGAAAATAAAAAGCTTATTTGAATTCGAAATCAAATCTCAAAACTTCTTATGCTAGATATGCAATTTCCTAAAAATTAATTATTTCAAGAATATACTTCAATTAAATAATTAAATAGTAATATATAAGATAATAGGCAAAATAAAGGCATAACAAGAATAACGAATGCAAAATGAATCAATAATTTCTTAGTCGCCAAAAGAAAAATAAAACTTGTCATCTTGAAGAAACAGCCGGCCCTCTTTTCTGTCCCCATTTTTCTTTTCTTCCTTTTCTTTTTAACTGAATGCTTTACTTCCGTTTTCCTCCTTACAAATTATATATTAAAATATGAACTTTTGGAAATGATTAATGTTGCGTTTATTTTCCTGACATGATACAATATATATTAATTTCGAAAAATTCCGGTTGATTACTTGCAGCTACTAAATGATCTAATCAGTCAAATAAGATGACGCGAGGTGTGTGTGTATGTGTGTGTGTGTGTGTGTGATAGATCGAGAGAGAGAGAGAGGGATAGGGAGTATTTTTGGCAAAAATTGAAGTTAGTTGATGAGTCACACACTGTCCTATGGACGGACCATGTGGCCGCGGACTCACCATAATTACCTAAATAAGGAATTGCCAAATAAGTCACGAGAATTATGATGCAACGCTCAAATCGGCCGATTATAATGATTGAAAGATAGCTGTACATTTCATCTGTCAATGGAATCGTTATTTTTTTACATAGCAATCATCACTTTTCAAGGCACGTAGGTCACTCGAGGATTAGGGCTATTGAGTGTACAGTAGTCAATGGGATTATACGGTAGTAATCGTTAATAGTGGAAATTTGGTAAATTAGATTACTTAAGGAGAGGCTTCACCAAGAATTTGCTTACATTGGACTTGAAGACTGCTAAGTCAGCTGGAAAACAGGCAAACGGAAGTGAGTTTCACAGGTGTGCAGTTCTAAGAAATAAGCTTTGTTCATAGAATCTACGTTTCGGTTTAGGCACAGATAAAGAGTGGGGGAAATTATTGACGGTGGTTTCAGTTAGACGAGTGTTTTCGTGAAAGTTTGACGAGGGTGGACCATAGACTGGAGCTCAGACGAGCAGTTGCCATCAAAATAACGGTAAATCAGAGACATGCTCGCAACGTCTCTTCTGTAAGAAAGAGGTAGCAGGGAAGAGAAAATGTCTACGAAGGATGTAATTTGGGAGATCATTGATGTAGATCAGGTAGAGAGTTGGGCCCAAGATGGACCCTTGAGCATGTGAGCTTCTGATTTCTGCTCATCAATCACTACTCCTATGAACCTAATACCTGTGAACCTAATACAATATTTACAATTATTTACCCTAATCCGAGCATATTCCGTACACGTGGCTGACCAAGTTTCAGTTATGAATGCCAAAATGTTTATGTTCTATCGCCGTTCTAACACTAACATCTTACAGTTGCAAACACACCTGCATACGCTTATGTCGTCATAAATTTATGACGTCCCTAAAATCCGAAGTTATTCTTTACGAAAACTGTGCACAAAACTGTGCCGCAAAATGATCTAGTCATACAATCAAGAAAATCGTTTATTACTGTTTATCTTAAAATCTTAGAATCATAAGTAGAAGTGGATCATCTAGATCACTCGGAATCGAGCATGTTACTAAAACGGTGGATCTTTTATTCGTTTGCATGTTCTTATGCGCACCAGATAACGCATTCGTTTTATATTATTATTTCTTATAAAGAGGTATAGATATCTGTGTATACTAGATGGCGGCATCATTTCGTCACGCTATTCATTTGAAAAGAGAGATTAGGATATGTAAGAGATAAAGTCACAAAATAATGACGTCTTACATTAAACCATTGAGAGTGGAAAGGAAAACATCTTTCATAATGCTTTAACTAGAATGGCCACGGATCGTCTATTAGTCTAACAGGCAGAACTTTGTGTAATAACATAGATCTTTAGTCAATATGTAATTGCTGACATGATTGTGTTGGGAAATTTCCAAGGAAAGAGCAATGGATTTTATGGTTTAACTATGGAACCAACTGATTAAGAATGACTATTCTCTGGTTGCGACAACGCCAGGACCAAGCATTGAAAAGTATCCATTTACTTTGAAAATGGTGCATAATTGTCTGTCTTAAATGATAATTATTTTGCGCTGGATAGAAACGGAGCGTTAAGAAATCGGACGGTAGCGCATGCTTTATATTTCGAAAATTGGTTCATTTATTGTTTTTATATTAAATAGTCAAAGAGCTTTCTAATACACATGTGTATAAAATTGACGTCTTAAGGTAAACTAACTTTCTCCCTACCGCAGTAAGATGCTACACAAGACCGAAGGGTGGGGAGAATTAAGTATGTGTCCGTAAAAATGCGACAAGACAAGGGGTGCTGCGGAAATGCTGATTAAGCGCAGACTCGGAGCGCTCACCGACCTGATAGCGGACTTCCAGTTGAGAGTATCTGTTGTGTTGGTCCCGTCAGAAAAAAACAAGGCGGATTCGATGACACGCGTGAAGAAGGCCTGGCTGCAGGAGGGAAAAGAGGTCTCCTCGGTATGCTGTGCAAGGGAAGAAGTCAAAGAGTCACACGAAATGCACCACTTTGGTCGAGAACGAACGTTATTCCTAGCCAGAGAGGTTTACCCGGAGACCACCGAGGAGGAGGTTAGGGAGGTGGTGGAGAACTGTCGAGAGTGCCAATCAATTGACCCTGGACCGTCCAGACACGAAGCAGGAGAGCTACACGTTGCGGAGGACTGGAAGCGATTGGCCATTGACGTGACACACTATCGCCACAAATTGTATCTGTCGATGGTCGACTGTGGACCGGGAAGGTTTGCCATCTGGAGAGAGATCAGGGCAGAAGCTGCATGGGCGATCGGAGGGGTCATCGAGGAGATATTTTTGGAGAGAGGGCCGGTTGAGGAACTCTTAATGGACAATGGCCCCGCTTTCCGATCAGAAGCCTTTAAAGGGGTGTGCGATAAGTGGGGAGTAAGGCAATTTTTCAGAGCAGCGTATCGGCCGAGTGGCAACGGAATAGTGGAGAGGAATCATCGCACCATTAAAGCCGCTGCGGAAAAAAACAACGTATCACCCATAGAGGCGGTGTTTTGGTATAACATCTCGCCGAAGACCAAACAAGATGAGACAACTGTGCCTCATAGGGCCGTTTTCACATATAAGTGGCGGCATCCGTGCAACAAAGCAGCAGGAATTGAGGGTGAAGAAGCCACTATCAAAGTAGGTGAAGTGGTGTGGGTGAAACCCCCCAATGCACAGTGTACCACTCGTTGGAAAAGAGGGGTCATAACAGGATTGCAGTCGAAGAACAATGTGATGGTGAATGGCGTTCCCCGGCATATCTTAGACCTGCGTCGTGTGACATTGCCGGTATGCAGTGAGGGCAGTGAAGAAGAAGAAATCGAGGGCCACCGAGAAGCAAATGATGCTGCTCAACCTGACTTAGGCCCGCGTTGTAGTGAACCTGAAAACGTTAACCCCCCGAGAAGTTGTCCCCCAGAGGCCTCGACGTGAGAGGAGGCGGCCTGCTTGGATGGAGGATTACGAAGTATCCTATTGATCTCGAAGATCAGGGGGGCGTGTGGTGTAAATGAAGAAAAAGAGAAACAAGAACGACCGACCGCGTTTTTGTGTGGCTTACCTCGTGTTCATAATGAAGAAGAAAGAAACAAAAATGGCTGCCCTGTTTCTTTATATGCCTACAGGGTAACCACGAGGTATGCAAATGAGATGCTCCTGATTGGAGATAAAAGAGGAGTAATTTGGGGAAGGAGGGCATTCTGAAGTTTTATTGCGAGCAGAGAAGGTGTATTTGAAGAAGAGAAAAGCTAAAGTTGCAGAAGTTCGTTTTGGAGTGGAGAGAAGACGCGTCAAGTGGGAACGGGAAGGTGAAAGTTCGGACAGCAGTGTCACGCAAGCGACATTCATCACATTTAGTGATTCTAATAACACTTTTTTTTTTGTTAGGATGGCACCCTTACATATTCTCACAATGGACTATTTCTGACGTCATTTCCGGTGATCAAATTGTGTTTTTCAACAGTATGAGCCCAAGACTCAGAGAGAAAGAGAGAGAGAGAGAGAGGGGGGAGAGGGAGAAAGAGAGTCGACTCTTTACTTTGCCCTTCAGTTGAGCAGAGTTCCCACTTAACTATTGTTTCTGTATTTTTCTGTTTAATATCTTATTCATTTCACTGTTTCCGAGTCTTCTTGTTATCCATTCCAACATTTACATTATATCAACCGACAACGAGGCTTTGAAAACTCATGAGGGAAACCGAATTTTTAAATAGCCCAGTGTTCCCATAATAAAGACGATAATGAAATTCGAATCTTAAAATAGCAATTTAAGACAAATTGAAAAGAAATTACCCGAAAAATTCGCAAAAGAACAAACCAATCGGTAAGAACTAGAAAAAAGTGAAATATATATATATATATATATATATATATATATATATATATA
Organism: Euprymna scolopes; assembly: GCF_053919585.1. NCBI lineage: Eukaryota > Metazoa > Mollusca > Cephalopoda > Sepiida > Sepiolidae > Euprymna > Euprymna scolopes. Next base: position 73,776,213 of record NC_136493.1, on the reverse strand, counting down.
TACATATATATATATTTATTTATTTATATATATAAATTCAAATAACAAACCGTGAAACTCGTAACGCAAACATATTATTGATATAATTCTTAAAATTTTAAGTACAATCCTCTTTTCTTGAAAAAAAAAAAGTGAAAAAAACGAAAAGAGATTTTTGTACAAAGCATGTTTTTGTAAGTCGCGAACTTTTTAAATTCTGTCTCAAAAGAAAAAACAAACAAAAATTGTTCGTTTTTTAAAGTATTGACCTAATGTTGCCACGTGTTGCGTGGCGCTAATTCGTTGCAAAAAAAAAAATTTCTGGGCTGTCATGTTATGCAAATGAGTTTCTACTATTTATGAAAAATACCCTGGGAAAAGAGCAAATAACACAAATCGACACAGAACAGAGGGAATAACACAAATCGACACAGAACAGAGGGAATAACACAAATCGACACAGAACAGAGGGAATAACACAAATTGACACAGAACAGATTAAATAACACAAATCGACACAGAACAGAGGAAATACAAATCGATACAGAACAGAGGGAATAACACAAATTGACACAGAACAGAGGAAATAACACAAATTGATACATAGCAGGAAATAACACAAATCGACACAGAACAGAGGAATGTAGTGAAGTAGAAAAAAAAAGAAATTAAAAAAATATATATAAGACACAGCTGTTCCTTCCAAAAGGTCGAGCTCTTCAACGTCCAAAAATAATTAACCGTCACAAAAAGAATTCGGCGTCACTTCTTCCAACCGTCGTTTCACTCTCTGTGCTCTTCCTCCTGCTTAAATAAAAGTACCGTTTATATGCTGCCCATTTCTCCACTTATGCAAATTGACTATCAACCAGAGCCATCTAGTTTTCCATTTCTCCAAACAGCCAATTTACAAACTCAAACCACACAGAGCCATCTAGTTTTCCATTTCTCCAAACAGCCAATTTGCAAAGGGGGACAACTCAAACCACAAGGAAATAACACAAATTGACACAGAACAGAGGAAATAACACAAATTGACACAGAACAGAGGAAATAACACAAATCGACACAGAACAGAGGATATAACACAAATTGACACAGAACCGAGGGAATAACACAAATTGACACAGAAAAGAGGAAATAACACGAATTGACACAGAAAAGAGGAAATAACAAAAACTGACACAGAACAGAGGAAATAACACAAATTGACACAGAACAGAGGAAATAACACAAATTGACATCGAACAGAGGAAATAAAAAAAATCGACAGAGAGCCGAGGGAATAACACTAATCGACACAGAACAGAGGAAATAACACAAATTGACACAGAACAGAGGAAATAACAACAATTGACACAGAACAGAGGAAATAACACAAATTGACACAGAACAGAGGAAAAAACACAAATTGACACAGAACAGAGGAAATAACACAAATTGACACAGAACAGAGGAAATAACACAAATCGACACAGAACAGAGGAAATAACACAAATTGACACAGAACCGAGGAAATAACACAAATCGACAGAGAACCGAGGGAATAACACAAATCGACACAACAGGAAATAACACAAATTGACACAGAACAGAGGAAATAACACAAATCGACACAGAACAGAGGAAATAACACAAATTGACACAGAACAGAGGAAATAACAAAAATTTACACAGAACAGAGGAAATAACACAAATCGACACAGAACTGAGGAAATAACAAAAATCGACAGAGAGCCGAGGGAATAGCACAAATCGACAGAGAACAGAGGAAATAACAAAAATCTACACAGAACAGAGGAAATAACACAAATCGACACAGAACCGAGGAAATAACACAAATCGACACAGAACCGAGGGAATAACACAAATTGACACAGAAAAGAGGAAATAACACGAATTGACACAGAACAGAGGAAATAACAAAAACTGACACAGAACAGAGGAAATAACACAAATTGACACAGAACAGAGGAAATAAAAAAAAATCGACAGAGAGCCGAGGGAATAACACTAATCGACACAGAACAGAGGAAATAACACACATTGACACAGAACAGAGGAAATAACACAAATTGACACAGAACAGAGGAAATAACACAAATTGACACAGAACAGAGGAAATAACACAAATCGACACAGAACAGAGGAAATAACACAAATTGACACAGAACCGAGGAAATAACACAAATCGACAGAGAACCGAGGGAATAACACAAATCGACACAACAGGAAATAACACAAATTGACACAGAACAGAGGAAATAACAAAAATCGACACAGAACAGAGGAAATAACACAAATTGACACAGAACAGAGGAAATAACAAAAATTTACACAGAACAGAGGAAATAACACAAATCGACACAGAACTGAGGAAATAACAAAAATCGACAGAGAGCCGAGGGAATAACACAAATCGACAGAGAACAGAAGAAATAACACAAATCGACACAGAACAGAGGAAATAACACAAATCGACACAGAACAGAGGAAATAACACAAATCGACACAGAACCGAGGAAATAACACAAATTGACACAGAACAGAGGAAATAACACGAATTGACACAGAACAGAGGAAATAACACAAACTGACACAGAACAGAGGAAATAACACAAATTGACACAGAACAGAGGAAATAACAAAAATCGACACAGAACAGAGGAAATAACACAAATTGACACAGAACAGAGGAAATAACACAAATTGACACAGAACAGAGGAAATAACACAAATCGACAGAGAACAGAGGAAATAACACAAATCGACACAGAACAGAGGGAATAACACAAATTGACACAGAAAAGAGGAAATAACACGAATTGACACAGAACAGAGGAAATAACAAAGACTGACACAGAACAGAGGAAATAACACAAATTGACACAGAACAGAGGAAATAAAACAAAAAGACACAGAACAGAGGAAATAACACAAATTGACACAGAACGGAGGAAATAACACACATTGACACATAACAGAGGAAATAACACAAATCGACACAGAACAGAGGAAATAACACAAATCGACAGAGAACCGAGGAAATAACACAAATCGACAGAGAACCGAGGAAATAACACAAATCGACACAGAACAGAGGAAATAACACAAATTGACACAGAACAGAGGAGATAACAAAATTGACAGAGAACCGAGGAAATAACACAAATCGACACAGAACAGAGGAAATAACACAAATTGACACAGAACAGAGGAAATAACACAAATCGATACAGAACTGAGGAAAGAACACAAATTGACGCAGAGCAGAGGAAATAACAGGGTCCGACAATTGACTTTCCTCACTTAACTGGTGGTAGTATGCAACTGTTAACATACTCAACAAGAAAGTGGATTTACAGCTGGATTTCGGTTCAGATCTGTAATCATCAACACGCAAATATGAAAAGGTTGAAGAAACCAACCATGATGAGAACTAAGTAATCAATTCGTGAAGTAACCGGCGATAAGATAAAATTTGAAGTAGAGCTTACACTCCCGGTGACATAAATTGGTATCACTTAAAATGTAAGAGTCTTTGTGCATAAGACATCTGAATGTCTCTTCGGAACAGATTGAATGGAGCAATGTAAACTAGGACCAATCGAAAAACAAATTCTGTCATAAGATAGAAAGCTCGTTTACCGGGACACAGCAATTTACGGAGGAGTTAAAGGAAACATTTCCGGAAGTTTTCCAATCGGAATTCTGAAGACGTACCAAAGCTATGGCCAGATTTGAGCTGAAGGAAAACACTTTACCTATTTTCAAGAAGAAGCGAAACGTCCTGTTTGCAGCTGTCGAGAAAATTGATAAGGAATTAGATCGGCTAAAAAAAGCAGGAATACTATCGAAAGTAAGCACCAGTGAAAGTGCACTCTACTGCATACATTAAAACAAACGACCCTGTATTGCCTTATATATTTCATACTTGCACTTGTTATCAACTCAAATTGAATATCTGCCCTCTATCGTCCCCGCTCTGATGTAGTTATTATTCTTAATAAAATTTCAGAAAAACTAGACAAGATTCAATCTCTTCACTCTTCTGCTAGCATTCTAGTCTGCTTACTTTAATATTCTCAATATTAAATGGCTACTTCACAAACAATATTGATGATGTGTGGTTTTACCCCGGCTTCTCCATTGCATATGAACATATTCAAATTATTGACACACCAACAGGAGTACCCACTGCTGATGGACATTTTGTAAAATTGCTTCATCTTACTCTGACAACCTGCCCTTAACAGTGTTTCCTCTTGGATTATCCAATCATTTAGCTGTCTCAATTACGATCAAAATGAAATTCAACTAGTTCCCTTGTGTTTCCATCATAATATGTATCGATATGCTAGAGTCAATCTAAACAGATTGGGATTTTTCATAACTGAAATCTCGCTTAAATCCGTCTTCAAAAAAATGCACCCTCTGATATATATAAATGCTTTTACTTTAGTATTATGAACTTTTATACTCTCCAAAATATTCTACCAGTGACCTAGCAGCCAATCTTACGCCATTGAATGTACTACGATAATTCACATTGCTTTCAACGAAATACATGCTATGAAACCAAATACGTTTTTTAAACCGTTCGAAATCACTGCAAATCGGTTATAGAAAACGTAAAAAATGTCTTATGCTCAATCCATTAAATATCCAAAAGCCAATCTAACGATGAGTTCAAAGAATGACAAAGTTTCGAACAGATTTCTGGCCTTTTCTCTCCCATAAGTTTACAAAAGTATGTTGTGTCGATCGAAAGTACGAAACACACAACATTGATGCAAACGTACCTCAGGGATAGATTCTGGACACTAATCTTCCTGATCCTCATAAGTTATCTTCCAAAACATTCTGAAATCATTTGTGTACATCTATGCAAGTAATAAAATATAGTACTGCTTCAAAGAGTATTTATGATCAAGATCTTTCTGGTCCTCTTTCGCCCGATGTATTAGAAATGTATTTTTACTATTAACGCCTCGTAAGCAAAGCTTCTCTTTGTTCACTACCAACACCCAAATCCTCACTCCAGTCAAAATGAATAGTTCTCACTCAAAGAAATTACCTTTCACCACAGCTCGTGTGACACAAATGCGTGAAAGTGCTCAAAAATTGTGTGTTCATATCTTAGTCGATCCACTCATGGCGATAATGAGCTCATCCCAGGACTAAAATAGACGCCAGAATTGTTAACAGATTAACTGCCGAGGTCGCTCTGGTATTATGTTGGATTGTATCGACGGTATTGTTTGCACAGTGTCGGGTTGTGTCGACGGGGTTGTTCGGGATCGTGTCGGGTCGCATCAACGGGGTTGTTGTCAGAACGTGCCGGGTCGTATCGACAGAGTTATTCGTGGTCATGCCGGGTCGTGTGGATAGAGTTATTCGGAATCGTGTCGGGGTGTGTAGACGGACTTGTTCGGGAGTGTGCCCGGTCGTGTCGACGGAAGTGTATTATATCGTGTCGGGTGTATCGATAATATTGGTCGTGATTAATCATGCAAACGAAAACGTTTGTAGTTCGGTTAGTAATCGCAGCCGTACTAATACTTTTCTTTGGTTCTGTCTATCTTCCCTTGTAGGGCTACCTACTGGAAATTGATACCTACATTAATTCTGTTGGCAAGGATGCTAAAAAACGGTTCAATCGCTCTAAAAATACTTCGTTCATATCGAAATCGTCTATTTCTTATAGCTCCAACTTTTTTTCAAGAAATAATACTTCTGCCATATCTGGGGAGGCATGACTTTTCTTGTCTTGACGATGAAATCTGCTGCAAATGATAATTTCTCCTCCTTACAACCCCTTTAGCATATCAAATATGTTGCTAGTTTCTTTCTATTTCGGCTTTATGTTCGTTGTATGTGTAGAATCCACGGTCTAATTCCCGCTGTTTTGCACATAACAAGAACTCATCTAGATATAACTACCGCAAAGAAAATTCCTCATTCCTTTCTCTCTATATACACCCTGCCAAAAAGAAAAACGGAACTTCCATGAACGAAGTTTATTTGCCTAGAAGCCGATCTGTGGTACAAGGGATTGTTTTCTGACCGACAACAGCAAAGTCATCTAATTTAAACGACTAGAAAATCGTATTCCTATTTAGTATCTTCTGTTCATTCTGCCTACTATTTCCAATCCTCTCGTGACAACGATAAATGTCCAACCAGCAATTTATTTAGCTATTTTCTTTGAGTACACTGAGCTTTAATAAACTGCGATTAACCAGTACAAATATTAACACAGTATAGAATCTTAAATATGTATATTTACCTTTTATTTTGTAGCGTATATCAATGGCCGAGGATACAGGACGTTGCCTGAAAAGCAAGAATAACTGTAAACACAGCTTACGCTGGTATAACTGTACGTGGCCCATCTTAAGTATTGAAACATTATGGTGAACACAGAGATGGCGGTGAAGAAGCAGTGTAGTACGATCCTGAGTGTAATTGCTAGTAACAAAGATGGCGACGAACTGATTGAATCTAAAATTTGACAATTTTTATAGTAACTTGTGAAGCTTTTCATTGGTTGCTCACCATGACTTGTGGTTATAAAAACGATCGTCGAAATCATTGGTCTCATACTCCCTATCACTCGTGGTGGGGGATGTGTCTCCTAGTGGCTTCAGCTGCAGGGAGACAGGGTAGAGTACTCGTCGAGGATTCGTTCTTGACACTTAGTTCGACAGGTGAGGGGGCGGGAACCGGCCCAGCACCAGTCTGACTGAGGTACACAGCTTGGGTACTACCTAGGGGGTCCACCCTCCCAGGCTTTACCACCGGGCTTTCCCGTGGGGCAAGTTTGTTGCTTGTCGCCTGAGGCGCCCCTATCGGGGAATGCCGAGAGGGTACACAGGCAATTTTTGTTGAGGCAAGAGTGCCCCTTTTTAGGGGAGCTCGCCTGTTCTCCACCTTCCGGCCTTGTGCCACATTTTGCTGCGGTGGCCAGCAAATAAATATCTACCCCCCATCAGGAGTCAAAAAACATTTTACACACACCCTTTTTGATTCAATTTTAGTTTGACTTGAAAAAAGGAAAGAAAAATAAATAAATAAACATAAAAATAAACAAATAAATTTATTTTTTATTTTTATTTTATTTATTTTTCATTTTTCAACCCAAAAAAACAAAATCAACAATTTATTACCTACATTTTTGGTATACATACACGCGTCTATGGGACATTGTTTGAATTCCTGTTCTATTAAATAATTATGAAGTGTTAAATTACAATTGTGTGCACTTTGTTTTAGTCCATATAACGATTTACTCAGTTTCCACACGCAATTTTTATTTTTCATTTTAAATCCCTCTGGAGGGTAAATATAGATTTCACAGTCAATCGGCGTATTTAAATAAGCATTTTTTACATGCATTTGATGTATTTTTACATTGTATTGAGCGGGAAGTTGTAATAAAATTCTAATTATCGTTAAAATTGTTGTTGGTGAAACTGTTGTAAAATATTCCACTCTAGAAATTTGTGAAAAACCTTTTGCAACAAATCTTGCTTTAAAAGTTTCACTGCCAGAAGCTGTGATTTTTTGGACAAAATCCATCGAGAAGAAATTATATTTTTATCTGTGGGCTTTGCCACTATATCGCATATGCTATTTTCAGATAAAGCTTTCAATTCGGATATCATAGCTTTTTTCCATTCTTGGTGATTTTCTGAATTAATCGTAGCATTATAACTTTCCGGTGCACTTTTCAACGAGTAACAGTAATCCACGGCGTAATCTTGTATCTTTTCAATTTTTAAGAAGTCTGGCCTTTTTCACTCCCTTATCGGCTATCGACGTGTATGGTTAATATTTTCGTCAGTAGTTCTACTGTAATTGTCGTCATTATTAATATTTTCATTGAGATCGATTAAGATGCTAGGTAATATTTCTTCACGTTTTTCATACATTGGATTGCCATTTTTTTAAATTTAATGTATCATTGAATTTTACACATCTAACCCTTTTCATGGAATTTTGGGCTGGAAAGTAGATTGAATATGCTGGAGTGTTTTTATCGTAACCTACGAAAATACCTTTTTCGCTTTTGGTATTTAGTTTACTGGTATTTTCTATAAATGCAAAACAATCTGAATCAAATATATGCATTCGGTTAATTTATACATGCGACCGGGGACGGCTTGTGAATTTCATACTCCCATGAAACTTCTTCCTTCGGAGGAAGCCGGTTAAACCCTGAATAGGGTTGGTGCTGACTGCATACATTCGGTTAATTTTGGGTTTTACGCCGCAAAACGCTTCATACGGTGTTTTGCCTAATCTTCTATTGAACGATATATTTCTGATATATGCTGCTGCCATTAAACCGTACGTCCATAAACTATGCGATAATTTCGATTCGATAAGTAGACATCTTGTCATCTCAAAAAGGATTCGCCATGCCCTTTCAGCGGTGCGATTTTGGAAAGGGGAGTACGGCGCAGATTTATCGTGTTTAATACGGTGGTTAATTAATAGAAGTTCAAAGTCTTTACTAGTAAACTCAGTCCCATTGTCTGAGCGAATACATTTTACCGAGCCGTACGGGGCAATATCAGCTAAATATTTCTTACTGGCGAGGATAGTGTCGGATTTGTTTTTTTAGAAAATAAACTATAATTAAACTGGAAAAATCATCAATAAAGTTCAAAACGTACATTAGATTATTTCTTCCCATCGGGCTGATCAGACCTGCCAAGTCACAGTGCACAAGGGAGAACATTTTTGTGACTTTTTTGTCTGGCGTTTTGCTTATACGAGGAGCGTGCAATAAGTAATGCCCCTGACCCACTTCCAGTTGTCTCATCTAGCTGAAATTTTGCATGTGCAGTGATTTATATCTCTACGGGTTATGTGGTAAATTACAGCTCTGAACTAATTGTGGTTTCTGTTTTACAGGTGTTTGAACTGAGTCAGGTGTGAAATGGAGCATATTGAATGTCGAGCAATGATCCGGCTTTTGTATTTGAAAGAACGCACACCACAGGAGACTTTTGATGAAATGAAAGAAACTTATGATGATAATGCCTCATCATATGACCTTGTAAAACGCTGGCATCATAAATTCAAACAAGGCCAGAAGTCTGTGGAAACAGCTCCCAGACCTGGTCGCCCCCGTTCTTCCATTGATGAGGCATCTGTCCGTCAAGTTGAGGCTGCCATTTTGGAAGATTGGCGCATTACTATTCGCTAAATAGTTCAAGATGTCAAGATTAGTACAGGGTCTGTGGAAACTATCATTCATGACCATTTGCATATGCATAAGGTGTCTGCCAGATGGATCCCCAGGTTGCTCACACAATTCCAGAAGCGAAAACGCGTCGAGTACTCGAGGGTGAATTTGGAGATGTGCCAAGAAGATGAGTCAAATTTTTCCAAAAGATAATTACACAGGATGAAACCTAAGTCCATCACTATGATCCAGAGATCAAAGCCCAGCCAATGCAGTCGAAGCACTTGGACTCACCACCTCTAAAAAAGGCAAGGGTGCAGCCCTCGGCAAGGTCGGCTCACAATCTTCTGGGACCAGGACGGAGTAGTGATGACAGATTTTCTGGCAAAGGGTACCACAATTACAGGAGCCTATTATGCTTCACTTTTGAGGAAATTAAGGGAAGCTATCAAAATCAAGAGGCGGGGCAAGATCAGGAAAGGTACCCTCCTCCTGCAGGACAACGCTCCGGTCGACAACTCGCATGTCGCCAGCTCAGAAGCACGTGCGTGTGGTTATGAAATCCTTCCCCATCCTCCCTACTCTCTTTATTTTTCATCCTCTGACTTTCACTGGTAAGTAACTTCAGATGCTTTATAACTCTTTAAAGGAAAGCGTTTCCCAGATGATGCAGCCTTGATTTCTGAAGTCACGTCGTGGTTGGAGGACCAACCTGGGGTGTTCTACAAAAACGGTCTCCCGTGCTGCATCAAACGATGGGAGAAATGCATAACTCTGGGTGGTTGCTCTACTGCTATGGGAAGTGGGCCAGGGACATTACTTATTGAACGCCCCTTATATATTTTGTCATTTTCTCCTGTGCACGCACATCACAATTTGGGAGATCGTCTGAAGGTATTATTTTCATGCCTTCGACTACATTTGGTATTTTTAAATATCAGCTGTATTGCAGTATCCTAGCATTGTATGCAAGGTTTTCAAGTCGTGTTAGGCAGTTTTTGAGGGAACAATACTTTTTAAATAATATACTCGGTCATTTTCTTTAATGTCAAATATAGTTCCATTGGGGTATATCAATTTTGACTTGTTTTGGCCAAACTTTATATTCGCGCCTTGTTTAATGGCAGCCTGCACGGAAAATATGTTTTGCTTATTATTTTTTAGGGATATTTTAGCATCACCTCTTTTCAAGACTATATCATTTATTTGACTACCGTTGGCAAGTTCGACAAAATGACTTTGTGGATTAAAGTTTGAATCAAACAATAAAATCAGATTCCTTGGTGATAACGTGTGCCGTAACAAATGTAAGTTCTTCCTCAAAGTTCTCAACGTTTTTTACGGAGTCCATTTTAGAGCGCTTATATTAACATTAGAAACGTTTGTGATTGGGCCGTCCACAATTATAGCAGATAATTTTATTCTTTTTCTTGAGAAAATTACTTTTAGGGAAAACGTTGCGGTGAGGTGCGTAATTTGGTGATGTCTGTTTTCGAGAAGCATTTTTGAAATTCATAATATTGCTGGAGTCCACGAGCATCCGATTAGTTTCTTCGTAACTGCGCAATGCCACTTTAAATTCAATGAAATTTATTGGTTTCTCTTTTTGCGTTATAACAGTTGTAAACGGTTTAAAATCAGCTGGAAGTCCCTTGAGGTTCATTGACATCAACAAGCTATCGCTTATTATTTCACCTGAAAGTTTTAAGACATTGGGGTTGTTTCTGCCCTTATAACGTAATCGGTAATAGTTTCACCCTTGTTACGTTTCAAAGACGTTAGTTCTATATATAGTGATATAATTTTCGGTTTCCCTTTTGATAAATAATGTTCTCTTAATATGTTCAATGTTTTCCGTCCATAATCCAAGGCATCTCTTATAATCAGAAACAGAAAATATTTAAGTGCACTGGTAAAAAACTTCAGATGCTTTTCGCAGTTATGGTCTACATTGCACTATAGAGATTATAGTGTTGATTTTATTTTTTATATTATCTGTCAATAATGGCTTCACTTACAGTTTAAAATGCAAAAGTCAAGTGTCACGATTCAACTTTGTGCTTTAAACAGAAACACTTATTGTGTTTTAAACAGAAACATTTATTGTGCTTTAAACAGAAACATTAATTTCGATTGCGCTCCTCTCTTAACAAAGAAGCAACTATTGACTTTTTGAAATGATTTTATATAATCACTTGAATTAAACTTAAACGTGTATCATGGTTTAATTGTGCTCACAAAGGAAACATTTATTTCGAATGCGCTCCTATCTTATAAAACAATCTATTTTATAGGGTGGTCCTTTTTGCTTGTGCGGTGGTAAAACTTCTTGAATGGATTTGTGATTTAAGGTTGAATAAATTGTTTAACGTCAAAATCAGACTTCTTTCTTTAATCGGATTTTTTCGATTATCAATACTTATCAGAGACATTCCGATACAAAACCTAAATAAAACACAGGCACATCGAGCACCTTCGTGTAAAATTAAAAGAAACCGTTTCTGAGTTAATCGTGAACTCACTCACTCACACAGAGACATAGTTTCTTATATATATATATATATATATATATATATATATATATATATATATATATATGAGAAGCGTTCCAATGGTAATTTCCCTTTTTAAATTCTACCTCGATATATTTAAGCATTCATGACATGGAAGTTTCGTCTCTTTGTTGACGATATTGACGGTTAGAGATTTTATGAAACATTTGTCATGGATGTGCATCAGGAGCAGAGATGCGTCATTGAATTTCTCGCAAAAGTGTACTGAAAAGACCCTGAAATAATGGCACAACTTCCGTCTTCGTAGTTCTTCAACTTTTTGAATTAAAAAATATAAGAAACTGTACTTTTGGAAAGACCCTCGCAAATATATATATATATATATATATATATATATATATATATATATATATATATATATATATTTAGGCAGCATTTTTTCTTTCATGCACATTTCATTAAATAGCACAAATAACTCTTGCTTGTTTTTCTTTTAATCCTCCTTTTCTCTTTATCGGGCCATTTTCCGAACGTTTTTTCCGAGTGAAAAAAGAAATTTCCCATAATCACGAACGTTTTCGGCCTCCATTGGTCATCCTTAGGCGAGTAGTAAAAAATAAAAAATGAAATTGAAAAATGAAAGTTGCGAGATGAAATGAAAAGACGATTAAAAGATGATTAAAAGACGATTAAAATCGCTTAAAATCATTAAAATACTCAAAAGCAATTGAGCGTGCCCTCCGTTTCGTTTTGAGTCTGGTTAATCGTTGGTTTATTAATGTGGATTAACAATGCCTCAAAGATCGGGAGGCGCACCTCGCAATATGAGACAGTTAAAATGGTCGTGTTATTTATTAATATGTCTCTAAACTCATTTTTAGGGGTGTGGTGTGCTATGAGGTGCTGATAGATTGAGCTATTCGGAGAAGACATGTTAAACGATGGGAGATGCTGGTTCGAGTCATGCACATGTACGAATTATTTTTGGAGACACATTCTCCTATGGGACATTTAAAGATGTACACGGCATTTCTAGTTTTCAGCATACTGCCATCGGATGTAGGGTTATTTTTTATTAGTAATTGGCTAGTTTTAAATTTTTTGTAATAAATAATAAATCTTATTTTAGAGTTTTTTTCTGTGGTTACGACATGTTTGTGTACGATATATTTTATTATTTGTTCGTCTAATTTGTAATTCCCATCCATCTGGTTACAATAATATATGTCAATGTTATTATCGCTGCTATCGTGATTATTATTATTATTAATGGTAATAAAAAAGTGTCTAATCTGCTGGTCAACTATGTAGTTTGGGAAGCCGTTATTAATTAAAGTTTGTTTTACGTTCGAAAGTGATTTATAGAATATTTCGCTAGTGGAGGAATTACGTTTACTTCTGTAGATGAGATTTTTTACGACGGCTATTTTGTATCTATCGGGGCATTCGCTTTTGTAATTAAGAAGACATGATTCCTTACTGGTAGGTTTTTTGTAAGGGTGAGTAGTAAATTTATCGGTGTCAACTTTTATTTCTATATCGAGGAAGGGGATACTATTGTTTATATTTGTTTCGTGTGTGAAATTTAGTATAGAATTATTTTTAAGAGCGGTTTTAATGTTTATTAATTCGTCTAGGTTTTCCGTTAATGAGAGTATATCATCTACGTACCTGACGTAGATAGATGGTTTTGCTATTATATTGAAAACTTTGGTTTCTATGTTGGTCATGTAGAATTCGGAAAACAACGGGCCTAGAGCAGAACCCATTGAAACACTGTCAACCTGGGTATAAAGGTTGCCATTGGAGCCGTAGAAGGGGACTTCTGTGGTACAGGAAATCAATAGTTTTCGTAGTGTACCGGGGTTAATTTTAAGTGCGGGAAGAGTGAGATTATTATATATATTGTTAATTATTATTTCTATAGTTTCTTGTACAGGGACATTAGTAAAAAAGGTTTTCAACGTCAAGTGACGATAGGAGTTCGTTTTTAGGTTTTACTGACTGTAGTACGTCTAATACATCTTCGGAGGAATTAACTAGGAAGTAAATATGGAATAATTAATTTATGAAGAGATTTTGCGAGTTTATGAACCGGTGTTGGTATTTGTGAAATGATGGGGCGAAGAGGGTAATTTACTTTATGTATTTTTACGTTTCCATAAATATAACCTGGTCTATATTCATCTATTATTTTATTTAATTTAATAGAACCAATGTGTGAGTTGTTGGCTGTAATTAATTTATTGATTTTTCTTGTTCGGTGGGGTTTCTATTTATTTTTTTGAATTTTGATGTGTCGTATAGAATTTCCTCTAATTTGTTTGTGGACAGTTCAGTGGACATTATGATGAATATGTTGGATTTGTCGGCCCGTTTGATGGTTATATCTGGGTTGTTTTTTAGTTCACTGGTAGCTATTCTAAGATTTTTGGTCAATAATTGTGTTTTAAAAGTATTGCTTCGGTTTTTATAGCTTCGCCTTTTAGGAGATATCTAATGTTTGGGTGTACTTTAATTTTCTTTTCGTCTGATAATTTTATAATCTGTGGATATAAGAGTTCTATTTCAACTTTTGTTTGGACTGTGTTAAATTTTTTTAGGAGATGGCAGTTCGGGCCAAGATTTAAAAGTTCTTTTTGATGGGAGTTTAAATGTATTTTTGTTAAATTTATGTATGGTTCTTGGGGGTCAGGAAGGTTAATTCCCCTTTGTACAGTCTATTTAGTTTTTTCAAATGGTTTAGTTTGTTTTCGGTATAATTTTGTGTATGAAGATTTTTTTGATATTTTGGATATATATATAAGCCATTTGGATTTTTTGGATATTTATAAGCCATTTTTTTATTTTTTGGATATATATATATATATTTGCGAGGGTCTTTCCAAAAGTACAGTTTCTTATATTTTTTAATTCAAAAAGCCGAAGAACTGCGAAGACGGAAGTTGTGCCATTGTTTCAGATTTATATATATATATATATATATATATATATATATATATATATATATATATATATATATATATATATATATATGCGTGTGTGTGTGTGCATGTTCGCACGTTCATCTTTTTTACACACAGAGAACTGTTTTCTGATTAAGATGAACAGCGACTACTGAATTGTTGAGGATGTAATTGTTCCTTAACACGTGGAAAAGGTCCAGTGCCTTTTTCCCTAGTGATTTATGAAGACAATTACTCGACTTTAATTGATTCCAACTCTTTATTTAAACATATATACAATTTCCAGATAAACATTAATGTCCCAGGAGACGAATGCGAGAAAAGAAAAAGTCATTTCTCATTCGTTGAATATTTTATAGTACCTCATTCGTTGAATATTTTATAGTACCTCATTCGTTGAATGTTTTATAGTACCTCATTCGTTGAATATTTTATCGTACCTCATTCGTTGAATATTTTATAGTACCTCATTCGTTGAATATTTTATCGTACCTCATTCGTTGAATATTTTATAGTACCTCATTCGTTGAATATTTTATAGTACCTCATTCGTTGAATATTTTATCGTATCTCATTCGTTGAATATTTTATAGTACCTCATTCGTTGAATATTTTATAGTACCTCATTCGTTGATGAAGTAAACAATGGGCAACCTACAACCTTCAAAATAGAACTTAAGATAAAGGCCTTCAATTCAATTATGAAGATTTATTGAGTAGAAATATGGGGAATATCTGTTGCGGTATTTTAATGTTAATCCATGTTCGCTTCGGCAAAGAATCCGACAGACGAGGGTATTCCACAGCAGCAGCTTTCTTTTTTAGTTAGAATAAAATAATCCAGTCTAGTCCTAGAAATTGCACACTTCGAGGCGACGAGGATAATTCAGGTCATTTCATCGCCAATGTTTTTGGCACTTCTTTCATTGTCAATTTTCCATGAGTTTTCGATGATACAAAAATCTAAAATGTAATATAGACAAATATCTTATTTTCCAACTCCTCAGCCAGGTTTCTGTTAGAAACCTCGCACTTCTTTTAGTAGCCCTTTAACTTTCAAAGGCAATATTGTTCGGCCTATCATCCTAATTTACTAAACAGTTAAATGTTGCCAAAGATTACGCAGAGAGATTGAGATAGAGATGCAGAAGACGTCGATTATTACTTTGCGAGCAGTTTCAGGGTGCGTAAATTCTTCTTCATGTAATAATTTAATAAAAAGTGATTATTCTAAAATAAACTATTTTATAAGATCTTTTAATATTATTTCTCCAAAAATCAATATATGAGTAAGAATAAAAAATGCTTCATTTGCTTATTCGTCATTTTTAATTAAAAACGTTGTTCATTTTTATTTTCTTCAACTAATTCAAAAGAAATTAAATCAGACATAAAATATAATACGTGACACTTTACTTATAAATAACTTTCCCCTCTTTCGAAATTCACATTCGAAACCATGTTTAAGGAGGAATCTTCTTTTTAACTAAATTACTTAATCATGTGACACTAACAGTGAAATATAAGCTATTCCCCGATATATGCATATATTAACTTATAAAATTAGAATATAAGAGAAAGCTTCACATATCTCCGCGCAATAATTTAGTCTACAATACATTGTAGCTTACATTGTAATGTAGAGAATCTACTACCGATGTTATAAAATATTTTTATATAATGGCTTGAATTGTAGTTCATAATTCAAGTTTCTTTGTTCACTTGTGCTCTATACAGAAAAAATTCTTTCGAACGTGCTTCTGTCTTACTAAAGAACGTACTGTTTGTTGTATATGCTAAGCCCTTCTGTTTGGTCGGTGATAAAACGTCTCAGACATACTTGCATTTGTCACCATGGGTTGATGACCTTCTATTGACGCGTCACCGCAAATTGATTTTTATGCACGACAATGCGCCATCCCACTCAACCAAGGCTACAACATCTTACCTTACGTCATTAGACATTAGTGGAGAAAATTTGATGACATGACCACCTTATTCTCCAGATATAAACCCAATAGAACAGCTCTGGTTAAAAATAAAGATGAAAGTTTATGAAGGAGGTGTTCAATTTTTCATCGGAGAATGAACTTTAGAGGAACTTTTGGAACTTTTCTATGGCATCACATCATCTCAAATCCGCTGATTGACATCATCAGTTGACAATAGGCTATTCCAAGTGATTTTGAAGCATGGGAGTTATGTTGATAAATAAATATTTGCTTAAACAAAATAATGTGAAATTCGTTCTTGTTTTTAGTTTATATTATTACTGGATATGTTCTTTATTTCACATAAATAGAAATATGGACGTAGAATATTGTTTTATCACCGAAAATATAGATTTTTAGACACTTGCAATAAAGGGATACACACTTAAAATTACCAAAACATAGAACAATTAGTATAACTTTCAAAATGTTGGTTCAAATTCCACAAAAATCAGGGAAATAAGGCACCTTGTTATGCACTTTCACTGTACCAAATTTCACTTCTCTGTGTTTCATAGCATTTTCAAAATTAAAAAAAATTTTGACCTGCAATAAAGCAATACACACGGTTTATATATATATATATATATATATATATATATATATATATATATATAAATGTATATATATATAAATGTATATATACAAATAAATATATATATTTACATATATATTTACATATATATTATATATACATATATATATACACATGTATATATGTGTGTATATATATATGTATGCATATATATGTAAATATATATATCTATTTATATATAGATGTAATATATATATATATATGTATATATAAAGTAAAAGATCATTACACCATGTTTCACACTGGACTGCCTGATGAGATCAATAATGATCGAAACGGTCTGCACATCGTAGCAAGATATGACTATATTTCTCGTATATATATAGATATATATATACATATATATATATATATATATATATATATATATATATATATATATATATATATATATATATATACAGGGTATGGAAAAATCAATGGTTGCACACTAAGATAAGTTACATTTGAAGTCCTTTATTGAGTTGTTAACTAATTTTTCTCAATTTCCTTTTCAGAAAGGGGCATTGTTTTTTTCTTTACTGCAATAAAAGTACAGCATGAGTTATTGAAATTAGTTACCAATCACATAAAAATCATCAAGTGTTTCAGATGGTATCACACAAATAAATGAGGAGCAATTTTATGAAAAATGATTTTTCTTATTCCACAGGTAATCCAGTTGATGGGTTCAAGACTTGCGTTAAATTGTTATGTAAAAGTGCACTGCGACTGTAATTTTATCTATAAATATGTGTGCGCATTTCAGTATTAAACTAATGCTCAGTGATTTTGTTTTCTTATTTCTAAAAGTTTAAAAGTTATAAAATACGAAAGAATATAAACAGCATATCTACACAGTAAAATATCAATTCATGTCAATCAAACCATAGTAGTCTTTGAAATATGTAACGTATAGTTAAAAAAAAATGTTTTCATTTTAACTCACATCGTCTTACCTCATCTATTATTTATTGATTATTTCGTATGCGCAATATATATATATATATATATATATATATATATATATATATATATATATAAACTTGTTCTTTTTGTGTATTGATATTAATATTAAAAGCTTTGTTATACATTCACTAGCAAAAGATCTAACTAATTTACGTATTCTTCTATATATACTTTATATATATACAGTAACAGCCTCCGTTTAGTCTCGAAAGACAAAGGATACCCCCTATAGAGGCTGCTGCGCATGTAATTGTGTAGCAAAGGTTGTGCAATTTCCAACCACATCTCTCTTGAATCGACACAGCTTGACCAGTGGCAAAGAGAAGTTCAAGACGACTGAAAACAATGCCAAGATAAGCAGGGAGCACGTGCAGCACCTGGAAGCTCAAAATGATCACCCATCTGTTACTGGCCAGGCTCATTGTTGCTTAACTTCGGTGATCTGATGGGAACCAGGGTGTTAAACGTGATTATGCCGTATTACTTACAAATACATTCACTAGCAAAAAATATAACAAATTTACATATTCTTTTAAACATTCTATTTATTAATTCCCAATTAGTTTTTCGGTTTTCTTATGGCATTATCATCTTAAGTTAACTATTATGTGTAATTATATTCATACAGATATTCTACATGATTTATACTTTAAAAGGTTATAGTCAACACAAGCCTCTGTCAATATATATAGATGTATGCATATATATATATATTTATTTAAAAAAATATATATATATATAACAGTAATAAAAAAGAATTCTGCATTAATCAAAATATCATATTTAAGCTCATTTTACAACCGGGCAATGCTGGGCGCCTACTAGTTGTAATATGCAATTCACATCGTCTTGTTTGGGCGTTGAAATCTACCACCTGCTTCCGGTTTACGAGTTCAGGTTTCAATAATTCAGCGTATGCATTAATAAATAAAAAGAAAGCCATAAAAACTTTTTTCTTAAAAATCGACAATTTATGGTTCGTCTTCTTTCTCAAACAAAAACAAAAACCAAAAAAAAAAAAAAAAATAGATATGACATGGAAAGCAAGGAGACTAACAGCACTGTGAATTTATTAATGTTAGACAATTTCAAGCACCCGAAATAGTTCTTTGTAAAAAAAAAAAAAAATTCATCGCATCCCAAAAAGAATTGCATTACATCTGGAATTAGATGAATCGTTGCAAAGAGAGGCTCTGTAAGCGACTGAAGGTGAAAAATTATGTTTTAATTTTCTTAGGTCAAATAAATAAATAAATAATCACAATTGAACCTTTTTTTAATTATTTGAAATTATTATTTTGACCAGAAACATTTGAAAAAGATACATA
Organism: Euprymna scolopes; assembly: GCF_053919585.1. Taxonomy (NCBI): domain Eukaryota; kingdom Metazoa; phylum Mollusca; class Cephalopoda; order Sepiida; family Sepiolidae; genus Euprymna; species Euprymna scolopes. The sequence goes on along the minus strand of NC_136493.1, from coordinate 73,756,697 downwards.
GTTTGTTTTGAAAAACAAAAAAAAAAAACAAAAAAAAACGATACTCTTTCGGGATTTTCCGTCAATTATGACTCGAACCCGACCGGCAATCACCAGATTAAGCCAAGCATTGTTCAAATGCTGAAACGCATCATCGTACTAAACTGAAACGCCGAAACCCTCCTTCCAATAATAAAATAATATATATATATATATATATATATTCTGCTGGAGACCACGGCTAGGTGTATCAGAAACCGCTATTAAAAATGCGTGATAAGAACTTGAATAATTCAACATCCTATCTTTCGAAACTTATAGCTACTTGAAAAATGTAATTAAAACCCTAATTTTTTTCAATTAAAGGAGCAAAGACCAAAATTTAAAAAAATAACAGGTTTAATAGCAAATTTATATTAGTTTTTTTTTTTTAAATCGGTTTTCTTTAAAATATATTTAAAGAAAATCCACGAAATTTTACTTTCTTTCATTATAACAAATATATATAAATTCCCAAAAATCACTTACCTATAAAAATACTATTAATGGGTACTTCCATTGTTCATTGTTAAGAATTCATCCATATTTATACTTATATTCCATGTCCTTTTTAAATAAAATACTTTTTTAAATAAGGATTTAAAAAAAAAACGCGAACTCAGATGTTATTCGGTGTTCAAGTAAAGGGAGATAAATGTCTCATTTTCCGGAGTTTATCTTCCGGTAGCTTCGAAGCGCCACGATTAATGTCTCTTTCTATTGCGCGTTGAAACCAAAATTAGTATTTGAGGGCCACCTTAGTTGAAAATGAACACATTCACTTATCAGTTTTGCCGTTTAAAAAAAAACAACTCTACCGTTTGTTTTTTATTCTCTTGATGAAATCCATGAGTTTTTGATTAATATATTTTATTTCCTCTTTATCGAGTGATTTCCTTCTAAATATCTAAAAAGAAGAAAACATCAAATAAAATAGAAAAAAATTGTCGTCAGCGTCCGATATTTACTTGACAATTTAAGCATAACATGAGCTTTCACTTATAAAAAATCAACGTGATTTAAAAAAAAAGTTTTATACTTTGGACTTTAAAGGTAAATTTCCAAAAAACATATTTTTTGTTTGAAATTAGAATATTTTATGCATTGATCTTTTATCTTTAATTTATTATATATAAAACGTTGGTGAGTAAATTAATTATTTAAATTTTAATAGACATTTCAAAATGGGGGGTAGGTAGATTTTAAAAAAAAGTTTGTCTAAAATATTATATTCAGTTTATTGAAAAGAGTATAAAATTTCACATTGACCCTGAAAATATCGTAAAAATTGAACCAATAGAAAAATTTTGATAGATTTTTAAAGTTTAAAAGTTGGAAAAAATTTAACTTGTAAAATTCCATTGATTTCAGACGTAAAAAAAATGGCTGCATGAACGCGCGCTGGTATTTTGTAAACACTGTTTTTTTTTAAATAAATATAATATTTCTATTATTTTTTAAACAACTTTAATAGTTTATTTTGGAAGTATTTTACATAAAGAAAATAAACAACCCACTATAAAGTGTATTTTATTTGCAGTTTTGTGTTTTGGGGTGTCAAAAATTCCCCCAAAATTCTGATACACCTAGACCACGGCCGTATCCGACTGTTGGAATAGCTGTAACAAAATTAGAGGAGAAGGATTCTATCACCTGATTTGAATCATAGTCTGCAGTTTGTAGACTCTTCGACGAAGACCGTAACGAATCACGTCGAAAGGATATAAGCAGAAACAAAACAACGAAATAAGAAAGAATGCAGAACCAGCCGAGAGCTTCTAGATACATACAGATATCTAATTGAATTTATGTTAACACATAATATTTGTTGACAAAAAAATTGCAAATTTACTTGAAAAAAAAAGTACTTTTTTTTTTTTTTTTTTTTTTACAAAGGCATCACCACATTATCAAGGCCCAGAGGCCACTCAAGGATAAGGGTTAAAGAGTGTACAGTAGAAGTTGGTCAATATAGTAATCATTAGTAATGAAAATTTGGTAAATTTAATAACTTATATGGAACGGCTCATCAAGAACTTATTTACCTTAGACTTGAACACAACCATATTGTAGTCAGCTGGAAAGCAGGAAAACGGAAGACAATTCCACAGGCGTGCAGTTCTAAGAAAGAAGCTTTGTTCATGGAATCTATGTTTAGGTTTAGGCACAGATAAAGAGTGGGGGAAATTATTGATAGTGTTTACAGCTAGACGAGTGTTTCTTGTGAAAGTTTGGCGAGGGGGGACCATAGATTGAAGCTCAGTTGAACACTTTCCATGAAAATAACGATACATCAGAGACAAACTCGCAACATCTCTTCTGTGAGATAGAGGTTGTAAGGAGGAGAAAAGGACATCTCCTTTAATCTAACAATTTATGTTTTTTATAAATTCATTCATCTTTTATAAAAAAAAAGGCTTATGGTGTGAAAAAAACCTTTACTGCAAATTATCTTGAAGCCCTCTCCCACAAATGTAAGTTTTTTTGAAAAAAATTCTGTACTTTCACCTTACAATTTATCTCTTCTTGAATAAAAAAATCTTTTGTTGAATAAAAAAAATGTAAAAATTAAATAAATAAAAATTAATATATAATGCAACTTTACTTGAAAAAATATAAATATTCAATAAATTTACGGTAGATATTTTTGTTTGCTAAACATTATCAAAAAGTATTAAAAAAAACGAAAAAACATAATTATACTACTCACCACACCGCATAAAAAAATGTTTACCATGAAACATTAAATGAAAATTACGGTAGTTTTTTTTTTTTTTTTTTTTTTTTTAAATTTCCATTTTTCTGTTTCATACCTTGTGAAGATTTGATCATCGGCGACGTTCAGCATAGTCCGGCGGTTGACGTCATGTTCCGGACAAAGCCGAGCAGACGCTTAGATACGTCCAGTTCAAAATCTGCACAAGTACCTAAAATTGTTCCGTTTAAGTGTTTTACTTTTTTCATTTAAAATAATAAAATACAAATAATTTTTTCAGGATTTGCCGGTGAATGCTTAAACTAAAATACTAAGTAAATTTTATATTCATGTATGACAAAATAGAATAGATAAAGAAAATTCATATTTACTTACATCCCCGCGAGGTTAACAGTCAGATTGTGCCATTAAAAGTGTGTTAAGTTTTTGTTTTACGTTCAAAATATGCAAATAAAACAGAACTGCAAATGCCTTTTACTTTTTTTTACATCGGCATTTTACGAATCATCCTTTTCCATATTTAATTTTTCCTTATATTTTGTTTACGATTTAAACTATTTTGAACTCTTTGATCTTGACAATTGAAAGGCGTAAAAATTACTCGTATATCAAACTAAGATCAGTCTGCTCAGTCGTTGGAACCGTTTTAATAAAAAGAAACTACACACCGAACATTTTATAAATTGACATAAAAAACACATCGAACATTTTATAAATTGAACATCATACAATCAGTAACTGTTACCAAAGGCAATACAATGACATCTCATAGTTAACCGATTGGTTTAGAAAAAAAAGGAAGAAATTTAATTGGTAAATCCTATTTTTTTAAATTCAATTTTCATCCCAAACAAGGCACAGTGCTACTTTGAAATAGGGGCTACTATCGGGGACATAAGTTGCATGGGTATTATGAAGGGAGATGATTAGTAAGATGTCTGTTCATATTACACTTGAACTTCCCGGAAGCGAGTTCCAAAGTCTGACAGTTCTGGGGAAGAAACTATTGGCGTAGAAGGCTACTGTGAAGTGGTGGGATTTTGCTGCTTGGCGATTTTTTCGGAGGTGTTCACGTCGAGGGGGGTAGACGTGCTTGCAGTTCGTCAGAGCATTCACCATTAAAGTATTTGTAGAACAGGCACAGGGATGCAACATTTCGTCGATGGGACAGAGGCTGAAGCCTGGAGGACAGTTCAGGTCCTATCAGGTTGGCGACTCTCTTTTGAACCCTGTCCAGGAGTAAGAGACAAGTAGCAGATGCACCAGCCCAAATGTGACAACAGTACTCCATACATGGGCGAATGGTGACCTTATAGAGATACACAATACTTTCAGGCGTAAGTAGTTTTCTAGCACAGTAAGGAGAGCTCACCTTCTTTGCAGCAGCCTTGGCAATGCTCTCAATGTATCTATTCCAGCTCATGTTTCCTGCAAACGTTAGGCCGAGGAGTTTAAAGGAAGTATGTTCGGGTTATGTGTTCTTGGCCATTGCTATTGGTGGTAGAAAAGATTTCTTATTATTAGTCTTGGCAGCATTGAATGTGACCCTTCATTTTTGTCCCCATTCTACTACAGATTGGAGGTCATCCTCTAGTGTTTCTGCCATTTCCTTAGAAATGTGTTCATTTGTTTTCCCCTAGTGCCTGCTATAGTGCGGTGTTATCAGCAAATATTTCACTTCTCTTTAATTTTAAAGTGATTTTCTCACTGTAACTGTAACCAAACGCAATAGCAGTTACTTATTTGTTTTAGTTTCTAACGTTTTAAACTATTTTAAAATCTTTTTATTGCATTAGATTCCGTAATTGGCAGTTTAAATACGTTAAAATTACTTGCAAATGTTTATTAATACTTTGAACATTATGCAAACAATAGATTTTAGCCTGTTAAATACGGGTTAAATTTATTGCCATTGATTTATGATAAGTGCTTTATACCATACTTGAAGAATAATGTGGTATTGTGGTGACAAATCCGTATTAATTCCTAACTGTGCATCGAACGAATACCATAATACTTAGTTGACTGTATCTTATCGTAACAAAACAACATAAAAAATTCATCAATTAATAGTTTTTCATATATATATATATACATATATATATATATATATATATATATATATATATATATATATATATATATATATATATCAAGTGAACATAATCTCTTACACACATGTACTGGGGTTATAATTAGGTTTGAGATTGAAACAACTCAAGGAAATCTATCTATCTATTTTTTTCATTTTAATATACTTCCATGCGAATTTTTCTGTTATGTAACAAGCATATATATATATATATATATATATATATATATATATATATATATATATATATATATATATATATATTCTTGATCAATTTATGTAATTGTTCAAAATATTTCTTTCCGTCACGAGAATCACGTTTATTTTATACATTAATTCTGTACTCACAATTCCATACATAGTCTAGTATATATATATATATATATATATATATATATATATATATATATATATATATATATATATATATATATATATATATGTGTGTGTGCGTGTGTGCGTGCGTATATTATATGAATAACATAAAAACTTAATTTTTCGGAATTGAAACAGATCTGGTCGAAAACATAAAATGTTCGGTATCATTTTATATAGAGCTTGTGTACAATAATAAATATAAAATCCGTGTATATAACCCTAACCGTAATCCGACGCGTGGAGTAACAATATACTCCTGCCGATCGATTTTTTATGCAATAAAGTGTAAAGATAAATCACCATTATTTAAATATGTATGTATGTATGTATGTATGTATGTATGTTCGAAGCAAATTAACATTAATTGGAACGAATGGAAAACATTTTGGCCAGTAATTGATAATTTTGAAAATTCAAGTGCGTCATTTTGAAGAACTTTTGCGAAATATTTCTCATTCGGAAAACCTGCTCTGGGCCTTAACTTCAGACTATTGGCAAGACCTAAATCTGTGCGCGTAGTCTTTACGGTGTCCTTTGTAAGATATCTAAATATAAATTGAATCCCAGAAATTAATTCGCCCTCTCTCAATATACAGACGAATGATTTGGTGTTTTTATTTACTTAGCCTATAATTTTACAATCAGTTCTGATTTGTGAAGCATAACAGTTTTTCGATAACCACTTTAAGATTTTCTCAAAGGTGTGACACGGAGTTTAATCCTTCCGATAGCCACCTTGACAGCACGATTTTTGAGAGGCTAGTATTGTCTAGCAGTTTTCTTTTAGAGGTTAGTATTGTCTAGCGGTGTTTGAGAGGCTAGTAGAGTCTTCCAGTATTTAAGAAGCTAGTAGTGTCTACGGTGTTTAAAAAGCAATTAATGTCTAGCAGTGTTTGAGAGGTTACTAGTGTCCAGCGGTGTTTGAGAGGTTAGTGTCTAGCGGTTTTGGAAGTTGATGTGATTGCCAATCTTGGCACGGGATTAATGGATGATATTTAAAGATCAGGGAGGGTTGTCATTTAATATGCATTAATTTGCATATCAATGACGTTTCCCCCAAAAATAACGTAATAAAAAAAATGAAGTTGAGATGGCAGGGGAGTAGAGTTCTGAGAACCGATCTGAACAAGTCGGAATTTACAATGTCGTTCGAATGCTTAAAAGATTCCTTTTTTAATCATAGTATGAAACAAACTACCCCCTTCTCGAAATATTTTAAATAGAATGCCCATATTTTCTTCAAACTACATCTTTTCCGTTTGGTCGACATTATATATCGTATATTTTGTGCTTTCATGAGTGCCTAACCTTTGTAGTAATAACATAATCTTTTCTTCATCGGACCATGATTGACGCCTTTTTATAAAAAAAAATTGTCTCGTACCTTTTGAAGTACGCTGGAAAAGTAATTCTCTCTTCAGAATTTAGATATAAATCTGAAGAAAGAAGCTCTCGTTCGCCTTTAACAATGTTTTTGCAAAATGTTCTGCTGTTTTACAATTTATTTTTTCACATCTGTCTGTCGGGATGGCGGCGAACCCCTACTTGGAGTACACCATTTCTAGGTGGTGAAGTTTATGAAAAGCCGCACAAAATATGGCATTAATCTGTGACCTTGAATGTCTGTTTAAATAGACACCCGCCACCACTTTTATAGTGCTCAAATCGCCTGTTCTCTCGCTATATATACACACACACATATATATATATATGTGTGTATATATATATATATATATATATATATATATATATATATATATATATATATATATATATCGAGAGAGAGAAAGAGACAGACAGACTGACAGATAGATATATAGATATTTAATAATAACCAATAGAGAATTGGCTCTATAATATTAGGTTGGTGAAAAAATATAATGTCGTTTATGGACGTTCAACCACAAAAAAATCATAAATTCTTTTATAATAATCGAAATAAGAACCATTAGCATCGACATATTTTTGCCAACGAGAAACAAGTTTATTTATCTAATTAGCATAGAAACCCGGAGTTCTGGGAGCGATGAAGTCATTGAAGGCCGATTCGGCATCATCTCGGCGTTTGAAGCATTTTTTGCGCAGAAAGTTGTTTAGATGCTTGAAAAAGTGATAATCGGTGGGCGAGAGGTCTGATGAAATGGCGGATGAGGCAGAGTCTCGTAGGTCAATTTGTTCAGATTCTGCAGGGTCAGATGAGCAGCATGTGGACGAGCGTTGTCATTGAGGAAAATTGGTCCCTTCATGTTGAACAATCACGCGCACATAGGTTGGAGCTTCTGGTGCATTTCGCCAATCTGTCGGCAGTACGTCTCCGCCATAATCGTTTCGCCTGGATTCAAGAAGCTGTGATGGACGAGACCGGCCGCAGACCACCAAACAATCACCATACCTTTTTTGGTGCAATTTAAGCTTCGGGAAGTGTTGTGGAGCTTCTCCAGCATTCAACCACTGTGTCGTAGAGGATCCACTTCTCATCGCACGTTACAATCCGCTGAAGAAATAGGTCGTTTTTTTTTTGCGCAGAAGGAGCGTAGAAGACATCTCTAAACGATGTTTTTTTTTATCATGCGACACTCATTTATCGGAGCTTTTTACTTCCCTAATGGCGAACGACTGTTGAGTGGTCGACCCCGAGTTCAACAGCAACTCTTCCTGTGGTTTTGCGAGGATCAGCTTCAATTAAGGCTTTCAAACGTTATCAATCGCAGTCAGCTGCTCGGGACCGTCTTCATCTTCGAGGCTTTCGTCACCGTTGCGAAATTTCTTGAACCACCGTTGTACCACACATTATTTAGTGGTTCTTAGGCCCAAAATTGATATCACAAGCGGTCTCGACAGCTTTTCGGCCTTGTTTAAACGGCAATAAAATCGTACGGATTTGAATTTTGTTTATGCTGTCGAAAAGCCTGCAAAAAAATTAATGAAGAGTTAGAAGACGGTAAGGAATAACACGATTCGATAACGCGAAAAACGAAAATATATATAAAGCGAATATATATATATATATATATATATATATATATATATATATATATATATATATATATAGTTATCCACATACAGTACTGTTTCGCTATTTCACTACTCACCAGTGCGGCTAGAAAGGCAATTTCCTCATGACAGGATCGAAACCTAACCGCCCAAATGACAGTCAAGCCTTCTTACTATTACGCTATACGGCTGCTGCTGCTGCTGCTGCTTCTGCATGGGTAATGAATTTAACGATGTTTAGTTTTGACATCATCCAAATGCCTCCGCTCGATTTGTTTACACCATTATATATTATATTGTTTACTGCCATTATACGCTAATGGCAGTTTGTATATCACTTTCCCGAAATGCTCAACTCAAGATAGAGAGCATTATACAAATAAAACTCTCTCTCTCTTTCTCTCTCTCTCTCTCTCTCTCTCTCTCTCTGTATATATATATATATATATATATATATATATATATATATATATATATATATATATTCTTATTTGTAGTAGTTCGAATTTTACTGGGTTTATATAATCCAGTAATCGTTCATATAGTAATAAATTTTAAGCCCAAAAGAGATTACTTAAACTGTAAGCTACAAAATTATAATATTTTATAATGTAGCATTCATATATTGTTTTAACAAAAAACAAGATTTCAAAGAATGGGTTGATAGCAACAAATAGTGTATTTCTTCGTTAGTTACAATTGTTTCAAGACTATTCGGACAAATTCAAACATTATGTCGTTTGAAAATTATCACAAGAAAAGTCTTTCCTCAGACTTATTGAATAAAAGATACTTTAACAATAAAACATTATGGAAACCATTTCCCTTAGAAGGAAAATAAAACAAAAAAAGGAAATTTTTCACAGTTTATTACTTTTGATTTATTGTTTCCTTTATTGATGAATCTCAAGTAATTTGGTTATAATTCAATATTTTACCCCTATCGCATCCTTGCAAAGTATTTTTTTAAAAATCTATATATTTATATAATATATCATTCATACACAAATTTTAAAAAATACTTTGCAAGGATGCGATAGGGGTAAAATATTGAATTATAACCAAATTACTTGAGATTCATCAATAAAGGAAACAATAAATTAAAAGTAATAAACTGTGAAAATTTTCCTTTTTGTCGGGGAGCAGGTTACCCAAGTGGTTAATTGCGCATCCGGAGTTGCAAAGGATTACCCTTTGCGCTCCTTTCCACTGGGGACGTAGTTTAGCAGGAACAATATAGAACGACAGGAACAACGTAGCAGTAGGGTAACAAGAGTCGATCAGAGGTGAAACTGTTCACTAATCACAAGTGAAGTTGTCTGGTTGGAGGCTGCCTTTTTATAACAAGTAGGAGCATGCCTCCCACCACTACCTCTAGCCTATTTATTCCTCGTAGCATCTTAAACTCGGGCTGGATTATTTCCCTAGACGCAAGCAACACCAAATATGAGTAAACAGTCTCCATTTTTTTTTTTTACACATTCCCGACAAAAACAACAAAAGAAAAAAAATGGTGACTAAAAACAGGGACAATGTTCAATTCAATCCTGCCCCTACATCTTCTTTGAGGTGCACAATCCGGGCAATGTCACTTCTGTCTTTCGGGGGGGGGGTCGCTCTGTCGATTCCAACACATTGGAAGTGGTACCACCTGTCGAAAGCATCGCATGCGATCATATCAAGGTTTTGCTGTTGACAATCACAGCTAGGGCACAACCAGGCTCTTGCCTTCGCTACGGGGGGGTGCAACTGGTTCCTCTTCCTGAGACATGTCATCAGGATGCTCAGAAGTCATGGAGAGTTCTAACGGGTACAGGTGTCTCAATGAATGCACTTCTAGTTACACATTAGCCGGTTGGCCAGTATAAACGCAGTCTCATGTTCATCTAATCGCAATAATAATTTAGGGCACTGATTGGGCCTGAGGAATATATTAGGGGTTATTACAGTGATGCCCTTGTCGGTAGGTCAGGGGTAGGTTGTTAACCGACCTCTTTATGTCGGATATGACAGTAAGAAAAGTAAAATAGTCCAAATTGCCTCTTCCTTGAATAGGCAGTTCTTGATGGTTCTAATACATCGTTCCTATGTTCCAGCATACCAAGGGGAAAATGGGGGGGGGGTTCTCAGCTTTAGATTACAGGGTCCATGTCTATCTTGGTAATCTCGAAAGAGCGTGAGTCGGCTGAAAAGTCTCCCTCCTCCCTTGAATGTCCTAGCGTTGTCGCTATACAGGGCTTCAGGGACATCGTTCTGGTAAGTAAACCAGATCACAGCTTGAAAAAAAGATGACACGCTCATGTCCGAGACCACCTCGATATGTATAGCACTAATGTTCAGACAGGTTAACAGCAGTAGATACACCTTTTGAATCCTTTTTCCTTCACTCACCCACAGATGGCCGGTGAAGTCGATTCCAGTGTATCGGTATGGGGTACTGAAATCAGTGCGATGCAATTGCAAGTCGGCGGCAATATTCGGTTGCACCGGCCTGGAGTTGTAACGTTTACATCCTGCACAGTCGGATAATGTCAGATTAACAGCTTGTCTTCCCTGGGGGACCCAGTAGCCACGCCGCCTCAGTTGGTCATGGCCGATCCAGTCTCAAGATGACAACAATTTCTATGGCAGTCCAGAATAATAAGTTTTGTACCAGGGTGTTGTTTCCCTATTAAAATGGGATTTTAAACTTCATAAGGGAAGTACAGGGATGAATCAATTCTACTCTTAGAGCGAAGCAACCGATCGGGATCCAGGAAAAGGTTCAAGGTACGAATTCTGGCCGGCACATTGTCTCCGTTATGCTCTCTTAGATATTCGATCTCTGCCAGAAACTCTTGCTGTTGCATAAGCCTCATAAGGTAGAGAACCGCCTTGGATTCGCAATCCCACTGTCGACCCAGCCGAATGTCTATAAGCCTGAAAACCATAGACAAACTGGAGAACGAAGAAAATCTATCCAAGAGTACAACAGAAGGACTCGCTTGCTCGTGCGAGATAGAGCAATTTGCTGGGGTGCGGACCATCTGTTGGCATGTCTCATTCAAACAAGGCAGATCTTATTCCGGCCATTGAGAAATCCATCTATCTAGCCAGGAGGGGGCCAAAGCACCAAAAGTCAAAGGAAGCCTGGAATCGCCTCTTGTTATTAAATCAGCTGGGTTGGACTGGGTGTTTACGTACTTGAAAAGGGTCCTTAATCCATAGTGAGACTCCCGCTCATTTTCCGTACGTACTTGAGCCGATTCTTGCAGAAATATTATTGCATGCCATTGTTTGGGACAAAAGCCAAGATAAAACAACCTGAGCGTCTGTAGTCACGCACAAGTTGTCTGGGAAAAATCCCTCACAGTTATCCAAGATAGTAGGGAGAAAAACTGCCATCAGTTCAAGAACCGGCAAGGTTTTGTCTCTCATCGGCGCGACCTTGGCCTTTGAAAATAATAAGGAGGACCAGCTACCTTGCATGACAAATGCAGCAAATCCGTAAGCATCCCCGGGGGCGTCGCAGAAGAGGTACAATTCCCCGAGCAGCCCGGACTCCATGCTCCTTCGATCACTCAATCTCGAGATGTCCCCAACAAACTCTCTCCAATGATTCTGAATGACAGGTGAGAAGGTATCGTCCCAACCCATACTGTCCTTCCACATAGCCCTGATTAGCACATGACTCCTAATCGTAACAGGGAGGTAAAGAGACAGTGGATTAAAAACTTTGGCTGCCTTGGAAAGGACGCTTCTTCTTGTTGAGGCACTGGCGTCACACTCTGTAAGTGACGAGTAACAATATGCAAGTACCTTTTCACACTGTTCTTCATGGGTGTTCAAGGTGCCGTCCTTTTTCAGACAATTGGAATTGCAAGATTGGACTATGAACCCTCCTTCCTGTAAGCGCTCTCGAACCAGGGAATACAGTACAAGCTCGTTCTGGTCAGCCATGAAGGCAACAAGATTGTCTACATAAAAGCGGTCCTCCATCACCTTGCGGCACAGATCCTAAGGGTATTTGGCCGCATGCAATCTTAGGATGAAACCCAATACAAACGGGCTGGAGGTGAAGCCAAATATGAGTGTGGTGTTGCGGAAGCAGCGCAAACGATTATCCTCCCTGAGGAAGAAACAAAACCGATTCTGGTCCGCCTCCAACTTGAACCGAATCATTAAGAACACTCGGTGGATGTCTACCAAAAGGATGTATTGATTGGCCCTAAATGCCAAGAGCAATTTTAAAATGTTCCCAGTTAAGTTAACCTCAGAATATGCTGCTTCCTTCAGGAACAGTCCACTTCCCGTCTTCAAACTACAGTTGAAAACGGGTCTAATCTTCGTCGTCGCCGTAGGATCAGTTTTATAGACAGGACGATGCGGTATCCACACATACTGGTCAAACTACTGCGAGGGGACAAAAATTTCTTCGATGATGCTATAGCTTTGCTGTTGCTAGAACACTTCCAAATACTCAGCATATCTGGGTTTTTTATCAGATCCACGGACACTCGGTCCAGGACACGTAATGATGTTGCATGGTTGGAACGCACCTTGTCCAGTTTATCCTGGTGCCAGGGGAGCGCCACATAGTAGTTGCCGTTCCACAGTCTCTTTGAATCCTTTTATCAATTCCTGGTCGTGGTTTGAGAATACCTCACGGTCGGGAATCCCTAAAGATTCTAGGCTGACCATCTCCTCCAGCCCTCTTTGCGCAGGGAAGCAATCCTCAAAGGGATCAAAGTAGGTCGACTGAGCCTCCAGTACAAAACACAGATGGGGGGTATCGACCTGAGGAGTATGTTCCATTATGGAATTGAAAGACAGGTGAGTAAATTCGCATGATGGGATATCATCCAAAAGGAAGGAATCGATCCTCCCGAATAGGACCAATCCATGCGGGACCAAAAAGGTTTGCCCTCCCTCCAAAGCACGGAACTGATTTAAATGGGTCCAGGAGCTGAATCAGGTCCAAGCCAGCTACCCCACTAATAATTATTAACTCGGACTCCGTCTTTAACAGGCCAGTCAACAAACAACCTGCATGTAACAGCGACTGTAAATTGTGAAGCCGGATCGATTAATCAATGGCGTCAGATACCAAAACCGGATGTCACAGTGTTTCCTGAACCAAAGTTTGTATCGAGTACAACCTCTGTGAACTGCTTGCGACATTCTCCAAGCAATGTAAACAACCTAAGTTGTCGGCAGGCCCCAACGGGCCCAACTGGACACAGATTCTCAAGTACATCAGCCGATAAATATATGCGCCCGCAGCCGGTGTCCAATAGGCAATTCACAGAGACTACCCTGGCCCCATGTGAAAAGGTGACAAATAAGATGGGGGGGCAATGCGCTCGCATTAAGTCGGTGCATGGCACATCCACACCAAAGGATGGAGTAACCGAAGTCCATTGGTTGGTTTTCTGTGTCGTGTTGTGGCTTGTAATGGGCAGTGACGGTGTTGATGCACAGCAAAGGCCTTTAATTAGTAGTCTCTTGATCGCCTCGCCAGTTAGCCGGAGTATGGATAATAATGGCAGCACTCTTTTATTCGTAAGGGTTATCTCTCCCTTCAGTTCTTGTGGAAATTTCCGGAAGAGTATTTTTGCCCTAAGTCGAGCTCCACTCGAACTGTCGGCCGAGAAATCACAAGAGAGGGAGTTTCCCAGCTCTTCCAATAATGCTGTTCTAGAGATAAAATCCCCTATTTTTTTTTACAAGGTGGTCACCACTTATCAAGGCCAGGAAGCAACTCAGGGATAAGGGTTATTGCATGTACAGTACGTTAGTGTGGAGATTTAATAAAAGTGTCTACTTAAGGGGGCGGTTCATCAGGAATTTGTTTATGTTGGATTTGAAGACATCCAGGTTGTAGTCAGGTGGGAAGCAGGCCAACGGTAGAGAGTTCCACAGGCGTGCAGTTCTAAGAAAGAAGCTTTGTTAATGGAATCTACGTTTTGATTTAGGCACAGATAAAGAGTGGGAGAAATTTCTGACAATGGTTTCAGATAGACGGGTGTTTTTCGTAAAAGATTGGCGAGGGGGGACCAGAGATTGGAGCTCAAACGAGCACTTGCCATGGTAATAACAACAAAACAAAGATAGGCTCGCAACGTCCCTTCTGTGGGAGAGAGGTTGCAGGGAAGAAAAAAGAGCATCCCTCACTAAGCTAAGCTTACAGATGCTAAACTTCTGACTGACCAACAATATGGATTTAGACAAGCCCGTTCCACAGCAGACATCCTAACTGTAATCTCTGAAGTATATACCATTCACTGGACAAAGCGGTAGAGGGTAGAGCGGTAGCTCTAGATATATCTAAGGCTTTTGACAGGGTATGGCATGAGAGTCTCCTCAGGAAAATTAGATCATACGGTATCACTGGTAGAATACTTAACATAATTAAATCCTTCTTAGATAAGAGATAGATAAGAGAAAAATCCAGGTTGTCCTCGACGGTTGTACATCGAAACAACATGATATAAATGCGGGAGTTCCCCAGGGGTCTATCCTTGGACCTCTATTGTTCTTGATATTCATAAATGACCTCCCCGACAAAATTGCCTCTGAGATGGGTATATATGCTGATGACACCACACTCTATAACAGGCACGACAGGAAAACAAATGAACACATATCTAAAGAAGTGGTAAAAACACTAGAGGATGACCTCCAATCTGTAGTGGAATAGGGACAAAAATGGATGTTCACGTTCAATGCCGCCAAGACTAAACTAGTTTCATTCAATAATTACAAGAAACCTTCTCTACCACCTATAGCAATGGCCAACGACTCTTTATCTGAGAGTACATCTTTCAAACTCCTTGGCCTAACGTTCACAGGAAAAATGTTGGAACAATTACATTGAAAGCATCGCCAAGGCCGCTGTAAGGAAGGTGGGCTCTCTCTACCATGCTAGAAAACTACTAACACCCGAAAGTATCTTGTACCTCTATAAGGCCCATATATGGAGTATTGCTGTCATATTTGAGCTGGTGCATCTGCTACTAGTCTCTCGCTCCTTGACAAGGTTCAAAAGAGAGTCACAAATCTGATAGGCCCTAAACTGGCATCTAAGCTTCAGCCTCTGTCCCATAGACGAAACGTTGCATCCCTCTACCTCTTCTACAAGTATTTTAATGGTAAATGCTCTGACGCAAGCACTTGCACCTCCACGGCGTGAACACCCGCAACAAACCCGACAGGCTGCTAAATCCACCTCCACACTGTAGAGATCCCTAGATGTAAAAGATCTTTCTACTCCAGTAGTTTCTTCCCCAGAACGGCTAGACTTTGGAATTCTATTCCAGATCCCTGCTTCCCCAACTGTACTGACGTGCAGAAGTTCAAGTGCAACATGAACGACATCTTGCTGCCCAAATCCCTACATAGTACCCTAGTAGTTGTTGCCCCTGATAGTAGCCCCCTACACCAAAGTGGCAATGTGCCTTGTTTGGGGTGAAAATGTAATTAAAAAAAGCCACAAAGGCTATTTTGTACTCTGTCAAGGCAAGATAGGCTGTTTTTAGTAGCTCCTGCCCAGATATTGCAGCAGTATTCAATCCTTGGACGTACTTGACTTTTATATAGATAGAGAGTTGCATCAGTAGTGAGATATCTTCTGGAGCGATAGAAGGATCCAACCATCGTTTCAGCAACCTTGGCAACAGACTTGATGTACGTGTTCCATTTCAGATCAGGAGTAAAGGTCAAACCCAGAAGCTTGTCAAAACATGGAGATTCTCGTAGACGAGAGCCATCCATTTCAATTGATGCCAGATGGGGATCAGAGCGTTGATGATGTAAAGAGTTTGGTTTTAGCTGCATTAAAGGTAACCAGCCACGTCTTCCCCCACTGAACCACACGCTCGAGATCAGAAGAGAGAGAATCAGAGAGAACTTTGTCATTTACAGCCTTTGATGTGTTGCCGTAGATGATCGTGTCATCAGCATAGATGTCAACGAATGATTTAAGTATGTATTTAGGGAGATCATTGATGTAGATCAGGAAGAGAGTTGGGCCCAGGATGGACCCCTGATGGACTCCAGCATTAATACTGCAGGCCTCTGATTTTTGTCCATCGACCACTACTCTTATGAGCCTATCAGAGAGAAATGATTTAATGATTGAGAAAACATTTCCAGTTACACCGTAGCTGGAGATCTTGTGAAGTAGGCGCTTATACCAAACGTTATCGAAGGCCTTTGATATGTCAAGAGCAATTGCCCTAGAAAGGAAGCCTTTGTCGAGAGATTTTCTAATCCTATGGGATATAACTGTAAGCACATCAGCTGTAGATCTAGCAGAGCGGAAACCATATTGCATGTCACTAAGGAGGTTAGTTCTGCTGAGGTGGTTGACTACTTCTCTATTTAATATGGATTCCAGCAACTTACTCATGATACACAGGAGACTTATTGGTATGTACTGAGAGGGAGATGACTTATCACCTGAATTCTTAAATACAGGGCATACTGATGAGGTTTTCCAGGGTGTTGGAAAGCACTTCTCCTTAAGGCAATGCTTAAACAGTTTTGCAAGTATGGGAGCAAGTTCTGGTTTAAGCTTTTTTAACACTATAATTGGGATTCCATCAGGGCCAGTCGCTTTACTGGAATCAAGGTTCTTGATTAGCTTGACGACCTCATGCACATATATTTGTATGTTACCTAGCGTGTTCTGTGTTATAGGAGGAAATATGGGGAGTTGATGGCCTTGGTCACATAGGGTAGAATTAGCTGCAAAGTTCTTGGCAAATAGTTTGACATTGTCTGATGCTGACGGGACGACCATTGATAATGGTTGGGATAGAACGCACACTTCTGTTCAGTATCCTATTTGTTATTTGCCAAAACTGGTGGGAACCAAGCCGCTGATCAGCTACTTTGGATTTAACGGACTGAGCATATAGCTCTCTTGCATTTTTTATTACTTTTTTACAGTAGTTGCTGGCGTTCCTGAAAGCAGCTTTAGTCTCAGTGCATCTATTACGTTGGTAGCTATGGAAAAAGTGATTTCTGTGCGCAATGACAGCAACACATTCTGGAGAGAACCATTGCTGGCTGTTAGGTTTTTGTTGAAATTTTTTCGATGATATGAATCGGTCTATGCCTTCTATTAACCATTCAGTCAGGTCTGATACTATAGAGTACACATCCTTTTTAAACATGGAATGCAGAGGTAGATCAGATATGAATATACGGAAGCTATCCCAGTCAGCCACGGAGTATCGGTATACAGTACGGTGGAGGGGTATACCTGGGGACTTATTACATTTCATTTTTATCTTAACTGATACGACGGAGTGGTCAGAGGACCCTAGAGGGGAAAGAACGGAACATGAACATAGCTCAGGGGAAGTGGAGAGAAAAAGGTCTAGAAGGCTTGCATACTGACATGTAGTATCGGGCACATGGGTGGGCTCATGAACAATCTGAGTGAGGTTATAAGCAATGGCAAAATCATGACAGAACCTCCCCTCATTGTCTGTCTTATTTGAGTGGGTCAGCCATTCCATGTTATGGACGTTGAAGTCACCACAGATGTGAATGTTAGCCGAGGTATGTGCAGACAGGATGTGGTCTATTTTTTCAAATATACTCTTAAAGATAGTTACTTTGCTATTATGGGGCCGATAGAGGGCAAATATAAATGCAGAGTGCAACCCGGAAGCACATATAAGGTAAATTAGGATCTTCTCTAGAGTGCCACACAGGAAGCTATCTTTAATGTAGGCAGATTTAGATGTTAAATTAGAGTAGGGAAGTGGTCGGCCCTATTCCACTTCGCTTAGAAAGAATATGTCCGGTTTCGTCCCTGTAATTGGGTTTCAACCTCTGGAAGGTTGGAACGTAGACTCCTGATATCGGAGAAGGAGACATGGTAGTAGGAGTCTACGTTGGAAGATGGGGTTCTAGGTTTATTCGAGTTTTTTTTTTCTGGAGATATTTCATGTTGCGGTTTTGGGATTTGTGGAACAGGTCGGCATACTTGGTTAAAGCAGGTTAGAGAGGGAAAGTAAGAGAGAAAAGGACATAATTTTTTTTTATGTAGCACATGATAAGGTAAAGCCGTAACAATTACCCACTTGTATGGCATTGAGAGGCCCCACCAGAGACTACTGCATGGTCCAGAATCCATTCACCAAATGACAATACAGCAGCCCCAGTACTTTGCACCTACTGATAGGACAGTCTCTGTAGTGGTTAATACAAGGTTCAGGTTCCTGACTATCAGGCGGATAACGTCAGCCCAGACGAAACGTTTACCTCCAGTACCCTTATTAGTGACATGGCCACAAGGATAGATATAAAGACAGAAAAATTTCCGACATCTCAGACTACTGTTCACCAAGTACTACCGACCCAGAAAGCAAATTTTTCTTCACCCTTTGTCAGAAAAGTCACTCATTTGAGAGACAAAAAAGGAGAAGCAAGAGTTACTGGAGCTGCTGATAACACATCCACTGCATTATCTACTCTCCATTTAAAAAAAGAAAAAAAGAGGCGAATAGGTACGAGGGACTTATTAATTTCTTCTTCGTGTAAGTCCGGTGCTCAATTATCAATTCAGGACGCTGTTTGAAGATAATCTCCCCTCCCATATTAATGTGGGGATGTTTTGGCGTTGTCTATCTCGAGTTTGAATCATTCGAGCTTCACCTTATAATTAAAATCCAATCTGTAAAGTCGATTTAATTTTGTAATTTACATTTGAGTTTAGATAATAGTTCAAGGTTTTAATTTGGAAGGTTTTCGTTTTCATGGGTGACTTTTTTTCTTTTCGTTTTCTGATAGAGGGAAATTCCTTTTGGGTGTAAAATCCAGGATGTCCTCGAATATTCTGTCAATAGTGCCATCAAGGTTCACAAAATCGTCTTTGAGGATGGAAATTGTTCGAGAATAGTTGGCGTCCGTGCAACTAAGGTGGTTGATCAGGCGTAAGGCCTTGTCAGAGAGGGAACACTTTAAAAAGTTCAACCTCTCTGCGTCATTAGCCATGGCAACCACACAGTTATCAAATCTGGAAAGAAAGTTCCCAAAACTCAGGTGGTCGGCGGCTACTTCCTGGCCTCTAAAGGAAGGCCGTGTTATTTGCAAGTGAGGGGGTTTAACAATAAAGGAGGTAGCGACCCTCCCCGTGTTAGAGGATCCTCTCGAGAACTGGGGCATAGATTCCTCATAAAGTCGAGAAGGCTCAAAAACATTGTCCAATTCTGCTAGGGAATCCAGGTATTCAGATTTTCAGGGCAGCCAATCGTTCTCTCTCTCTCTCTCTCTCTCTTTCTTTCTCTCTCCCTCAGCGGGAGTTCTCCCATCGAGGCGGTATAACTGGTCCATGCATGCCTCCAATTAGTCAATAAGCTGTAAAATCTCCTTCTTGTATATTCTTTATACCCGAATTGCAAGCTGATAGCCGACCCAGAATCTTCTCGGTCAATGATTCTCTTGAAATCAGTAACTCATCCCTAAAGGGGTCCATTTGGCCAAATGTAAGGTATTTACGATGATGCCATAAAAAAGGTTACTGAGTAATCCTTCACAAGAAGTGAAAAAATCCCTTTTGTCAGGCAGCAGGTTACCCAAGTGGTTAATTGCGCATCCGTGGTTGCAAAGCATTACTCTTTGCGCTCCTTTACACTGGGGACGAGTAACAGTGTAGTTTAGCAGGAGCAATATAAGGCAACGGGAACAACGTAGCAGTAAGGTGACTAGAGTCGATCAGAGGTGTAACTGTTCACTAATCACAAGTGAAGTTGTCTGGTTGGAGGCTGTCTCTTTATAACAAGTAGGAGCATGCCTCCCACCATCACTCTACGCCTATTTATTCCTCGTAGCAACTTTAACTCGGGCTGGATTATTTCCCTAGACACAAGCAACACCAAACATGAGTAAACAATCTCCATTTTTTTTTTTCATAAATCTAATTAATCCAGAATTTTTTGTTCGGTTTCAAAATAGTCCAAATTTAAATATTCTCGCCGTATTTTAAAAGCAAATATACCAAAATAAAGCTTATATAAATTTCTTCAACGCAGATGGGGGACATGTTAAACCATGAGGGGGTGGTAATTCACCGCTCGTTGTATTTTTAATGAAAAGAAAAATATGTCAAGATATATATGAATTTTGTATTCTTTTTCAATCATATCTGATGAGATGAAAATATGAAATTTTTTAAATGAAATAAAATTTATATTGCCTGATTTATGTCGAAACAATTGTAATATCCGAAAAAACACAAGTATGAAGTTATTCCATCTTGTCGTTTTTTGTTTTGCTACTGTATATATATACTAGCAAAAGTACCCGTCGTTGACTGGGTTCAAAACAGCCTACAGAAAATGGACTCTGATTTATGAAAGTATGATAGGTTATGAAAACGAAGGGTTGTAAAATTTCGAATATAGGGGTATCAAAACCAAAGCAAAATGTGATGAAAGTAAAAATAAAATAGATAAACCCCATAATTTATTATACCATACTTGATCACACTGAAACACTTATCACAATATTCTGTGGATCTATATAAAAAAACCTTGTTAAACTTTGTGACATATTTCCATTCTATGGAGGTTAGGTACGAACGAACACCCCATAATTTTATTATACCATATTTCTTCAAACTGAAACATAATTATCAAAGTATACTTACGCAGATAGATATGAAAAGTCCTTATTAAAGTCTGTGCCTATTTCCATTCTATGGAGACCAGGCGCGAACGCAAACCCCACAATTTTATTATTCCATCCCTATACAAGTTAAAACATACTTATGAAAGTATTATCATGTACATCTATATCAAAAACACTTGTAAACGTTTTTTTTTTCATTGTTAAATTTTTTTGCCAGATCAAAGATACTCATTCCTGTGTCTCGATACATCTTCTATCATTATATGTAATCAATTTGTAAAAAATAGCCAACCATATAGGAGCAGCTTTATATATATATATATATATATATATATATATATATATATATATATATATATATATATATATACATATATATATATGTGTGTGTGTGTGTGTGTGTGTGTGTGTGTGTGTGTGTGTGTGTGATATAACATAAAATTATAACAAATAAAAAATATGCGCACTTGGGATTTTTAAAATTGGCATACGTTTTTCTTTAATGACCGCTCGTATACTTTATTGATTGGGATTAAGATAGAAAATATAAGAGCCAGGTACCTCCAAGGATGGAGTACTGTTGCCACATCTGGGCAGGCGCTGCTAGAAAGGACTTGTCCTGCCTTGATAGAGTTCAAAATAGACTCATAAACAGATTTTGCTACATAGTTACAAAACGTAAGAGTCATAATTTAATTTTTTTTTCAAATTTATGTAAAGAGGAATAAAGGAGGTTTGAATCATTCCGTGAAAATTAAGATAGCTCTGAATTTTGTAAAGTCTTAACAAAAGATATGAGACATACATTGATAACTATTCTCGAAATTCCAGTTCATTTCGGTGTTTTAAGAGTTTTTTTTTTCAGGAATAGAATATGAGCATAATTTGCCATTTGAAGATTAAAGTATTTCAGATTTGCATTGAATTTAAATTAATTGATATTAGACACTAGTAAAGCAAGATTCCCTAAATTACATCACGATTTTAATCTTCGTAAGTCTATATGAATGAGGTGCAAAAATGTCTTGTTCGGAAATTTTACACAGGTATTTTTCTAATACATTTAGAAGAGGCTTCGTGGATTCGACTGCCACAATTAAATTTGAAATAGCATTTTTTTTTCGCTGCACACCCAGATTGAATAAATGTGCTGGAGAGGATGTGAAAGTAATGTATCCATCCGTCGCTTTATCGGTCTGTAACACTTAAGTTAGAAATAACATTACCTGTGCCCGTCGATCTTTTACGTTAAAGTTTAACATTTTTATCGTAAAACGTGTTTCATTAGGTGCGTCTAAGCATCTCCATAAGAGACTATCTCCGTCTGTCTTTCACACATACGTTCGAAATAACAATATCATCATTTTATATTTTTACAGTTGCATCGCCTATGCATGTTTAGAAGAGGTTATGTTGTTTTGTGGTCAGACGGTTTGCCCATACGCTCCCTCCCTTATTTTCATCAATAAATGCGCAAATTGAATGGACACATCTCCAGGACGAATCCGTTCTTGTTATATTCCACTTTAAATTGCAGTTTCTCTTTCAAAGTAGAGCAAAGCTAACACAACAATCTATGATAGATTTGAAGGAGAGGGAAAAGAATGGCATGTGCTTCCTAACAGTGGCACTGTCGGGACCCCTACCGCCGGGTCGGAGAGAACCGCTTTCTTAAGAAGAGAAGGGCCATCACACTCACCTACTTAATTTTCTACATCCGCAGATCAAATTTAGCGATTTCGAAATCGCGGCATAGTCATCTTTGGCCTCTCCACCCCACTACTTCTAAAGTCACATCTTTTCTGTCTGTCATCGCCAAGTTATTTCTTGCCTACGTCTTCGATTACGGACGGCCTATCTGTCCGTTTGGCCAAGCTCAATTAAAGATCTTTGGCCCTTTCTATCACTATGGTCGCTGCTCTCAGGACAATGAAGACGAGTGAATGGTCATCAGTCAGGACACAACAATTATTGATGCATTTCATTTATCGAGGGAAAAATAAAAACAAGAATCCACTCATTCTTAAGATTCATGGATTCAAGCGGTGCGTTTAGCGATGAACGTGTTATTTCAACCTGAAGCGTCATAGACTGACGGACAGAGCGTATTATAGAAACGACTAAAAATTTTACTTCAAACCGAAGACAAAAAATAAAGCTTGATGTACTAACGAACAGACACAGCTTATTAAAGAGATGTTATTTCAAATGCAAGGTAGATATAAAAATCTTTTTTAAACTTAGATGAGGTTAATTAAATGGCGGACACAATCTCCGCCAGAGATGGTTACACGCGTGTAAAAGGATACGTGCCTATTCAATTTGATAACGCTAATTCTATCTCAAACTAAACGTGATGATGAAAGAAATAAAATTTCAAACGAAACGCGACAGACAAACGTAAATTCTATTTCAGACTAAGCATTTCTAAACGACGCATATCAGAGTTAGAGCACTAAAGAAAATATTTCAAACGAAACGTTACAGAATAAAACAATTGTGGCATAATAAACATTACGGAATAAAACAATTGTGGCATAATAAACGTTACATAATAAATATCCTATTAAAACTTTTACGTGATAGGTTAAAGAAAATCTTGTTTCAAATTAAGAGTGATAGATAAATATAAATGTTTTTTTCAAATCAAACATACGAGACAAACGTAAGTGCTACTTCGAACAAAGCGTTAGGAACTGAAGAAAATGCTATTTCAAAGTAAGCTTGATGAACTAAGGACAATGTTTTTAGTCACGTGCAAGCGACTCTATAAGTCACTCTGCCGGTCCGTCGGTTGGTCTGTTCGTAACACTTTTGTGCTTGGCCTTTTTGGTTAAGATCAAAGGTTTGTTGTTAATACATGCTGTTTTTTGGCCAAGATCAAAGTGTAGTATCTGTTCCGGCAGATACTGCACTTAAGATAATTTGTACCAGTCAATGGAGGGGAAACCCTCTATACTGGGACAATTATTATTTTTGGTAACCAGAGTGACCCCTTTTAGGGGAGCTGGTTTTTACCTCACATTAAAAACGGCCTTGTGCCTAATTTGCTCAGTGGGGGAGCAAATAAATACCATCTGTTCCGACAGATACTGCAAGCTATGACTAGCTAGGACTAGCTATGACTAGCAAAGACCAGATGTGGGGGCAACCCCACATGCCTGACCATTAACCAGCTCCCATTTCCCACCTCTCGGGAGCTGGTCCCCTTTTTCCCTTCCCCCTCCCTTCACTCCTCACATTAAAAATCGGCCTTGTGCCTAATTTGCTCGGTGGGGGAGCAAATAAATACCATCTGTTCCGACAGATACTGCAAGCAAAGACCATATGTGGGAGCAATCCCACATATAAGACCTTGGTCAATGTAGGGGCAACCCTTCATACCAATTGTAACTATCCAGCTCCCCTACTCCCCGGGGAGTTGGTCCCCATTTCCCCTTCACTCCTCACTTTAAAAATCGGCCTTGTGCCTAATTTGCTCGGTGGGGGAGCAAATAAATACCATCTGTTCCGACAGATACTGCAAGCTATGACTAGCTATGACTAGCAAAGACCAGATGTGGGGGCAATCCCACATGCCTGACCTTTAACCAGCTCCCATTTCCCACCTCTCGGGAGCTGGTCCCCTTTTCCCCCTCCCCCTCCCTTCACTCCTCACATTAAAAATTGGCCTTGTTCCTAATTTGCTCGGTGGGGGAGCAAATAAATACCATCTGTTCCGGCAGATGCTGCAAGCTATGACAAGCTATGACTAGCAAAGACCAGATGTGGGGGCAGCCCCACATGCCTGCCCATTAACCAGCTCCCATTTCCAACCTCTCGGGAGCTGGTCCCCTTTTTCCCTTCCCCCTCCCTTCACTCATCACATTAAAAATCGGCCTTGTGCCTAATTTGCTCTGTGGGGGAGCAAATAAATACCATCTGTTCCGGCAGATACTGCAAGGAAAGACCATATGTGAGTGCAACTCCACATATAAGACCTTGGTCAATGTAGGGGAAACCCTTCATACCAATTGTCACTATCCAGCTCCCCTACTCCCCAGGGAGTTGGTCCCCATTTCCCCTTTACTCCTCACATTAAAAATCGGCCTTGTGCCTAATTTGCTCGGTGGGGGAGCAAATAAATACCAACCCCACATATAAGACCTTGCTCAATGTAGGGGAAACCCTTCATACCAATTGTCACTATCCAGCTCCCCTACTCCCCAGGGAGTTGGTCCCCATTTCCCCTTTACTCCTCACATTAAAAATCGGCCTTGTGCCTAATTTGCTCGGTGGGGGAGCAAATAAATACCAACCCCACATATAAGACCTTGCTCAATGTAGGGGAAACCCTTCATACCAATTGTCACTATCCAGCTCCCCTACTCCCCAGGGAGTTGGTCCCCATTTCCCCTTTACTCCTCACATTAAAAATCGGCCTTATGCCTCATTTGCTCGGTGGGGGAGCAAATAAATACCAACCCCACATATAAGACCTTGGTCAATGTAGGGGCAACCCTTCATACCAATTGTCACTATCCAGCTCCCATACTCTCCAGGGAGCTGGTCCCTATTTCCCCTTCACTCCTCACATTAAAAATCGGCCTTATGCCTCATTTGCTCGGTGGGGAGCAAATAAATACAAACCCCACATATAAGACCTTGGTCAATGTAGGGGCAACCCTTCATACCAATTGTCACTATCCAGCTTCCCTGTCCTCGGGGAGCTGGTCCCCATATTCCCTTCACTCCTCACATTAAAAATCAGCCTTGTGCCTAATTTGTTCGGTGGGAAGCAAATAAATACCCTTTTCTTTGCTTTTTTGCCAAGATCAAAGTGTAGTATCTGTTGTTACTACATGCTGTACTTATGTTTGTAACTTTGTGATATAAAGTGGGGGATCACTTTTCTCTATTAATTTAATGTAAAATGATCACCCACTTTACAACCAGTCAGTCTCAAAACCATTCAAGTCATTCTCCAGATCAGTCAAGCTGTTTTTGAAGGATTCCAGTTATTTTTTTAGCATTCAAGTCATTCTTAAGGTCATTCAGTTCATTCTTAAGTTCATTAAAGTCATTCTAAGTCATTTATTTTTTATTTATTAAAGTCATTTAAGACCATTTTTCGGTCATTTTATTTTATCTTTAAGAATTTCATGTCAATCCTACATTCAGGCATTCATTCATTACACGAGAGCACGCGACTAATGACTATCGGCCTTTTTTTTTTCAACTAAGCGTGCGAAGAAAAGCAAATCTATTTAAAATATAGTTAAATGGCCCAGAGAAAATATTATTAAAAACCTAGGTGTCATCGACGACCCATTGATGGACAGATACTCTACAGAGAGGAGATGCATCAATTCAATATGAGCGCTTCAAAATGAACATGCTATTTCAAACTGAAACGATGTGACAGACCGACCGATCAACGACAAAGCCTGTAACAGGAATGCGTGGATGTTTCTAAACGTATTTGACCGATGAAGAGCAGTATTTTCTGAGGATATCGTGTCGCTTATTTGATTGCTTCTTCGTGTTCATGTGGTGGCGTCCACACATGTGCTGACGTGAATGTAGACATATGATAGTGTTTGTCTGTGCGTGATCTGTGGAGATAACGTGGGGGGATCGCGGCTGTCTAAAAGTCGTTTATTACTATGTGCACATCATACAAACAAAGAGAAAGATAGTGTAGAAATTGTGCTATACTTGACGTCGAAAAGACTGCCACAAATTGACTAATAAATGTATGAACAAAGAAAAATACTTTGTCAGCAAGAAGTAGATATTAGTATGCGACGTGCTATATTTATATTTAGATATAAAGCTCTATAATATATATATATACACACACACACACACACACACACACATATATATATATATATATATATATATATATATATATATGTCTCGTGTTTAAATTTTAAATTCTGAAAAAACAACATATAGAGACATAAGGAACAATACGCTTTCGCTATATGGGAATTTTACTTTCTCCCCTGGGCCTATTTTCTGCCCACCTGGATTTATAACCCTGAACGACATTGGACTCCTTCCGATAATGGATTACCCAGGTTGCGTCAACTTCTCTTGTCGCATAATTTCTTTCCATATAATTATCCATAACCACTCAAAAAACTATTTTCAATAATTGTGCTGAAAAGCAAAATAGCGTCCATTCGCAGCTGAACATTTTTCTAACCGCATTTGATTTCCTCTGATGATATGAGCCATTGTTGAAAATCCATGGATTAAGGGAATTAAAATAACCCCTTCTATATATTCCTTCTGTCAAACAATAAATTCTTAAATCGAATATATGTCTCTATATGTTGTTTTTTCAGAATTTAAAATTTAACCACGAAACTTATATATTGCTCTATTCTTAAATATTGAGCTTTTCCTTTTTGGCTAGGATCACCTTGAAATAATTACGTCAAATAATATCTATCAGGATTTTTCATATGAATTCTATCAGTGTCTTATCTAGCTTATATATATATATATATATATATATATATATATATATATATATATATATGTTTGTGTGTGTGCGTGTATATGTGCGTGTGTGTGTATGCGTGTGTGTATACGTGTGTGGAAAATTTTGTTTAAGGGAATAAATATCCGACAAAATGTGTTGTTATAGGTAGAAAAAAGATAATAAAGAAGAAATTAGTAAAAAATGAACTCAGAATGACATTTCTATTAATGACCATTCTACTTTCATGAAAGCTTTTCAGAACAAGGCTTCATAATTGAAATATCGAATCGACAGAAGATGCGTACAGTGGCATTCACAATATGTGGGTAAAACAGGCTTCCTCCAAAGAAGGAAGTTGCATGGAAATATCAAATCACTTATTTTAAACAATAGATTTTCTTAAGTTTTTCACGGTTTAACTTTCAATTTGTATCATGCTTTAAGTTTTTCACTACTAATTTCATCGTGAAACACGCAAAGAAAACGTGTGTATTAATAATGATGTTTTTGTGCAAACTTCTTATCCATTATGATAAGTTTTTCTTTTTGTTTTGATATGTTTTTTTCGGAATACTTTTAGTTATTCTTCATTGACTTTTCTTATTTTTCTATTTTACACCAGTTTTCATTTTATACAATTTTAATGTATTTTCCTCTTTTTCCTTATCTTTTATTCGTTTCGGAATATCTACTTCTCAACTATAGTAAGACGACAATGCCTGGCGCAACACCATTAGGTAGCACATAAGGTACAGGAACGTGCGAAATGCACACTGAGTGTCCAGTCGCCAAAGAAAAAAAAAGTTTCATAATTCCTCTGGATCGAAATTTTACACGAAATATGGTATGAGATCGGAGTTGAAGTTTGAAACAATGATTTATCTGGGCTTCTTAAGTTCTTCAGTGTAGATTCTGCTTCTACATGTTTGGATTTGATTGAATCGTTTAGATGTTGTTGGCAGATTAAGGTTGATGGGAAGAAGTCATTTGATTTCGACCTAAAATGCTGTCAATGGACACCATTTTACCTAACGTGAATTGATCACATACATGTCATGTGCATAGTGCTTTGTATGATAATTAATTGCATTCATTGGACCTTTAACCACCAAAAGAATTTAGAAATGGTTGTATCTGACACCTTTATCGCTTGGACACGTGCCTACATAAATAGTTTTCTAACAATTTTATAACATTTGGTTCAAAGAAAATTACTATTATAGAAAACATTTTCAGAATAGCGCCCGAGATGAGAACAGTAATTCGAATAGTACAAATAATTCACCAATACTCATCTAAAAAAATCCCACAACATATCTTTCAAATTGCTTTCAATTTTACAAAATGTCAGGAAATACATCATTCTTCTTTTTCAACTATTAACATGTTTGACTGGTTTACGAAGAAACCAGAATGCATTGTGATGGATTTTATTTCGTAATTGTCTTTTTGTAGGATTTTAAGTTGGATTTTATTTTACGCTATTGCATTGTTCATT
Source organism: Euprymna scolopes (assembly GCF_053919585.1). Lineage (NCBI taxonomy): Eukaryota > Metazoa > Mollusca > Cephalopoda > Sepiida > Sepiolidae > Euprymna > Euprymna scolopes. The sequence continues at coordinate 73,727,902 of NC_136493.1, read as the reverse complement.
CCAATAAATACCCGATTAAATATTATATTTCACTATGTAATTATCAAAGCTACACTAACGTGAAATAAACACGAACGAAAAGTTGTATCATATATATATATATACATATATATATACATATATATATATATATATATATATATATATATATATATATATATATATATATATATACCAGCTGTACCCGGCCACGCGTTGCTGTGGCTCTGTTTATTAAAATGTAACACAAAAAACAATAATATATATATATATATATCTTATATTTATGTTGTCAATATTTGTAGATACACAATATTTTCAGGTGTCCCTTTTTCTGTGCAGATGTAGAGATTGTCTAATTTTTCGACTGTAGAACACGCAACATATACTTGTCCATGTGAGAAGCAATCTGGTGTAAGTCACACAAATGTAAAAATTGTCCCCGAATCTTCTTAATGGTTATTGTAAATGCCAAGCGAATTGTCAAGCGCAATATTTTAAGTTTAAATTGTATATCCATTTAAATTATTCAATGCACATCCACTTCCGTTCTTCTTGAGAGTGACAGTAGGGAAAACATGAGGATTGTATTTTACTATAAATATGTATGTTAACACGCACTGAAAAATCTCGCATAGTAAAAAAATTCAGCCGATTTTCTTTTTGTATGTGAGCATAGTGTTTTATCAAAAATAAATCGATGAAAAAATTGAAAAGAAAACTGTTTAAAGAATAAACGAATGAAGTAAGTGGGAGACCAATGATGATTCAGAATGAAGAAAAATAAGGAAGGATAAGTTTTAAAAAATGGAAATAGTTTAGTAAACTGTTGTTTTTTATTCAAAGAAAATATATTGCTCTCAAATATTATTAATGAGGATATTCGTAAACATTTTAGTGCTTTTTCTTTATTGTTGCGAGATTGGGAAATCGAAATATGGATTTTCAAGTGAAACCAATATTATCTACCGAATTGTCATGTTGTTACAAGAAAAGGTCCCCCTTTTCTTGCAAGTAAAGAAAACATTAAATAAGTAAAAATGAGATAGGATAGGCGAGATTCGAACCTCGAAAGCAAGGTTCAGGAATAAAGCCAGAAATGGAATTTACCCATTGTTTAGTTTTCACGTAAAATAGTTTAGATATGATGTTTGAAAATGAATTTAATTATTCAATTCTTTTTATGAAAACGGAATTAAAATAAGGTCATATAGAAAGCGAACAATAGAAAATTAAAAACATATTGAAAAATAAGTTAGGTCAAAAAATAGGTTAGTAAGAATTCTTGTCTGCAGTCATGTGAGAATCACGCATGTTCATGCTACGTGAGTTCTCCACGTGGGTTCGATCTCGATTTTGGCCATTCACAACAACTTATGGTAATGTGAATCATTTATACGAACATTGTGTCCTCTCATCTTTATGAACTTTGTTCCCACTCTCATTTATAATGAACTTTGTGTATAAACCCCATCTTAAGTAATGTGTCTCTCCGTCTAAAAAATGTGTCCCCCTCTCCATTATAAGTAATGACTGTTCCCCCTTCTGGCATAAGAACTGATCCCTCCTCTCTAAAATATGTGTTAAAAGAACTCCTCTCCCCCTCTGTGAAACAGAACTGTAGAACTGTATAAATGCCTCTCTCTTCTATCCCCCTCTCATCGTGTATTACATGTCCCCATCCGTCTCTCTTTAAAATGTACCCGATATATGTCGCTACAATATGAACACCCGGCTATACAACAATGTCACAGTAATGAAAATAGCCAAAACTTATGAAAAACGATAAGGGAGAAATTAATGATTAAAGGAAATAGTTATGGAAAAAATTAGAAATTTTAGCTTTTTCATTTGTTTTTTTTTTGTCACATGTCACGTGACAAAACAAACATAGCCGGAATCATTTTTTCGTGTAATTATGAAAGACAGAAATAATTGTGATATGACAATTACGTAGATAACATTGCTTATTATTGAAATTGACAAAAAATGTAAGGAGCTATCATGGTTTTTAAAATTAAATATCAACTTTTCGGCTGGCCGATTTCATTACAATAAGGAGGAAACACCCTTTTTATCGTCCGATTAGTACAATGAACATCCCGTATATATATTTGTGGTATTCTTGCATAATTTGACCCGGATGGTCGGGATTTTCTCTCAATTATGGTTCGGTCTCGACCGGCAGTCACCGAATTAAACCGAGTAAAGTAACAGACGCAGACGAATTTCAAAACAAACAAACCGGAAAAAATAGAAATACAATAAATAAAAAATAAGAAAAAACTACTGTCAATTTATTGAATATTAGCGGAGGGTACCCGGCGTTTCCATGGTGTTTGGAGGTGTGTATGTAGGAGGAGGACCCTGTTTTAATATTATAAAAAAAAACACGATGTTATAAAAAAATTGGAAAACCCACAACAAAGCAAAACCGGGAACAAATGTAAAAAAAATGTAAAAAAAAAAAAGGTGTAAAAGACGAAAAAGGTTTAGGTAGGAAGACAGGCTCGAACCCGAAGCATCGAGGCTAAGGCGGAAAAAAAAAATGTCCAGTACGTTACCTCTACGCCAAAGAGACACACAATTGAGAGCGGATAAAATAAACCCTTTAAAACTACTTGCAGGTGGTTGAAACTAACGACAACGTTTTCTAGGTAAAACATGACGTCATTGTCGTAGTAGCAGGACGAGGTCGATTTAGGGTGAAGGAACACCCCCCCACACACACACAAACAAACACACACATTTTAGCTTTTATATTTATAGATGCCCCCGCCTTGGCTTAGCTAATATATGACGCGTAAAATTGAAAGGAATTAAAACAAAACGAACGTGAAAGAATGCCAAAGGAAAAAAGAGAAAAAAAGAAAAAAAAAGAAAAAGTTACCGCGTAAAATGCAAATATGTTTATTTAAATCTAATTTTTTTGTTATTTTTATGAAAAAACAAAATTTAAAAAGAATAAAACTTACCGTGTATAATGAAAATATGTTTATTAGATTTTATTTATTTATTTTTCTTTGTTTCAATGAAAAAGAAAAAAAAATGAATAAATAAAACCAGAAAAGTGATCGTGTTTTTTTTATTTTTTTAATGTTGGTTTGTTTTGGTTTCTTTTTTTTTTTTGTATTGTTTTCTTTGTTGTGGCTGTTAACCAATTTGAATGTCGTCTGATTCCAATATCGATAGCGTAATAGTAATTGTTCTAATGAAACTTTCAGAAATGCAATGTATAGAAATAAATAATGAATAAGTAACTAATCCGAAAATAGGAAGTCAGCGCTCCCCCCTAGTATCACGTATGAAATCAGTGCAAGCATAATAGAAGTATAAAGACAGTAAATACAATATTAAAGCGACTAATCGGTGCAAAATTTGAAGAACGTTGGCGGCTGACTGTTAAAGTTTCTTGTAAAAACTGGAATCCAATGGTAGTTCGTATCGTTTAAGTAATCCTTCGAATCGCACTCCCCAACCCATACAAAAAAAGAAAAATATAGAGGGAGGAAGAAAATGGAAGAAAAGAAGAAGAAATTTATGAAATGGTATCCCACAGAATAACTGGCATGTAAAGTCGCGTTTCACCCGACGGAAAAATGCCAATCCATATTTTTTTAAGCAACTAAAAACTCAACCGGTGTTCCTCATATATTCCCCCTGTGAACGTATCCGCAGCGGTATTAAGTGGTCGCGGGCGGAGTATGAATCGAATAGAGAGAAAAGATTTTACAACTTCCATTGATTCTTACTGATTGTGGCAGTGAACTCTCACCAGAAAAATATAGAAATGTACGAATATCAAGGAACTGTAAGGATAGTAGGCCTATAGCCCACCTCAGATCCCATGCTGAAGTGTGGGGACATTACATTTGAATGTAATGTCGTATTTTAATCCTATTAAGGTAAAAATCACACGGAAAAAATGAGTTAATTTTATTCATATAATATATATATATATATATATATATATATATATATATATAGAGAGAGAGAGAGAGAGAGAGAGAGAGAGAATATATATATATATATATATATATATATATTCCTCAAGAAAAATTGCATTTTGTATTGTTTATATACTTTTATTATTTTTTTGCAATTTTTATATAAAAAAAGATGAATTTTTACCATAAATTGTTAGGTGAAAGTTGTTTTTCAAGAAAACTTACATTTTTTGCTTTTAAAAGAAAATTGGCAGTAAACGTTTCTTTTTGAAAACAGAATTTTTATTTTAAAAAAGATGAATGCTTTATATAAAAACTGTAAATAGGTGAAAGTAGAGAAAAGTTTGATTTTTTTCAAGAGAATGTACAAATTATTTTTTGTCAATAGATGTTAATAAACAGAAAAAATACGCCCATCATTAATTAATTATGCAAAAAAAGCAAATAAGATGTTGATTTAGTGTTTCAACATTTGAACAATACTCGGCTGAATCCGATGATTGCCGGTCGAACCCTAACCATAATTGAAATCTCGAGGAGAAGAATTGTTTTTTTTTTCTGTTAACTAATGCGTTCATCCATTTGTTGACAGTACTTCTTTGTCGTAATAGTTTCTCCTGCATTCAAAAAACAGTCAGCATGACCTTCGGGAAGTGTCGTGGAGCTTCGTCGACATCTAACCTTTGAGCTGAGCGTTGCTGGTTGTCGTAAAAAACACTTTTCCTCGATTGAGAAGCGGGTCGTTCCTGTTGCGTAAAAGAAATGAATGTGACCCTTCACACCGGCGTTTCTTTTGGTTGTCGTTTAATTCATCGTCGGAGATGCTTATTGTGCATGGTCCTCTCCAGTGAGTAAGCGCCCCTTCATCCGCAAACGTGTAACAATTAAAAGTAGTCCACTTTTGAGAAACATAGTAGAAACATGGTTAGAAAGATCGACGACGGGCAATTTTTTTTTTTTTAAATAAACAAATATTCATCTTAAACTTTAAATAAGTTATAAATATCCTGCTTATAACAAAGCCCTCATTAAGAATTTTTTTAAAACAATACGTTTTTTTCTTTATTTTTTACTTGCCATGATGTCGTTTGACACATTTTATTTGTCGAAGATGGTGATTGTGTATTGTCCGCTCCAGTGAATAGACGCCAATTAGCAATTAGAAGCAACCAACTTTTTAGAAGCACGGAGAAAATAAAATTAAAAAAAAAAGGTTTCTGAATTTTTGAGATGAGGATTGGTTATATGTATTATTATTCATCGGACTACTGTTCTCATCTCTGAGTGTGATTTTCCGCAAGGACCCGTGGAGCAGTGGGTAGAGTACTGGGAAAAATCAATTGTAAAAGTGATATTCTCCTGAAGGTTGAAGGTTCAATCCTCAGTGTGGGCGACCGAAAAATACATTTGCGAATTACTTAGGACCTCGATCCAGTCATGGCTGACAGAAAAAGAGCACGCTACTCCCGTGAAGTAAATAAAGGATTCCGCTCGAAATTCCGTCCAAATTCCCGAGTTCGAGAGAAACATTCCCGAGTTCGACAAGATACACCTGAAGAAGGTCGATTATATCGACCGAAACGTTGTGAAAATTACACTCAAAATGAGAACAGTAGTCAAATGAATAATAATACTCAAAACATGTGCAAATTTTTGTTTTATAGAAACAAATATTCATCTATTTAAAGTTTCAAATTTTCAGCTCATAACAAAGCTCTAACCAAGATTGTTTTAAAATCAATACATATTTCTTCTTTATTGTTTTCTTACTTGCCATGATGTCGTTTGGCGCAGTTTATTTGTCGAAGATAGTGATTGCGTATTGTCCTGTCCAGTGTGTCGTCGTCCGGTTATGCGCAAATGTGTAGCGATTAAAAGTATCATTCTTTTTAGAAGAACGGAGAAACTGAAATCGACCACTTGCAAATTTTTATTTTTATTTTAAAAACATATCTATTTAAAGGTTCCAATTTTCGGCTTATAGTAAAGCCGTCATCAGAATTAAAAGAAAAAAACAATGCATTTGTTTCTTTTTTTCCTTACTTGCTATGGTTTCGTTTGGCGCAGTTTATTTGTCGAATATGGTGATTCTGTATTGTCGAGTCCAGTGGAGAGGCGCAAATGTGTATCAATTAGAAGTAATCCACTTCTGAGAAGCACGGAGAAAATGAAATTCAAAACATTAGGTTAGAAAGAACGACCACGTGGAAATGTTTCATTTTTTTGGAAATAAACAAATATTTATCTATTCAAAGTTTCAAATTTTCGGCTTATAACTAGGCTCTCATCATTAAAAAAAACAATAGGGTAGAAAGAACAACCACGTGCATTTTTTTTAAATAACCAAATAATAATCTATTTAAACTTTCAAATGTTATGGCATATAACAAAGCTGCATCAGGATTTTTTTAAAAACAATACATTTGCTTTACTTTTTTACTTGCCATGGTGTCGTTTGACGGAGTGTTACAGAGAGAGAGAGAGAGAGAGAGAGAGAGAGAGAGAGAGAGAGAGAGAGGTGAGTAAACGTGGAGGTAGACACGTTTACCAGAACCAAAGGTCAGCTGACCAAATTACGTATGTGTGACGTGGTTCGCTAGATCTGGAGATTTGATTTGAGCTTTGAAGAAGACGGACGTTTTTCCGTGGTCTCCCCCTCTTAACTGGGGAGGGGGGATACGAACGCTGACGTGTGTGAAGAAGAACTCACACAAGCCGATTTCACTTCCACTTCCGCAGAACCTCTGGGGAAAGTGAAATAAAAACTATAATACTATTTCATCGTCTTGGAGTGATAAATCTTCGTCAAACAGGTATCAAGTCTCCCTCCAGGATGAGAAATTTCCAGATGGTTCAACAGCGAGAAGAAGCAGAGGTAGGTTCAGAAATTACATGTCACACACACGATTCCCTTTATGATAATTAAACACACAACCATTTATATTAGAGACAATCACACGGAATCTTTGATGTTATATAGTGTATACACCCAAACGTAAAAAGTGCCCCTAAATGAAGAACTCTATATAACATATTCAAATGTAACGAAAGCTCAATTTGGTACCCCTCAAGGATAACCTCGATGATAACGAATATATAACAGGAGTCTGTTCATCGAAGATGCTTATTGTGTATTATCCTCTCCGGTGAGTAAGCGCCCCTTCATCCACAAACGTGTAACAGTTAAAAGTAGTCAACTTTTAAGAAGCACGGAGAAAATGAAATTCCAAACGTGAGGTTAGAAATATATATATATATATATATATATATATATATATATATATATATATATATATATATATATATATATATATATATATATATATATAGCTAAAGGCCTAATGAGTGGGGTATCAGATTAAGAATCCATGCTGGATATCAGCATAATTTGCTATTTTTTTACATTGTCTTGGTGAAATTATAGAAAACGGTACCGTACTTTGGGGTAATTGCGCCAAGTCCGGAGTAATTGCGCCAACTAGTTAAAAGTGCTATTTTTGCAAATATAAAGAGCACTTTTTTTAGTTAGCGTAATTACCACAAAGTACGGTACTGCATACTAAACTTCTAGTACATGTTAGTACCCGGCCAACCATAACTTTTGCTATACATTTTTTTCGTCGGTATAGCGTCCGACCACGTTATGTTATCATGACTATCTTAATAAAATTTCAAAAGGGACAAAACACGAGGCTACCATAGAATATATATATATATATATGTATATATATATATATATGCATATATATATATATATATATATATTCTGTTGAAAAAGTCACAACATTGTGGAAAGAATTAATACAAACGATCCCATACTTTATTAAACTTTGATTGGTTTTTGGCTGATCTGTTGTCAAAACATGAATAAGATAAAGTTATCCTAGTGGCGATTACGCACGAAAAGTATGAACTCTTTCGAACAAACATACAAGCAAAAATGTAGAAACGCTACAGTAATTCTTTTGAATCTTAACTTTATCTGACAAGTACAAATATGCGTACTATATAATATAAAGTACTTCTAAAATCTTTAACATTTCTGATCGCGCCCATCAAACCCTCTTACTAAGACCACAACCAGAACTAGTGTTTTAAAGACATGCCGCTTTATGATGAAGCTAATAATTTGGGGACGAAATTCCGAGAAAGATTCATGGAATTCACATCATTACTCAAGATATCTGGCGCATGAAACCGGTAGAATATAATGGCCCACCCCAGGGAGTGGCAACACACGCTCCAACTTCTAATCATCAATTAGCAACAGGCCTGCAAAAGTCCATCTACATTGCCAGCGAATCAAATTATCTCCCGCCGTTACGTTGTTGTTGACAACCAGATTGAAACACCGAACAAATAATAATAATAATAATAATAATAATAATAATAATAATAATAATAATAATAATAATAATAATAATAATAAAACAAATCAAATGAAGGATGTTGAACGCATAAAACACAAAAAAAAACTTCATGAAATTAAAGAAGAACTGAAATCGAAATTAATGAATTGCTCATGACTATCTTAATAAAATTTCCAAAGGAACAAAACACAAGGCTACCATAGAATATATATATATATATATATATATATATATATATATATATATATATATATATATATATATATATATATATATTATTAATATTATTGGAATTTTTTCCTTTTTTCCTTGTACACATTTTTGTTAATTTTTCCATGGATTTCTGCCTTTGGATTATTATGGGCCATCTTCTTCCAATTACGGGATTTTTTATTTTACTTGTGCAAATGGAAATTCAATTAACTTTCTTGAAGTTATATATTTGGATTTGACCGTCACTGGATTATTTATCTTCCACCAGACTATCCATTCACATGTAATCCCCTTTTTCTTGACCATATTCCCTCTGCTTCACTTTTTTTGTTTTCAAGTAACATCTTGGACTTACTGGTTGTTTCATCAAATACTTTTGCATGCAAAATCCGATCCCGCATTTTGCTAATTCCTACCCTCTGATTAGAACGAAAGTATTTCTTCGAAACTCCGCGGATTAAGGACTATCCACTTAGCTTGTGTTTCCTTTTCAGATAAAATATGTTCTTAACCCATTTCAAAGTGTTTTTTATATGTTTTATTAACTGTTTGCTCGCATATATATATATATATATATATATATATACATATATATATATGTATATATATATATATATATATATATATATATATATATATATATATATATATATATATATATATGTGTATATATATATTCTGTTGAAAAGGTCACAACCTTGTGGAAAGAATTAATACAAACGGATATATCGAAGTGGGTGACTAGAGAACCAAATTAATTTAAACGGAGAGCAAGGATGAAACGATTCCTAACGACAGACTGATGCACTGACTACAAACTACATGTAAAATCTACATGTAAAATCTTTCGTAAATGATTGAACGTATCTACCTCTCTAATAATAACCACGGTTTAATGCTCGATAAGGAGCATCGGAAAGTAACAGAATGACACGTGGCCTGATATACATTGACCAAAAGTCCAGTAAAAATGAAAAGAAAAGAACATTACTATGAAACCTACGTTAAATTCTTCCAAGTGTAAATGATTGAATGATTGAATGAAATACATGACCAAATTATCAATTTTTTTAAAAGAAAGCGATAGAAATGTGCAAACTGGAACTGGCAGCTGGAGAGCAACATCTGACACAGATAAGAATACAACAAATCCTTGTCCAGGGACATTGTCTCATAAATAATTTGTATCATATTAATTATGCTACTTAACATCATACTCATGATGTTGGGTTAGGTTTAAGGTTAGGGTTAGGGTTTCACTAAAGCAGAAAAAATAAACAACCTCATAAATTGGAAAATCACTCGGTTAACAGTGGAAAGTGGAATCCCAAGTTTTGCGACGTTTTGATACTTGTCATATTCATTTATAATATAACTCATTTGAAGCTCTGAGAATTCTAATATTCTTTTGTGTCGTGCTTAACTGTTGGTATATAAGAGATAAATTTATATCTGAAACACGATAAATGTAATTAGAGCAAAATAGTGATATTGCAAAATTTTACTATTACTTTGTATGACTTCGACTGCCAGTCGTCAGTGACGTCAGAAACGTTTAATGTGTATGAATTATTATGTGAGCTGTACATTTACTTCTTTCATATGTAGACAACAAAATTATTTAATACTTTATCAATATAAATATACCTCAGTGTATGTGTCTTCGTCTACTTTTGGGATTTCCAACATCATGAAATATCCTATACTTGTAGGAATTGAACCTACGATCAAGTCCACATCAAGCCAGAAAAATTGTATAAGCAAAACTTTAAAATTTTTTATTTAGCATTTTCACAAATATTATATCGGTGAATTTCTTCCTTTTTTTAAAATGAAATAAATGAATCCAAACAATTTTGTGTAGAAGTTTATGAGAATTTTCTTAGTCATACTTTTTATTTATTTCTTAATTAAAGTTTACTAGGCACGATATTGGCGGTGTCTTATGGGCAAAAAAAAAATGATTGTCCTAATGAAAAATCTATTGGACAGATGCGTAGCACATCAAAATTTTGCATTGTTTCCAAGTAAAAATAACCAAATCAAATCGTAAATTGAAGAACAATACTACTAGTACACTTATAAAGTTAAAAACATATGCTTATAAATTTTAATAAATATCCATATGATAAAAAATGGAATGTTTAATTGAGCATTTGGTACAATAATAATTCAATTCGTAGAATATGATTATAAACATTCTCTACGTTTTTGTAATTCATTATCTCTTGATCTTTTTGTTCTAGAAAAAGAAAAAAAATCATTTGCGGTTGTTATCTTTTTATATTTACATTTTCATACATAGTTCTCTCACTAGTCTCAGTAATACTGATAGCGGTAGGAAGACTTGTGACAAAGATGTTTATCACCTCGAGGACAGAGGTGATAAACGCCTCTCAGTCGCAAGACCTCCTACCGCTATCAGAATTATCGAGCTCAAATATTTTGTAAGCTTCATAAATTTTAACTTATCCGTTTAAAAAAATTTATAAAGCTTACAAAAGATAGCTGGCCGGTTAGCTGTAATCTATTTCTTCTTAAAAACCTTTAAGAATAAATAGACGACAGCTAACTGATCAGCTATCTCTTACCCATTCATCAAAATCACATTACCTCGTCTCTAACTGAATAACTAACTGCCATAACTATTACCAAATTAATATGTAACTTCTCTAAGAATCCGCATCGGTTTACATATACGTAGATAGTTGCAAAATAATCATTAATAATTCTAAATCGTAAAATATGATTCGGAAAGAACATATTAGAATCGAATTATATCATACACACATACACACAGACATGCATATTATTATTATTATTATTATTATTATTATTATTATTATTGTTATTATTATTATTGTTATTATTGTTGTTATTACTATTATTATTATTATTATTATTGTTATTATTGTTATTATTATTGTTATTTTATTATTGTTATTATTGTAACTATTGTTATTATTATTGTTATTATTATTGTTATTATTACTATTATTATTGGTATTATTGTTATTATTATTATTTTATTATTATTGTTGTTGTTATTATTATTGTTGTTGTTATTATTATTATTATTATTATTATTATCGTTATACATTGTTGCGAATCGTCTTGGCTTAATACAGAAGAAAAATAAAGACGTGAAGAATAGAAGGCCATACTGGCAGAGGCGACTTGAAGAAAGTATTAAACCGTTGGTGGAAAGACATTGGTAAAATCGAAGAAATAAGAAAAGGAGTTAAACTAGGACAGGAAGCCAAGGACAACCTTGAAAGGAGGTACAGATTGTTGGAAAAGGGAACGATGACCGTTCTAACAATTTTGAAAGAGGTACATGCTGGTGGTATGAAAATTAGGAACTTTGTTGGAAAAAGTGTTGCGTTCCGGCAGAACAACCTTTTCCGGAACAACCAGTCTCAGCTGTATAAAGAATAAAATAGTAGTAAATAGGCGGGGAATAACAACATCCCAAATGCAGATGATGCCAAGAAGTTCTGGAGTGGTATTTGGTCTGTCGAAGGGCGATATAATAAGAAGGCTAGCTGGTTGGGAGAGGTCAGAGAAAGGCTACCAGAAATGCAGCAGATGAAGAACGTTGAGATACCCATTGATGACGTAAAGGCTGCCATACGAAGGACGACAAACTGGAAGGCACCTGGTCCAGATGGAGTGAAGGGCTCAAAACAGTTCAAAGAGTTTCAATGCCTTTATTCACCCATAGCTGCTGCCCTGCAAAGTGTTGTAGAGTCGAGAGATGTCCCTGATTGGCTTGTTAAGGGGAGGACAACACTAATTTGAAAAGATCCTGCAAAGGGAACAGATGCCAGCAATTATAGACCAATTACGTGTCTACCACTAATGTGGAAACTGTTAACTGGAATCTTTGCGAAAAAATTTATGGACATCTTGTGAATAATGGTTCTTTCCCTGCTGAACAGAAAGGGCGTCGGAAAGGCTCGAGGGGTACCAAGCAGCAATTAATGATTGATAAGGCAATAATGCAGGATGCAAAGAGGAAGAAGAGGAATCTGAGTGAGCATGGATCAATTACAGAAATGCTTACGACATGTTTCCTCATTCATGGATACGTGAAGCACTATTGATGATGAAGGTTGCTAGGGCTTTTGGAGACAATTATGGCTCAATGGAAAACGGTGCTGACAGCAAACAGTGTTGGGGCAGGTTAGCATTAAACGTGGAATATTCCAAGCAGATTCGTTATCTCCAGCTCTTTTTGTAATGATAATGATGCAACTGAGCATCCTCTTGAAGAGAGAGAAACTGAGGTATTACTTTGGATCTGGTGGAAAACGCCTTAACCATCGACTGTTTGTGGATGATTTGAAGATATTCGGTAGAAATGAAAAGGAAATGAAGAGACTGGTAAAACTTGTGGGAGCATACTCGGAAGACATCGAGATGGAGTTTGGGATTAGTAAATGTGTGGTGCTGGTGAGGAAAAGGGGGGTAAAGTTTAATTCGGATGGAATAGTTCTGCCAAATGTAGAAATTTTGAAAGAAATAGAAGATACAGGTTATAATTATTTGGGAGTGTTGTAGGGTGTAGGCGTCATGAACAGAGAAATGAAGGAGAAAGTCAGGAAGGCGTGTCTTAGAAGAGTGAAAATAATTGTGAAGTCGAAATTGTATTGAGGAAACCTAATGGAAACGGTGAATGCATGAGGAGTCAGTGTTTTGAGATACAGTGCGGGACTCTTACAAGGAGTTGCATGCCATGGATATCAAAACAAGAAAAGTTTAAGCAATGTTTGTTTTTTTCACATTTGAAAGGCTGTATCAAAAGAGGAAAGACGGCGGGAGAGGATTGAAAAGTGTAAAAGATTGTGTTAGAACCGAGGAGATGTTGTTGAAGGAGCATGTGGTTAGAAAGGAGGAGTGGATGCTTAAAGTTGTGGCCAATTAAGTGGAGGTATGTTAGACAAAGGCTGATTATGTGAAACGTATGGATAGAGAAAGGGCAGAGGAACTGACTAGGAAGAAAATGCATGGAAGGTTCTTCCAGGATATAGCATAAGTGGCTGATGAAAGATCATGGCAATGACTTACAGCTGGGTATCTGGCTAAGAGTACTGAAGTTTTTGTTTGTGCAGCACAAGAGCAGGCATTAGGGACACGATTGTTCAAAAAGTGGTTCTAGGAGAGGAAGTTGCTGCAGAATGCCGGATTTGTGGTAAGAGCTCAGAGTCAATTGTGCACCTTGCAGCAGGATGTAGTGGACTGACCAGAGAGAGTACAATCGTATTGGACTCCGGATATATTGGGAGGTGTGTAAGAAGGTTGGGGTGAAGTGTGATGGAAAATGGTTTGAGGAGGTGCCTGATGAAGTGAGAAAAAGTGAGGATGGAAATGTTGAGGTATGGTGGGACAAAAGTGTCATAACGACCAAGCAATTGGAACATAATCGTCCGGATTTAGTCGTCATTGACAAGGTCTAAAAAGAATGGCAGATTGTAGACTTCTCAGTACCCTGGGACAGGAATGTGAGAGAGAAGTAGAACGAGAAGTGGAGCAATTATGCTCCAATGGCGTTGGAGATAAGGCGTATACACAGGCTTCAAACACAAATAATCTGGATCGTAGCAGGTATGCTAGGAGTAGTATCAAGTCGCCTGGAAGGGCAATTGAAAATCTAGGAATCCACGATGTTTTAGGCGGCCTTCAGACTTCTGCTATTTTAGGTACCACTAACATCCTTTGGAAAACCCTTGATCTTTGAAGCTCCTGGTTTGAAGCTGGGATTGAGGGAAATCCACTGGAAATGAATTCCATCCCTTTCCAGGGAGACGTTGATAAACGAAATCAGAATTATTATTATTATTATTATTATTATTATTATTATTATTCATTCATTCATTCATTCATTCATTCACGAGGAGTTTTCACACAGGCTATCATCAAAGAATTCTCTTTTAGAACTTGTGGTGTTCCCTGGAATTTAAGTGACAACAAATCTCACCGGATTTTCTAGTACTCTTCACCTCTTTTGATATCATTTGCAAATTAATTTGCATTATTGCAACAACCATTTAACATTGATTTCTCGATGGTATCGGTCATTAGTCTTCCCTGGAATTTGAGTGACAATAAGCCTCCCCAGGATCTCATTCCTTTTCGCACTCATCCAGTTAAGGCCTCGTTAGTGTTTCCTCTCATCGGTCTTTCTACCCTTTTTGACACTTCGTCTATTTAGTGCGATGCTAGTCGTACTAACACCAGTTTTTTGGGAGAGAAAAGGATAAGGGAGTGGGAGAGGGAATAGACACTTTTGGTGTACCAGTTCTCTTGGCTGCATTATTTTGTTTCACTTCTGTTGCCTGGTTAGAATTTATCTCTCATGTTCACCAATTGCTGCGCTCAAGAGTTTTTCTAAAGACTTCAGCTGTTTTCAGCATTACGTTCGTTTCATAATCTCAGTCTTTCCGTCGATATCGATTTCTCTTTGCCTTTTTTCCAAGTTCTTTGTTACTGTTTATAGTGCTACTGCAATTATTGGTATTATATTGATTTTCTTCAGGTTCCTTGTTCCTTTAAGTTCTCTGGAAAGTTCTGGATATTTGTTTCATTTTTCTGTTTTTGTCTGTGGTTTGCTGACACGGCAAAATCTACAATTTGGCAGTTTCTTTCCTTCTTTTTAATTATTATGTCATCCGGTCTTTTTGCTTGGGTTTATCTGTTTTTATCTCTATGTCCCAAAGTAGTCTAGAAAAATGTAGTAGAGAGGAGGAACATTTTTTCTATTGTTCAAATTATCTGTAGTGTTATAAAAGATGCTGGAAGTGCTGCACGTTCATATCTCTGCATTTCTGGACGCGTTTAACAACGTTTGCAGATATTGCCTTTAGACCTTCGCTGGTGATTCTACTGATAGTGTTGGTAATGTTCTCCTTTAATTGGTCTAGACTGGGAAGATAATTTTCATAAACTTTTTGTTTTAAAGTTCTCCCAGAATATAAATCACATGATGACAAGACAGGGAACGTGATGGCCATAACCATTTAGTTATTGTTCTCTCTTCCGTAAACATATCATGAACTCGTGTCAGTGATCTGTGAGACGTGTGGCATGTAGTGCTATCTTGTTGGAAAAAGAAGTGCATTTTGTCAGTTGGTCATCAAAAGAAAGATTACAGAGATTGGGCTACTTTTAAGTGGGCCGGTTAATATGAAAAAAAATTGATTAAAGAAAGATTAGAGATATTGGGATACCTTTAAATAGGCCAGCCTGTATTTTGTGGTTTTCGTTTTCCTGTACTGTCTCTGATTTGTGTTTGAACACTTTATCAACATGTTCGAAGTGTAGTCATCTGCAGAGTCCCCAGTGAACTGCCTTTCTCATATTCCTTTTTGGTTGTCTGCATTCACTTATGTTGTTTACAGTTTCATCTCTCTATTCACAGATTGTACATTTGCTATTTTCTTATGTATTATAGTTTCCACTTGGCATCAGTAAATTTGGTCCAACGATGCTTAAAAGGTTTCATCTTATTAATAAAGTTTTGACTAGTAATTCCATAGACCGTGTCGAAGGAATTAACTGCCTATCAGTAACAAGTTGTTTTATTTAAATCCTTATGTAATTGCCTGTATATCATTTAGAATAAACCTTATAGATAGATTTTTTCTTCATCCTTTAGGTTAAACCGTTCTTTGGTCAGACCATTCAGCCAAGAGGATTACATCAATATTTGGAGGAATAGCCATACCTATAATTGATGATTTTGAATTTTTAAAGTGAATTTTATAATTTCGCCAACACACATTACATAAAAAATATTTGTGACACAGGCACAGATAGGCAATATTCAGGTGGTTAGAGAGGGGTTTGAGCTTGATTGACAGTGCAGAACCTATTAGATTGCAGAGAATCTTTTAGACCTTGTCTAATTAGGAGAGACTAGTTGTAGATATCCATTGCCTTGGATATGTGTGCATTCGTTTTCTAACATGTCGTGTACAGAGCGTTATTGTCATTAGCGAAAATACCTAGGTCGAACACAATTTCATCTTATTTTTAGAGGCATCTCACCCCTCCGCACCCTTTATCTACATTAAACATAGACATTTCAAAAGCTATTATTTTTAAACAATTTATCATTATCACAATGGGACTCGGTACATTTTTAGGCAAACAATTTGGTCGTTCATGACAGCGGATGATATAAAATTACATGTTTCCATTGAGAACACAACAGAGCGTCTGAAACTTCACATTTCACCGGCCCAAAAGAAAGATGACTCTTCGCCACGTCGTACTTAGGACTTTCTGTACATGCGGCTTAAAGTTTAAATTCACATTCAATGTAAAATACCATTGTCTTGCTTAAATAAACATCATGCAAATTTTTTCAACTGGAAACAATATTTACGTTCTCAAACCAATATAATCATATACGGATTATTCTGAATAAAAAGTAAACAAGCAATTAATGAAATTAAAAAAAAAAATAATAATAATAATAATAATAATAATGATGATGATTCTAAACAGATCGGCTTGTTGTGATAAGAACACAAATTCTATTCCCTCATTCAGCTCGAGCTTTTTTGTGACAGTTACGTAAATATTTGTCAACAAATAAATTCTATGGGCATTTAGTAAAGTTTAAGAAAAGTAACTGAATTCGAAAATCAGATTATTAATCTTTCAAATGTTATAGCAAAAGATAGCAAGATGGTATCAGAACCCCATTTTCCAGTACGTGTAATATTCAAATTTCAATCATTTATGCATCGGTGTGTTTCCATGAAATGCTTGGTGTGTGTTTGAAGCTTTCATAGGAACTATTTCCGTCCAAAAGAAAAAATATCAACTCAAGATGTCTGAAGGCAAAAGAAGGATAATAATAGTTGTGTAAGTTCACGTGTTCACTTTTTTAAAATATTATTTTAAAAAAAAAAGTATTTAATCTATTTTTAAATGAATCTTCATGACCTAGAGGAAATAGAAACGTGATAATCACAGATGAAAAGAACCCTAACTCCAAACTCATAAAGATCATCTACAATATCATCATAATAATAATAATAATAATAATAATAATAATAATAATAATAATAATAATAATAATAATAATAATAATAACAACAACAACAACAAACATTTTTGTGTTATTAATTGTCAGGTCTTGGTTATTTGCCGCTGGAGTATATGAATCCGCCCAATCCGGCCTAACATTTGTTTGTGCCATCTTTGTATCTTTGTACAGCGAAAACAACAGCTATAATTGCTGCTGCTGTGCTGCTCGCTTCACTCGAGTAATGACGTATGCAAAATGGCTGCTGTCGTCATAGCAACACAAAGGCCACAGCATTTTTTTCTGTTAGGTATTGTGTTTTGTTTTGTGATTTTCATTTCAATATCTGCACTGCCGCTAAAGATAGATGTGTGGAATTAGTTTTTACTACAAAAAAAAAAGCAATAAAAAAGAAGGTAGATGATGAAGAAAATACATTTCTAAATAAGGAATGAAACAAAAATTACATATATATTGACGAAAGAAAAGGTGAAAAGGAAAATAATTGAACGAAGGATGAAATTATATATGATAAAACATACGAATGAAGAACGAAAATAAGATGAATTGGATGAGAGTAAAGCAAGTAAATGAACGAATAAAAATTGAAATTTAACCAAAATAATTAAGAAGAATAAAAATTTAACCAAAATAATTAAGAAGAATAAAAATTTAACCAAATTAATTAAGAAGAATAAAAATTTAACCAAAATAATTAAGAAGAATAAAAATTTAACCAAAATAATTAAGAAGAATAAAAATTTAACCAAAATAATTAAGAAGAATAAAAATTTAACCAAATTAATTAAGAAGAATAAAAATTTAACCAAAATAATTAAGAAGAATAAAAATTTAACCAAATTAATTAAGAAGAATAAAAATTTAACCAAAATAATTAAGAAGAATAAAAATTTAACCAAAATAATTAAGAAGAATAAAAATTTAACCAAATTAATTAAGAAGAATAAAAATTTAACCAAAGTAATTAAGAAGAATAAAAATTTAACCAAAATAATTAAGAAGAATAAAAATTTAACCAAATTAATTAAGAAGAATAAAAATTTAACCAAATTAATTAAGAAGAATAAAAATTTAACCAAAATAATTAAGAAGAATAAAAATTTAACCAAATTAATTAAGAAGAATAAAAATTTAACCAAATTAATTAAGAAGAATAAAAATTTAACCAAAATAATTAAGAAGAATAAAAATTTAACCAAAATAATTAAGAAGAATAAAAATTTAACCAAATTAATTAAGAAGAATAAAAATTTAACCAAAATAATTAAGAAGAATAAAAATTTAACCAAATTAATTAAGAAGAATAAAAATTTAACCAAAATAATTAAGAAGAATAAAAATTTAACCAAAATAATTAAGAAGAATAAAAATTTAACCAAATTAATTAAGAAGAATAAAAATTTAACCAAAATAATTAAGAAGAATAAAAATTTAACCAAAATAATTAAGAAGAATAAAAATTTAACCAAAATAATTAAGAAGAATAAAAATTTAACCAAAATAATTAAGAAGAATAAAAATTTAACCAAAATAATTAAGAAGAATAAAAATTTAACCAAAATAATTAAGAAGAATAAAAATTTAACCAAAATAATTAAGAAGAATAAAAATTTAACCAAAATAATTAAGAAGATTGTACGAAAGAGCGTTTAATTACACAATCGAATGAAACGATTGATTGAATGATTGAATGAATAAAATTATTAATCGGATAAATAAACTGCAAATTGAATGAAAACAGATCGAATGAAGACAGAACCGCTTAATTGTATGAATGAAATCAGACAAAAACATAAAATCAATGAAGGATGAACTTTTTTAATAGACAAAGAAAGAAACTAAGAAAATATAAAGGATGGAATTATAAGACAAAAAATACCGGTGAAAAACTATAAAATGAGCTAAGGAAATTTAAAAAATCAAAATGCTTGAATAAAACGAAAATAGAAGAAACTATTGATATAACGAATTAAGAAAAAAAAATTAAAAAGAATTAGTTAACGAAAGATGAAACAAACGAACAAAAAAGAAGGAAAAGTATGAATAGGAAGTAAAAGAATTAATTTAACGAACGTAAAGAAAAATGACAAGTTAAAGGTTATATGTCTGAGTGAGAAAAATGAACAAATATCGAAAATGGAAATAAAGAAAGAAAATAAGGAAAACTATTGTATGGACGAACTAAGAGATAAACTTAAAAACGTAATTACCACTGTGTATTGAGAGCGAAATCTGCACAATGAACTCTTCCAGTATTATATTACGATGTGAGATAACAATCTCAAAGAGGACTGTATCTTAAGATCATTGAATCAATAGGGGTACTAGTAGTGCGCAACGCTTACGATAACCTATATTGAATATCCTTATCATATTTTTCTTGTCTAAATATGGAAGATTTTATAAAAAATAATCGCTCAAATGCTAAGGTTCTACATGAGTCAGCAACAAAAATTCGAAGGAAGACAGCTGCTTCACCAACAAAAATCAGATGCAAGACAGCAAAAAATGGAAGAAAGGCAGCAACTCTGCCAACAAAACTCACAGGAACGACAGCAACAATTGTTTCTGGGATTACATAAACAACAAATAGAATTTCAACAATTTTCACTTTAGAAAACTGAACTACAGCAAAAACAATTTGAAGAATTATTTATAAATTCATTAAATGACTTTAAAAACTCTGAAAAAGACACGATTTTTCCCAGAGTACAACTCGATTGAAACGTTTTAACACCAGAGAATGACAAAAACATTTGTGACCTTTTACATGAAGATATTTTCATCGTTGCCAAGTGAAAAAAACATACGTCTACTTTCAAGAAACCTTGAAACCATCGAACATAGCAGGTTCGTACACTTCATATTACCCAAGAAAATCACAGATGTGGATTTTTCAGAAATTCTTAAGCTCTTATCGGAATTATTCGGCTGAACACAACCATTGTTCAACAAACGTTGGAAATGGCTGAACATAGGCAAGGATAACGAGCAAGATTTACTAACGCTTGCAGTATCGGTGAACAAGCTGTATAATGATTTGCAACTGCCGATGATTTTAAGTGCTTAATATTTTCACAACGTCTATTATAAACAGGAGACGCAGAAGTCAGACGACGGGTACTAGCCAAGCGTGGAAACAAACAAGGATTAACTCTCCAAAAATTGGCAGAGAACTGTCAAAGAGCAATTTATGTCAAGTGTAATTCAAAAACGATTGAGGATTCAGGTGTAGTTTAGATCAGAAAAATGGTAAGCAATTCAACCGTCTATTCCCTCAAAAAGACAAAAGAAAAATCTCGCGTTCTAAATCCTGCAATAAAAAAAGCACGAATAGGTTAAATAAACCATCCGGTCTTAGTCACCATTGTGGTAAATTGCATTGGACGAAATTCTGTCCAGTCTAGTAGAAAGCAAAAAAGTTGCAATATAACTGTTTATAACTTGGCTGGTGCGCCAACAAAACGAGGAAACCCAAGAGTAAAATTAAGTGAGTCAATCAGACAACATAATCGATATAAATTTAAGAACATATGTGACTGTTGATATTTTCAATAACTGTATAAAATTCGAGCTTGACTCGGGTTCTGATCTACCAATTATTAACCGGCGTACTTGGTGAGAATTGAACAAACCGGCCCTATTAAAGACGGATAAAACAGCAAAATTCCGTAACTGACGAAAAGATCAACATCTTAGGCGAGCTAACCCTTACAGTAACACTAAATGGAGTTACCAAAAAGCTGAAAACCTAAGTACTAAAAACCTCAGATAACCTGTTCGGAACAGACTGGATATAAATATTCAATCTATGACCAATGAGTACCTTTTGTCGCAAAATAGAAAGTTCATCGTCCAATTCGGTAAATCACAGAGAGGAACTCAAACAACAATTTCCCCAAGTGTTTTTTCCGACAGCCTTGAGAAATATTCTAAATAAAAAAAAGCTCAAGAAGAAGAACGTGCACAACGTGTATTCAAGAAGAAACAGAATGTCCCTTTTCTGCTCTAGAGCAAATCAAGAAAGGATTAGATAGAATTGAACAAACATGTATTCTGTCAAAAACAGATTTTAGCGAATGGGCAACACCTACGGTCGAGGTAAAAAAGAAGTCCAACCAAATACGAATCTGAGCAGATTTTTCCACACATTTAAACGATACCCGGCGGGATCACCATTATCCTTTCTCAAGCATTGAAGAAATTTTTAACAAACTTAATTGTGCAAAAATCTTCTCCAAACCATAGAAACTGCCTTTTGGGGTCAAGGTAGCGTCTGCAATTTTCCTACAAGTAATAAATACCATGCTGGGCTACCTTGAATACGCAACAATCTATTTGGATTATATACTGGTGGCCAGTAAAACTACGGCAGAACACCGGCATCATATAACAAACGTATTCAAGAAGTTACAAGAATACAAGTTTGAGGTTAAGAAAGCAAAGTGTGACTTGTTCTTGCCAGATATGAAATACTTAGGCCACATCTTGAATAGAGATGATCGTCAGCCAAATTCAAAAAGAGCCAACCCGATCAGAAATATGCAGGCCTTAGATGACGTTCAAGCCTTACAAATCTTCCTAAGAACATGCAGAATTTAAGAGGACTCTCCTTGAAGTCTTACAAAAAGGCAAACCATGGTTATGGACCGCTGAATGCCAAGAAAAATTCGAAAAGGTGAAAAAATCTCTTATTTCGGATCTCCCCCTCACCCACGATCCTAGTTTCGACATCATAGTTGCAAGCTCATACGGAAAACTGCCAGATGGTTCGCGAAAAACTGTAGCATGCGCTTCTAGATTCCTACTATCAGCTGAGAAACAATATTCTCAAACAGAGAAAGTGGCTTTATGAATAATAATCGCTCCCACAAAGTTCCACAGAGAGTTACGTGGAAGACGGTTCATATTACAAACAGACCATAAACCCCATAAAACAATTTTTGGTGCCACAAATAGTCTGCCAGTCTATATTGCAAAGTAGATTGTTTCGTTGGGGAACGATTCTCTTAAACTACAACTTAAAGATCGAATTCCTAACATTTAAAAATATTTGCCATACGGACAGCTTATTGCAACTCATTCTCCCAAATACGGAAGTTTTGGAAGTCTCCATTATTGCTACACTAGGGAAAAATTGCGAAACTAAAAAGATGATCGCGAGCCCAATAAAAGAGCTCCCACTGACTTTGACCGACATTAAAAAGGGAATCTCGAAAGGAAGAATTCATACGATTTATTAAAAACAAAATTCACACTAAATTTGCCTGAATTTGACTGAAGTTTTCTCCCTCTGATATCCTACTGTATAATGACCGTATAGCGATTGTAAGCAGCCCAGAAATGAAAACTCCTCAGGGATTTTCACACGAAACATTCAGAGAAGAATTGTACGAGAAGTCTCATGCACTACTATGTATATTGGACGAATATGAGCAAAGACAGCAGAAATTATAGAATCTTGCAAGGGATGCGCTCTTGCAGCTAAATATCCAACTACGATGTGCAAACCATAGCCAAACACAAACCACCCATGGCAGACCAGTGATATTGATTTTGCAGGGCCTTAGACAACATGTATTACCTAATTGTTGTGGATAGTTACTGAAAATGGCCTGAGGTCCCACAATGTAAAAGACCAACCAATAACTGATCGGATTTTTGCACGAACTATTCGCGCGTTTTGGCGTCGTAGATTGTGTGATGACAGATAACGGCATTCGATTCACATCAAGTGAATTCAAATACTTTTGCAAGGTGTATTAAGTGGTTCACATTACACCCCCACGTAACAATACCCGGTCGAATGGTGAAGCTGAGAGCTTCGTGAACATTCTAAAGAGGGGTTTAAAAGGCACTAGATACACCTGAAAGAGCATTGCAACAGTTTCTGCAGGTGTTTAGGATAACCCCTAATCTGACCAGGCATGCAGAAACAATGCTCGCAAGAAAAGTCAAGTCCGTCTTCGATAAATTCATTTCACGACAAGCGACGTTCAAGAAAAACGTATCGTCATATAAAAAAATATTTGTGTCTTGGCGATAAAGGTCTGCAAAAACAAGAGTACATTCTGGGAAGTAGACACCATCAAACAAAGAACTTACGAACTAGTCTATATCGTCTAGGAACTGAGAAACCCACAAACGCCAAATGGACTAGCCCAGGAAATGCAGAAGAATCACCATAAAATACTTGCGAAGAGCTGATCAACGTAATATTCGATCACTTCGATCTCGACACGCCACAAATCTCTCCGAAAGTGCGGTGCCTGAGAAGAAAAAAATAAACACAACCTCTCAACCAAGAGGAAAAGGTATTTACAGTTTTATTTCCCCCTTTTTTCTTTTTTTTTTTAAAAAGAACATTCTTTGACGAAGGTATATTGTGAGACCGAAACTTACCTGCATTAGTAACCCTTCCAGTACAATATTACGATGTGGGATAACACTCTCAAGGGGTAGTATCGTAATACCGTAGAATCAGCGGGACTACAAAAAGTGGGAAGCGCGTACGATTATACATATTGGACACAACCGGATAGTAATCTCCGTTGTTCTTTATCCCATCCCTGTAACCTCTTTGGTTATGTTTCTTACACCTAATCCGTGTTCCGTGTTTTCCTTTCTTGGTCCCTAACTTGGGTTCATATCGCAGTGTGTGAATGAAGAACAACAGGAAACAATATTAATGATTAATTACTAGATCGAATGAAGAAAATGAATGAAATATAAACAGACAAATGATGCGACGAAAGAAAATACGAGGGAAATAAGATTGCATTCATTCAATGAACAAGAATGCAAATAGACGAACGATAAACTCAACCAAAGGAAAAAGGAAAACAACAATTCAACGAACAAGCAAATAATGAAAAGAAAACACAAAGAAAAGGGCGAATAACTCACGAAAGGTAGTAATAAAAATTTAATTGAATGAAAAAGGAAAGAAACTGGTTAATTAAATGCAAAAATGATTATATCCATTAACAAAAAAGAAGGAACGACTTGAACATTGAATCAAGAAAAAATCATAAAAGGATTTATTATAAAAATTAAGAATAAAAGAAAAATTGTTAATTTTATATCAAATAAAGAAATGGAAACTATTAATTGAACGAAATTGAATGAATTAATTGAATAAAATGTAAAGAACGTATAAATGAACGGACGAAGAATGAATAATGATAAAATGGACAAAGGTAAAGTAAAAAGGAAAGAATTTTAACTACCGTAGGAAAACAATCCGTTAATTAAAATAATGAATTAAAATATGAAACGACGAAAGAACGTTCTAAAGATGAATGAACGAAAATTAAAAAAGTGAAAAAACAACGAGTGAAATAAAAGAGAACAGTTAATTGAAAGAAGACAAAAGGTTATATCTATAAGCAAATATAAAAGAAAATGTCATGTTAGGAGGAAAGAAGCTGGAAGCTAGAAATAAAATGGTTAATTATACAAGGCGTATACTGGGCGAACAAAGAAAGATCGAGAAATTCTGTTATTAAATGAACAAAACAAAAGAAATATTCTTATACTGAATAAATTTTCGAATGGACAAAATAAATACAACAATTAATTGAACGAATAAAGAGGAAAACAGAAATATCAATTGAAGAAAAGAAAATGAATAAACAATCCACTATTTGAATAAAAACAGAAATAAATCTCAATTAATTAATTGAGAGAACGGAGAAAGAAAAACAGAATAATATCATGAACAAAAAAGGAAAAAATCTACTGACAAAATTATAATTTCTTGTATAATTTTTATTTACGTTGTGTGCGCTAAGTTTTTAAATGTTTGATTCTTAGAAGCAAATTATTAATTATTAACTTTATAAATTCTATTACGTTTTTCGAATTATTCCCAGTAATAACTTCACATTTATATACAATATCAAAAGTTAAACAATTTTCATTGTGGGAATTCAAGATTTCTACAGTTACACTTTTTTCTATTAAATTCCTCTATTTCATTATATCTGTTGTAATTGGGTTTATATAATTTTGCATTGTTGGAGTTTATTATTGTTTTAGTTCAGTTATTTGATGTAGAAAATGATACTTTTACTGTGTTCTTGTAAATAATGTTCCATATTTGGTTCCTGAGTGGAAATTTTGTCAATAATTTTGTAAAATTCTTTCGGAATGTTATTTGTTTACATTTTTTTTTACACGGTTGTCACCACTTATCAAGGCCCGGAAGCCACTCAGGGATAAGGGTTATTGCACGTACAGTACGTTAGTGTGGAGATTTAATGAAGTGTTTACTTAAGGGGGCGGTTCATTAGGAATTTGTTTACGTTGTACTTGAAGACATCCAGGTTGTAGTCAGGTGAAAAGCAAGCAGACTAAACAGAGTTCCACGGGCATGCAGTTCTAAGAAATGAGCTTTGTTCATGGAATCTACGTTTTGATTTAGGCACAGATAAAGAGTGGGGAAAATTTTTGACAATGGATTCAGCTAGACGAGTGTTTTTCGTGAAAGATTGGCGAGGGGGGACCAGAGATTGGAGTTCAGACGAGCACCTGCCATGGAAATAACGATAAAACAAGGATAGGCTCGCAACGTCTCTTCTGTGGGAGAGAGGTTGCAGGGAAGAGAAAAGGGCATCCCCCACTAAGCCACGAAGTCTATTTTGTACTCTGTCAAGGCAGGATAGGCTATTTTTAGCATATCCTGCCCAGATATGGCAGCAGTACTCCATTCTTGGACGTACTTGGCTTTTATATAGATAGAGAATTGCATCAGTAGTGAGATATCTTCTGGAGCGGTAGAAGGATCCCACCATCTTTCCAGCGACCTTGGCAACAGACTTGATGTACGTGTTCCATTTCAGATCAGGAGTAAAGGACAAACCCAGAAGCTTGTCAAAACATGGGGCTTCTCCTAGATGAGAGCCATCCATTTCAATTGATGCCAGATGGGGATCAGAGCGTTAATGATGTAAAGATGGGAGTTTGGCTTTAGTTGCATTAAAGGTAACCAGCCACGTCTTTCCCCACTAAACCACGCGCTCGAGATCAGAGGAGAGAGAATCAGAGAGAACTTTGTCATTTACAGCCTTTGATGTGTTGTCGAAGATGGTCGTGTCATCAGCATAGATGTCAACGAATGATTTACGTATGTGTTTAGGGAGATCATTGATGTAGATATATGTTCGCTAAAAGTTGGACTAAACCAGATGTGGCTCCTCGGTTTTCTATCCTTACTATATTTGAATTAAATGCTGGTTCTGTCTATCTATCCTTCTCATTTATTACCTTATCTTTAGTTCGTTTAGCTTGAATTTCCTTTTCTAGATCTGTTCATTGGCATTTTATATGACATAACATTTGTTTATTTATTTATTTTTCTTTATTTAAACTTAATTAGCTCCTTCTTTATTCATATGCTTAATATAATAAATTTGTCCGTTGTATCGTGACCTAGCTTAATGCTTGATTATAGTATTCTTTATTTTAATTAAATAGTTGGTCATTGTTTTAATTTAGAAGTTCTTATTGAAATTCTAAGTATAATTGCTTTTTTTATAAATCGATTGATTGAATTTATAGTCTATATAGACTGAAGTCTGGTTAGTTATATAGTAATGGTTCAAATGTGCAACTGTCGATGTTAAATGTGTCGTCTACAATGTCGTGATATATATCTATAGTTATTTTCAGGTTCATTTCACCAAAAACTGACTAATTTCCTATTAGTTTTCTTAACACTATTGTTTGAGTTTACAAAAAAATAGTGCGTCATCTAGTTATAAGCCCCCGTTCCACCCTGGAATATTTTGTTTATTTCATTCAAAATTTACAGAGCTACCATATCTGTTACTTGCGAGGATATTTTTTCAAAAGTTACAAATTTCTATTAAAAAATTATTCATGAAAAAGAGTTTATTGTCATTAACATTGGTATGTACAAGTAAATGATTAACCTATATATATATATATATATATATATATATATATATATATATATATATATATATATATATATATATACTTGCTGATCTGACTGGTTCGTAATGACGAAATAGGTGAAACACTAAATAAATGCCATAGAAAAAAGCTCTCAACAGTGCAAAAACAAACAACATACAGTAAAAATTGTCAACAAATTGTAAAACTAGAGTTATAAGCTGTACTATGTGTGTTTGTATGAATTTGAAGAAGAAGCCAATAAAACAGGATATCTTTTCTAAAGATGTAATTCTATACGATTATTCGATTCTTAACTTCGAAGTTATATTGCAATTTTAGATGTAGTTACAAATTAAAACTCCTCATAAAGATATAAAATATAATAAAATATGGATTCTGCTTTTTAAGGTGATTTTTCACTTAGGTGATTATATTTTACAAATATTTAAACCTAGCCAGAGGCATAGTAGCAGAGAAGAACTCTCCTACTTTTGTTAAATATGGCTGCTAAATAAAATAGTCACAAACATCAAAGACTTTTCCTTTACTTCCCTTATCTCTTAATCTCTTAACTAATGTATGCACGGATGATTGTGATTGGGCCGAGATATATAAGAGGGCAATGTAAGTTGTACATTTCTGACCAAATAAAAATTCTAGTCGAAGTAAAAGCATGTTTATAGTTGAACTAGCCTGGGTACCCGGCGTTGCTCAGGTGTTTGGCGGTGTGTGTTGAGAAAAAAGGTAGTAGGCAGACAGGCTCGAACCCGTAACGATGTGAACACAGATAGCGAACATGTAAAAACACGAAGGGGTGGTAATTCACCGCCCGATGTAGATTTGTACGAAAAGAAAAATATGGCAAGATACGTATAAATTTTGTATTCTTTTTCAAGCATATCTGATGAGATGTAAATGTGAAAATTTTAAATTACATAAACTTTAAAATTGTCTGATTTATGTCGAAACAATTGTAATATCCGAACAAAATACAAATATGAAGTTTTTCTTCTTGTTGATTTGGTTTTGCCACTATATATATATATATATATATATATGTGTGTATATATATATATATATATATATATATATATATATATATATGCTTGATTACAGAAATGTTAATCATGTTGTTTAATATTTGTGTCCACATAGCTTAAATTCTTATTGATATATGTACATTACCATTGATTAACTGATTTTAAAT
The DNA here is from genome assembly GCF_053919585.1 of Euprymna scolopes. Lineage (NCBI taxonomy): Eukaryota > Metazoa > Mollusca > Cephalopoda > Sepiida > Sepiolidae > Euprymna > Euprymna scolopes. The sequence continues at coordinate 73,699,207 of NC_136493.1, read as the reverse complement.
ATATTTTACCTTTGGAATAACCCCTTTTAATATATATATATATATATATATATATATATATATATATATATATATAGTAAGTTATAAAAATATATATGGCAGTTTTATAGCTTACCACCTAGCTCTACCTATGTATTGAGCACTGTTGAATTAAATACTTAAAGTTTACACATAAAATTATACTTTTGTATATTAATTTATGTGATTAAATGAAGTAGTCATATATATATATATATATATATATATATATATATATATATATATATATATATATAACAGAAAAATAGACACTAACATAAATATATTTCTTAAGATTAATATATGCTTATTTATATTTTAGTAGTGGTCTTAGTCAACACGAAATAGCAGAAAATCTTTCAATACCCCTTTTCTATTATTAATACAGTGATTGTACAATTCACAGAAAGGAGCAACGAGTGCACAAAACCTCATTTAGGTTGCCCCAGGCACTCTGAAAAAATACGTCTTGTGAAAGAAATGTTGAAGAGGGTCCTCAGTGCAAAGCCTCTGACATTGGAATACAAGCTGGTGTTAATCCCAAAACAGCTGTCAGGTATCTTTACAAGCTGTGCTACTATGGTAGAGCCGCAAGAAGGAAGCCTCTTCTTCATCCTGCCAATCGCAAATGCAGAAATGATTGGGATCGTGAGATGGTGGCGAGATCTATAACTTTTTGAACCACTGTACTTTTCTCTGATATGTCACGATTTGCATTATTTCCCGACAATGTAAGGGTATGGGTATGGAGGTTTCCTCAGCAAGAATTTAATGTAAGGGTATGGAGGTTTCCTCAGCAAGAATTTGACTTAAAAAACTGCAGCCAACGCTGAAACATGAGGTTTTCGGTTATGGTATCGTGTGCAATTTAGAGTGATGATCGCTCAGACTTGTGGGAGAGCGAAAGAAAACATAAATTCTGCTAAATATGTTTCAATATTAATTGAAACATACCTACTAATATTCTCAAATGGTAAAATGAACCAATTTATGGAAGACAGAATTCCTTGTAATTCTGTTAGGTTGACACATATAAGGTTGAACCAAAAAACACATTAGGTTGAACCAAAATAGGATTAATAAACGTCCACGGCCAAATCAGTTTCCAGACATGAACCTAATAAAAAAACCTATGGAGTATATTAGATGAGAACATTCGAAAAGAGAAAAGGAAACCATCTTCTAAGTCTGATCTTATAGTATTATTGCGTCAGACATGATAATAAATTCTTCAATATGATAGTGACAAACTGATCAATAATATGGGAATACCAACTAAGTATTAGTTATTTAATTTGTGACCATTTTTAAAAATATTTTGATCTTTAAATTATATGTTTATTGAAATAAAGTGTTTCTATGGGTGTCTATTTTTTCTGTCATGTTCGTGTGTATATATAAATAAAAAAAGAATAATTATTATTTAATTATAATCTTTAAATCCATTAAAGTAAGAATGTGTGTGAGGACACTTCTAAACCTATATATTAAACGAATTTTTTTTTATTTAAAGACTTGACATTTTCTACAGAGCGTATTCAGACATGTGGAAAACTTTGTAATTGGTTTTCAGCCGGAAGAAAGAGCTGATTAGGAGTCAAAACTGAATTAAAATAAGAAATATGAAATTTTACTTGATCCACCATTTTTATTTTCTGAAAACTTCTATATAATAACCAGCATTTAAACATGTTGTATAGTTTCATATTAAAGAGATATGATGGAGGAGTTCATATATAACAGAACTCATGTAATATAGACTACATAGCTAGTGATGAGAGGGGGAGAGAAGATATTTATATAGTTCTAACAAGCTTTTAGTTAAGTTTTTAACAATATATTTCATGTACTTTTTAGTTAAGTTTTAACAATATATTTCATATACTTTTTAGTTAAGTTTTTAACAATATATTTCATGTACTTTTTAGTTAAGTTTTTAACAATATATTTCATATACTTTTTAGTTAAGTTTTTAACAATATATTTCATATATTTTTAGTTAAGTTTTTAACAATATAGTTCATGTACATTTTAGTTGAGTTTTTAACAATATATTTCATATACCTTTTTAGTTAAGTTTTTAACAATATATTTCATGTACTTTTTAGTTAAGTTTTTAACAATATATTTCATGTACTTTTTAGTTAAGTTTTTAACAATATATTTCATGTACTTTTTAGTTAAGTTTTAACAATATATTTCATATACTTTTTAGTTAAGTTTTAAAAATATATTTCATGTACTTTTTAGTTAAGTTTTTAACAATATATTTCATGTACAAAACATGATGATGACTTTTTTATCGGATCGACCTGCCAATTGACGTCAGGAATTCACTTCTACCACATGGTTAATTTTCTACCCCTTCGCCTCTAAGAGATTAACTGATTACTAACTGCCAACTGACTGACTCTCAACTCTCTGTAACTAGCTCTAACTGACTGACTGAAAAATCCGAACCCAGAGAACTATATGGAGAATTGTCCTTTATCTATGACGTCAGAAGTGTGTTTTCAGACGTGACTACTTTCACGTAGTGATGCATGTGTTTGTCCAAAACACGCTTCTGCAAACAAAAGCATCCTCTCCTAACCTATTTTTATTCTAACCTATTTTTAACAATATATTTTTAATTTTCATTGTTCATTCTTTTACTGACATATTTAATATTCAGATTTCTGAAAGAATTAACATTAGCCTTAATTTCTAACATTCTATTTCTTAACTTTGCTTACAGGGTTCGAGTCTAGGCTTATCCTAATCTCATTTTCACTTATTTAATACTCTTCTTATTTACATGGAAAGGGGACAGCCTTTCCATGTAACATCGTGTTTATAAATAAAAATGTACGGGGCGTTAAGTCGAAAAATTGTTTTAATAAATTCTTTTTGGACATTGTGTAAAAATAGTCTCTACTTACCAATATTTAAATAAGAATCGGTATATTTATAAATGAAGTAATTTCTTGAAGTGTTATTTCTCTTTTTATAAAGTCAACGTTTGATTAAAAGAGTAAGCGAATATTTTTTAATTGCATAGCTAATATCTAAATGTAATTTTAATTGAAATGAACAACTAAATACAAATAAAATATCCAAAAATGAATAAACATTGGAGGGAAAGTACTATCTCATATAATGACATTTCTTTTGTAAATAAAGTAATTATTTGTCTCAACAATATTCATAAAATATTTAAGCCTTAAAACAGGCCACAGTATATCATAGCAGCTGGCCTACTCTCTCGCGACGTAAATTCATTCTTTGATTGGGCGAAGCGGGGCATAAGAAAATCTCGCGTGCAAGTAAACTATCTTCCACGATCATGAATATTCAATCTTCCTCTTTCATTAAGTAAAGAAAAGTGCTAAGTACGCATGCGTAATAGTGTGTTGTTGTAGTCTCAAACAAAGAGGTAAAAGGGCGTTACATGATGTGTATTCTAAGAAGGTAGTTGGAAAGAAGATTATAGATGTTCGTGTATTTTTTGCAATAGCTCTGTACTTGCTAATATGAAGTGAGCGTACATACGGTTTATTGAGAAATGTGATTCCCATTAAAATGCCATAGTATTTCTCATGTAGTATTTTGGAACGAAAGATAAGGATTTTTTTTTTTTTTTTAGTCATTCCCAGTTCTTCATGCAATTACTAAGCCTGGTTATAATACGATATGGTGGGTATAATGTAAAATATTGTCGAATTCTAACAATACAAACTTAGGTGGAAAGCACGCACAAATAATCAATGACGTAAAGTAGAATTCTATATGTAGTTTTTATTTATGAAGCTATACAGGAAATAGGGGAGTTTTTTACTTGATAATATATTTAATATAAAAATGTGCCAGTGTGTGGATTTGCATTGTTAGTGTGTATATAAAAATTGTGTAAAGTCCAAATCACATTCGAATGGTCCTAACCACGAAAGTCTGACCATGGATTAATCTACTAAATCTCTCAATGGCCAAACCAAAAGTTGAATGCAGTAATCGTAAAACTGTAAATCTTTACTTCTTTAATCTTTCCTCATTTTTAATCCGATTACGTTTGCATTACCCAACTTACAGATAAGCCGAGATCAATTCCCAGATAATTGATTAAGTATATCATGCCAATTTTAATAATGCTTTATGTTCTCTCCCTACTTATCTCATGTTGTCGCCATAGTTAAGGCAACATTCTAATTTGACAGCATAACTGAAAAGTTCATTGCAATGTTCTAACTTAAAAAACATGTCCAGTTTGTTTTTAATTTGTTTATTAGGTTTATTCCTGTTTCCAGCAGCAAGAGTAATATGAATTTCACTCCAAATTCTATTCATATTTGAAATTTGACAACGAAATTCTCCTTGCTGTAATTGTTACACAAACAACTTTCAATTTTTTAATCATTTTTTGTTTTTTATTTTTAATATATTTTTATAAAGGTAAAAAATGTAAGTTCAATTTTGTGATGTAATAGAATAGTTCGCAAAAATTCTAAAGATCAAGTTATCTCTGTTGATAATTTATTATTTTCACAGTAAATATATTACAATATTGTTTCGTTCGCGATTAACAAGTCCGTGTATTGGCTGCATTTCCCTTTGTTTATTCATCAAATGCTCATCCTAAAAACAATAGAAAACAACTCACATGGTCCATGCGATCAACAAACTCCTCTCAATTTTCTAAGAAAGTTACCATGCTGTATTCATCTTAACTTAATTCAATTATTTCCGTAATTTCGTGTATTTCAATTTATTATATTTATTTGATTTTTAAGAATGTTTTACTTAATTTAATCTTTTTATTATATCAGTTTTTATTTTTATAATTTATCTATGCTCGTATTGTTAAAACAATGAAGCTGTCTACTTCAAAACGTAATTCTGTAATTTCTATGGCATCATCCGCCGATCCCCTCAAACTATCGGAATATTGCACAGAAAACATTTCCTTCAATGGTTGCGAATATAAAGAAATTGACTTTATAGTGTTTCCTGATTCATGTATGGGTATTATACTCGGAGTGCCTGTTTTTTAAAACTACATCAGGATATCACTATTTCTTTTGGTGGACCTCAGGATATTCTAAAAATCTGTGCCCTAACCAAGATCAGCTGTGCCTTTGATAAATTGTTTCGAAACTTAACCCCTGATTGTAAACCTATTGCTACTAAATCCCGAAATTACCGTGCGGAGGATGCTCGATTCATTGGAAAGGAAATTCTGCAACTGCTTAAGAATCATGTAATTGAAACAAGTTATTCACAATGGCGTGCTCAGATTGTTGTGATTTCTTCGCCTAATAAAAAGAAACGATTAGTAGTTGATTTCTCCCAAACTATTAACCGTTTCGCCTTACTTGATGCATACCCTTTGCCTTGGATTGAGGATCTCGTGAATCAAATAGCCTAATATCATATATTTAGTACAATTAACTTATCCAAAGTGTACTACCAGATCGAAATTTGTCCCGAAGATCGGCCCTACACAGCCTTTCAAACTGGAAAACGTTTCTACCAATTCAAACAAATACCCATGGGTGTCACTAATAGGGTTTCTGCTTTTCAACGGTTTATGAATTTTTTTCATTTCTGACAACAAATTATCTGGAACTTTTTCATATATAGATGATATTACTATTTGAGGTAAAACTCAGGGGGAGCATGATGTTAATTTGGAAAAAAAGTCCTGTTAGTACTACGCCTAATACAGAAGATTAATTTGACTATAATAGAACCAACCTTTCCAGAGGACCACCGATCCTTCGAATAGCAAACTACCTCCACGCTGATCTAACAGAATTCGCAGACCAGTCCAGCGACTGGATTTATAAAACAAAAAACTATTTACAATCTCTTTTACAAATGGGGTTGAGGGGGGATTGTTATACTTTCATTTAAATTATTTTGTTCTTACTATTTAAAACATTTTCATTCCAATTGTTGTGTTCTTACTATTAAAAAAAAAGATATGCAAATTCAGTTTCTCGCCACATGATTTTGCACACGTTCCTTTTTCTTTAAAAGACTGAGTTCTTTCTCTCTTGCTTTAGTAGCTGTGAATTTTGTTCAATGAAGTTTTGGAAAGATTTTTTGTTTTTATTTATTTACAACACTACAGTGTTCTTATTACATTTAATTGCTGTTTATGCATTGTGGCGTTTGCCCTGTGTCTAT
>NC_136493.1:73633024-73680524 GCF_053919585.1 Euprymna scolopes | reverse complement strand
TTGCATGTTTTTATTTTTTATTTTATTTTTTATTTTTATTATCGGTGTTTAATTATTTTACTATGCATGTTTTTATTTTTTATTTTATTTTTTATTTTTTTCATCTTTTATAATCGGTGTATAATGAATTAACTCTTGCATGTTTTTTTTTTTTTATTTTTTTTTATTTTTATTATCGGTGTATAATGATTTTACTATTGCATGTTTTAATTTTTATTTAATTTTTTTATTTTTTATAATCGGTGTATAATGATTTTACTCTGGCATGTTTTTATTTTTTATTTTATTTTTTATTTTTATTATCGGTGTTTAATGATTTTACTATTGCATGTTTTTATTTTTTATTTTATTTTTTATTGTTTTCATCTTTTATAATCGGTGTATAATGAATTAACTCTTGCATGTTTTTATTTTTTTTTTTTTATTTTGTTATTTTAAAAAAAAAAATTTATTTTTATAATCGGTGTATAAAGATTTTACTCTTGCATGTTTTTATTTTTTATTATTTATTTTTTAATTTTTTATCTTTTTTCTTATTTTTTTTATATTTTTTATCATCGGTGTATAATGATTTTACTCTTGCATGTTTTTTTTTTCATTTTTTTTTTATTTTTCATTTTTTATTTTTTATCATCGGTTTATTATGATTTTACTCTTGCATGTTTTTTTTTCATTTTTTTTTTATTTTTCATTTTTTATTTTTTATCATCGGTGTATAATGATTTTACTCTTGCATGTTTTTTTTCATTTTTTTTTATTTTTCATTTTTTATTTTTATCATCGGTTTATAATGATTTTACTCTTGCATGTTTTTTTTTCATTTTTTTTTATTTTTCATTTTTTATTTTTATCATCGGTTTATAATGATTTTACTCTTGCATGTTTTTTTCATTTTTTTTTATTTTTCATTTTTAATTTTTTATCATCGGTGCATAATGATTTTACTCTTGCATGTTTTTTATCAATTTTTTTTTATTTTTCATGTTTTTAATTTTTATCATCGGTGTATAATGATTTTGCTCTTACATGTTTTTTATAAATTTTTTTTATTTTTCATTTTTTATTTTTTATCATCGGTTTATAATGATTTTACTCTTACATGTTTTTTTTTTCATTTTATTTTATTTTTCATTTTTTATTTTTATCATCGGTGTATAACGATTTTACTCTTGCATGTTTTTTTTCATTTTTTTTATTTTTCATGTTTTACTTTTTATCATCGGTGTATAATGATTTTACTCTTGCATGTTTTTTTTCATTTTTTTTTATTTTTCATTTTTTATTTTTATCATCGGTGTATAATGATTTTACTCTTGCATGTTTGTTTTCATTTTTTTTTATTTTTCATTTTTTATTTTTTATCATCGGTTTATAATGATTTTACTCTTGCATGTTTTTTTTCATTTTTTTTTATTTTTCATTTTTTATTTTTATCATCGGTTTATAATGATTTTACTCTTGCATGTTTTTTTTCATTTTTTTTTATTTTTCATTTTTTATTTTTATCATCGGTGTATAATGATTTTACTCTTGCATGTTTTTTTTTCATTTTTTTTTATTTTTCATTTTTTATTTTTTATCATCGGTGTATAATGATTTTACTCTTGCATGTTTTTTTTCATTTTTTTTTATTTTTCATTTTTTATTTTTATCATCGGTGTATAATGATTTTACTCTTGCATGTTTTTTTTTCATTTTTTTTTATTTTTCATTTTTTATTTTTATCATCGGTGTATAATGATTTTACTCTTGCATGTTTTTTTTCATTTTTTTTTTATTTTTCATTTTTTATTTTTTATCATCGGTGTATAATGATTTTACTCTTGCATGTTTTTTTTTCATTTTTTTTTATTTTTCATTTTTTATTTTTTATCATCTGTGTATAATTATTTTACTCTTGCATGTTTTTTTTCATTTTTTTTATTTTTCATGTTTTTAATTTTTATCATCGGTGTATAATGATTTTACTCTTACATGTTTTTTATAAATTTTTTTTATTTTTCATTTTTTATTTTTTGTCATCGGTGTATAATGATTTTACTCTTGCATGTTTTTTTTCATTTTTTTTATTTTTCATGTTTTTATTTTTTATCATCGATGTATAATGATTTTACTCTTGCATGTTTTTTTTCATTTTTTTTTATTTTTCATGTTTTATTTTTTATCATCGGTGTATAATGATTTTACTCTTGCATGTTTTTTTTCATTTTTTTTTATTTTTCATGTTTTTATTTTTTATCATCGGTGTATAATGATTTTACTCTTGCATGTTTTTTTTTCATTTTTTTTTATTTTTCATTTTTTATTTTTTATCATCGGTGTATAATGATTTTACTCTTGCATGTTTGTTTTCATTTTTTTTTATTTTTCATTTTTTATTTTTTATCATCGGTGTATAATGATTTTACTCTTGCATGTTTGTTTTCATTTTTTTTAATTTTTCATTTTTTATTTTTTATCATCGGTGTATAATGATTTTACTCTTGCATGTTTTTTTTTCATTTTTTTTTATTTTTCATTTTTTATTTTTATCATCTGTGTATAATGATTTTACTCTTGCATGTTTTTTTTTTCATTTTCTTTTATTTTTCATTTTTTATTTTTATCATCGATATATAATGATTTTACTCTTGCATGTTTTTTTTTCATTTTTTTTTATTTTTCATTTTTTATTTTTTATCATCGGTGTATAATGATTTTACTCTTGCATGTTTTTTTTCATTTTTTTTTATTTTTTATTTTTTATTTTTTATCATCGGTGTATAATGATTTTACTCTTGCATGTTTTTTTTAATTTTTTTCTATTTTTCATTTTTTATTTTTAATCATCGGTTTATAATGATTTTACTCTTGCATGTTTTTTTTCATTTTTTTTTATTTTTCATTTTTTATTTTTTATCATCGGTTTATAATGATTTTACTCTTGCATGTTTTTTTTTCATTTTTTTTTATTTTTCATTTTTTATTTTTATCATCGGTTTATAATGATTTTACTCTTGCATGTTTTTTTTTCATTTTTTTTTTATTTTTCATTTTTTATTTTTTATCATCGGTTTATAATGATTTTATTCTTGCATGTTTTTTTTAATTTTTTTCTATTTTTCATTTTTTATTTTTTATCATCGGTTTATAATGATTTTACTCTTGCATGTTTTTTTTTCATTTTTTTTTATTTTTCATTTTTTATTTTTTATCATCGGTGTATAATGATTTTACTCTTGCATGTTTTTTTTCATTTTTTTTTATTTTTCATTTTTTATTTTTATCATCGGTGTATAATGATTTTACTCTTGCATGTTTTTTTTTCATTTTTTTTTATTTTTCATTTTTTATTTTTATCATCGGTGTATAATGATTTTACTCTTGCATGTTTTTTTTCATTTTTTTTTATTTTTCATTTTTTATTTTTTATCATCGGTGTATAATGATTTTACTCTTGCATGTTTTTTTTCATTTTTTTTATTTTTCATTTTTTATTTTTTATCATCGGTGTATAATGATTTTACTCTTGCATGTTTTTTTTCATTTTTTTTTATTTTTCATTTTTTATTTTTTATCATCGGTTTATAATGATTTTACTCTTGCATGTTTTTTTTTCATTTTTTTTTATTTTTCATTTTTTATTTTTATCATCGGTGTATAATGATTTTACTCTTGCATGTTTTTTTTCATTTTTTTTTATTTTTCATTTTTTATTTTTATCATCGGTGTATAATGATTTTACTCTTGCATGTTTTTTTTTCATTTTTTTTTATTTTTCATTTTTTATTTTTATCATCGGTGTATAATGATTTTACTCTTGCATGTTTTTTTTCATTTTTTTTTATTTTTCATTTTTTATTTTTTATCATCGGTGTATAATGATTTTACTCTTGCATGTTTTTTTTCATTTTTTTTATTTTTCATTTTTTATTTTTTATCATCGGTGTATAATGATTTTACTCTTGCATGTTTTTTTTTCATTTTTTTTTATTTTTCATTTTTTATTTTTATCATCGGTGTATAATGATTTTACTCTTGCATGTTTTTTTTTTCATTTTTTTTTTATTTTTCATTTTTTATTTTTTATCATCGGTTTATTATGATTTTACTCTTGCATGTTTTTTTTCATTTTTTTTTATTTTTCATTTTTTATTTTTTATCATCGGTGTATAATGATTTTACTCTTGCATGTTTTGTTTCATTTTTTTTATTTTTCATTTTTTATTTTTTATCATCGGTGTATAATGATTTTACTCTTGCATGTTTTTTTTTCATTTTTTTTTATTTTTCATTTTTTATTTTTATCATCGGTGTATAATGATTTTACTCTTGCATGTTTTTTTTTTCATTTTTTTTTTTTTTTTTCATTTTTTATTTTTTATCATCGGTTTATTATGATTTTACTCTTGCATGTTTTTTTTTCATTTTTTTTTATTTTTCATGTTTTATTTTTTATCATCGGTGTATAATGATTTTACTCTTGCATGTTTTTTTTCATTTTTTTTTATTTTTCATGTTTTATTTTTTATCATCGGTGTATAATGATTTTACTCTTGCATGTTTTTTTTCATTTTTTTTATTTTTCATTTTTTATTTTTATCATCGGTGTATAATGATTTTACTCTTGCATGTTTTTTTTTCATTTTTTTTTATTTTTCATTTTTTATTTTTATCATCGGTGTATAATGATTTTACTCTTGCATGTTTTTTTTTTCATTTTTTTTTTATTTTTCATTTTTTATTTTTTATCATCGGTTTATTATGATTTTACTCTTGCATGTTTTTTTTTCATTTTTTTTTATTTTTCATTTTTTATTTTTTATCATCGGTGTATAATGATTTTACTCTTGCATGTTTTTTTTCATTTTTTTTTATTTTTCATTTTTTATTTTTATCATCGGTTTATAATGATTTTACTCTTGCATGTTTTTTTTTCATTTTTTTTTATTTTTCATTTTTTATTTTTATCATCGGTTTATAATGATTTTACTCTTGCATGTTTTTTTCATTTTTTTTTATTTTTCATTTTTAATTTTTTATCATCGGTGCATAATGATTTTACTCTTGCATGTTTTTTATCAATTTTTTTTTATTTTTCATGTTTTTAATTTTTATCATCGGTGTATAATGATTTTGCTCTTACATGTTTTTTATAAATTTTTTTTATTTTTCATTTTTTATTTTTTATCATCGGTTTATAATGATTTTACTCTTACATGTTTTTTTTTTCATTTTATTTTATTTTTCATTTTTTATTTTTGTCATCGGTGTATAACGATTTTACTCTTGCATGTTTTTTTTCATTTTTTTTATTTTTCATGTTTTATTTTTTATCATCGGTGTATAATGATTTTACTCTTGCATGTTTTTTTTCATTTTTTTTTATTTTTCATTTTTTATTTTTATCATCGGTGTATAATGATTTTACTCTTGCATGTTTGTTTTCATTTTTTTTTATTTTTCATTTTTTATTTTTTATCATCGGTTTATAATGATTTTACTCTTGCATGTTTTTTTTCATTTTTTTTTATTTTTCATTTTTTATTTTTATCATCGGTTTATAATGATTTCACTCTTGCATGTTTTTTTTCATTTTTTTTTATTTTTCATTTTTTATTTTTATCATCGGTGTATAATGATTTTACTCTTGCATGTTTTTTTTTCATTTTTTTTTATTTTTCATTTTTTATTTTTTATCATCAGTGTATAATGATTTTACTCTTGCATGTTTTTTTTCATTTTTTTTATTTTTCATTTTTTATTTTTATCATCGGTGTATAATGATTTTACTCTTGCATGTTTTTTTTTCATTTTTTTTTATTTTTCATTTTTTATTTTTATCATCGGTGTATAATGATTTAACTCTTGCATGTTTTTTTTCATTTTTTTTTTATTTTTCATTTTTTATTTTTTATCATCGGTGTATAATGATTTTACTCTTGCATGTTTTTTTTCATTTTTTTTTATTTTTCATTTTTTATTTTTTATCATCTGTGTATAATTATTTTACTCTTGCATGTTTTTTTTCATTTTTTTTATTTTTCATGTTTTTAATTTTTATCATCGGTGTATAATGATTTTACTCTTACATGTTTTTTATAAATTTTTTTTATTTTTCATTTTTTATTTTTTGTCATCGGTGTATAATGATTTTACTCTTGCATGTTTTTTTTCATTTTTTTTATTTTTCATGTTTTATTTTTTATCATCGATATATAATGATTTTACTCTTGCATGTTTTTTTTTCATTTTTTTTTTATTTTTCATTTTTTATTTTTTATCATCGGTTTATAATGATTTTATTCTTGCATGTTTTTTTTAATTTTTTTCTATTTTTCATTTTTTATTTTTTATCATCGGTTTATAATGATTTTACTCTTGCATGTTTTTTTTTCATTTTTTTTTATTTTTCATTTTTTATTTTTATCATCGGTTTATAATGATTTTACTCTTGCATGTTTTTTTTCATTTTTTTTTATTTTTCATGTTTTTATTTTTTATCATCGGTGTATAATGATTTTACTCTTGCATGTTTTTTTTTCATTTTTTTTTATTTTTCATTTTTTATTTTTTATCATCGGTGTATAATGATTTTACTCTTGCATGTTTGTTTTCATTTTTTTTTATTTTTCATTTTTTATTTTTTATCATCGGTGTATAATGATTTTACTCTTGCATGTTTTTTTTTCATTTTTTTTAATTTTTCATTTTTTATTTTTTATCATCGGTGTATAATGATTTTACTCTTGCATGTTTTTTTTTCATTTTTTTTTTTTTTTCATTTTTTATTTTTATCATCTGTATATAATGATTTTACTCTTGCATGTTTTTTTTTTCATTTTCTTTTATTTTTCATTTTTTATTTTTATCATCGATATATAATGATTTTACTCTTGCATGTTTTTTTTTCATTTTTTTTTATTTTTTATTTTTTATTTTTTATCATCGGTGTATAATGATTTTACTCTTGCATGTTTTTTTTCATTTTTTTTTTATTTTTTATTTTTTATTTTTTATCATCGGTGTATAATGATTTTACTCTTGCATGTTTTTTTTAATTTTTTTCTATTTTTCATTTTTTATTTTTAATCATCGGTTTATAATGATTTTACTCTTGCATGTTTTTTTTCATTTTTTTTTATTTTTCATTTTTTATTTTTTATCATCGTTTTATAATGATTTTACTCTTGCATGTTTTTTTTTCATTTTTTTTTATTTTTCATTTTTTATTTTTATCATCGGTTTATAATGATTTTACTCTTGCATGTTTTTTTTTCATTTTTTTTTTATTTTTCATTTTTTATTTTTTATCATCGGTTTATAATGATTTTATTCTTGCATGTTTTTTTTAATTTTTTTCTATTTTTCATTTTTTATTTTTTATCATCGGTTTATAATGATTTTACTCTTGCATGTTTTTTTTTCATTTTTTTTTATTTTTCATTTTTTATTTTTATCATCGGTTTATAATGATTTTACTCTTGCATGTTTTTTTCATTTTTTTTTATTTTTCATTTTTAATTTTTTATCATCGGTGCATAATGATTTTACTCTTGCATGTTTTTTATCAATTTTTTTTTATTTTTCATGTTTTTAATTTTTATCATCGGTGTATAATGATTTTGCTCTTACATGTTTTTTATAAATTTTTTTTATTTTTCATTTTTTATTTTTTATCATCGGTTTATAATGATTTTACTCTTACATGTTTTTTTTTTCATTTTATTTTATTTTTCATTTTTTATTTTTATCATCGGTGTATAACGATTTTACTCTTGCATGTTTTTTTTCATTTTTTTTATTTTTCATGTTTTATTTTTTATCATCGGTGTATAATGATTTTACTCTTGCATGTTTTTTTTCATTTTTTTTTATTTTTCATTTTTTATTTTTATCATCGGTGTATAATGATTTTACTCTTGCATGTTTGTTTTCATTTTTTTTTATTTTTCATTTTTTATTTTTTATCATCGGTTTATAATGATTTTACTCTTGCATGTTTTTTTTCATTTTTTTTTATTTTTCATTTTTTATTTTTATCATCGGTTTATAATGATTTTACTCTTGCATGTTTTTTTTCATTTTTTTTTATTTTTCATTTTTTATTTTTATCATCGGTGTATAATGATTTTACTCTTGCATGTTTTTTTTTCATTTTTTTTTATTTTTCATTTTTTATTTTTTATCATCGGTGTATAATGATTTTACTCTTGCATGTTTTTTTTCATTTTTTTTTATTTTTCATTTTTTATTTTTATCATCGGTGTATTATGATTTTACTCTTGCATGTTTTTTTTTCATTTTTTTTTATTTTTCATTTTTTATTTTTATCATCGGTGTATAATGATTTTACTCTTGCATGTTTTTTTTCATTTTTTTTTTATTTTTCATTTTTTATTTTTTATCATCGGTGTATAATGATTTTACTCTTGCATGTTTTTTTTCATTTTTTTTTATTTTTCATTTTTTATTTTTTATCATCTGTGTATAATTATTTTACTCTTGCATGTTTTTTTTCATTTTTTTTATTTTTCATGTTTTTAATTTTTATCATCGGTGTATAATGATTTTACTCTTACATGTTTTTTATAAATTTTTTTTATTTTTCATTTTTTATTTTTTGTCATCGGTGTATAATGATTTTACTCTTGCATGTTTTTTTTCATTTTTTTTATTTTTCATGTTTTTATTTTTTATCATCGGTGTATAATGATTTTACTCTTGCATGTTTTTTTTCATTTTTTTTTATTTTTCATGTTTTATTTTTTATCATCGGTGTATAATGATTTTACTCTTGCATGTTTTTTTTCATTTTTTTTTATTTTTCATGTTTTTATTTTTTATCATCGGTGTATAATGATTTTACTCTTGCATGTTTTTTTTTCATTTTTTTTTATTTTTCATTTTTTATTTTTTATCATCGGTGTATAATGATTTTACTCTTGCATGTTTGTTTTCATTTTTTTTTTATTTTTCATTTTTTATTTTTTATTATCGGTGTATAATGATTTTACTCTTGCATGTTTGTTTTCATTTTTTTTAATTTTTCATTTTTTATTTTTTATCATCGGTGTATAATGATTTTACTCTTGCATGTTTTTTTTTCATTTTTTTTTATTTTTCATTTTTTATTTTTATCATCTGTGTATAATGATTTTACTCTTGCATGTTTTTTTTTTCATTTTCTTTTATTTTTCATTTTTTATTTTTATCATCGATATATAATGATTTTACTCTTGCATGTTTTTTTTTCATTTTTTTTTATTTTTCATTTTTTATTTTTTATCATCGGTGTATAATGATTTTACTCTTGCATGTTTTTTTTCATTTTTTTTTTATTTTTTATTTTTTATTTTTTATCATCGGTGTATAATGATTTTACTCTTGCATGTTTTTTTTTATTTTTTTCTATTTTTCATTTTTTATTTTTAATCATCGGTTTATAATGATTTTACTCTTGCATGTTTTTTTTCATTTTTTTTTATTTTTCATTTTTTATTTTTTATCATCGGTTTATAATGATTTTACTCTTGCATGTTTTTTTTTCATTTTTTTTTATTTTTCATTTTTTATTTTTATCATCGGTTTATAATGATTTTACTCTTGCATGTTTTTTTTTCATTTTTTTTTTATTTTTCATTTTTTATTTTTTATCATCGGTTTATAATGATTTTATTCTTGCATGTTTTTTTTAATTTTTTTCTATTTTTCATTTTTTATTTTTTATCATCGGTTTATAATGATTTTACTCTTGCATGTTTTTTTTTCATTTTTTTTTATTTTTCATTTTTTATTTTTTATCATCGGTGTATAATGATTTTACTCTTGCATGTTTTTTTTCATTTTTTTTATTTTTCATTTTTTATTTTTATCATCGGTGTATAATGATTTTACTCTTGCATGTTTTTTTTTCATTTTTTTTTTATTTTTCATTTTTTATTTTTATCATCGGTGTATAATGATTTTACTCTTGCATGTTTTTTTTCATATTTTTTTATTTTTCATTTTTTATTTTTTATCATCGGTGTATAATGATTTTACTCTTGCATGTTTTTTTTCATTTTTTTTATTTTTCATTTTTTATTTTTTATCATCGGTGTATAATGATTTTACTCTTGCATGTTTTTTTTTCATTTTTTTTTATTTTTCATTTTTTATTTTTATCATCGGTGTATAATGATTTTACTCTTGCATGTTTTTTTTTTCATTTTTTTTTATTTTTCATTTTTTATTTTTTATCATCGGTGTATAATGATTTTACTCTTGCATGTTTTTTTTTCATTTTTTTTTATTTTTCATTTTTTATTTTTTATCATCGGTGTATAATGATTTTACTCTTGCATGTTTTTTTTCATTTTTTTTTATTTTTCATTTTTTATTTTTATCATCGGTGTATAATGATTTTACTCTTGCATGTTTTTTTTTCATTTTTTTTTATTTTTCATTTTTTATTTTTTATCATCGGTGTATAATGATTTTACTCTTGCATGTTTTTTTTCATTTTTTTTTATTTTTCATTTTTTATTTTTATCATCGGTTTATAATGATTTTACTCTTGCATGTTTTTTTTTCATTTTTTTTTATTTTTCATTTTTTATTTTTATCATCGGTTTATAATGATTTTACTCTTGCATGTTTTTTTCATTTTTTTTTATTTTTCATTTTTAATTTTTTATCATCGGTGCATAATGATTTTACTCTTGCATGTTTTTTATCAATTTTTTTTTATTTTTCATGTTTTAATTTTTATCATCGGTGTATAATGATTTTGCTCTTACATGTTTTTTATAAATTTTTTTTATTTTTCATTTTTTATTTTTTATCATCGGTGTATAATGATTTTACTCTTGCATGTTTTTTTTCATTTTTTTTATTTTTCATTTTTTATTTTTATCATCGGTTTATAATGATTTTACTCTTGCATGTTTTTTTTTCATTTTTTTTTATTTTTCATTTTTTATTTTTATCATCGGTTTATAATGATTTTACTCTTGCATGTTTTTTTCATTTTTTTTTATTTTTCATTTTTAATTTTTTATCATCGGTGCATAATGATTTTACTCTTGCATGTTTTTTATCAATTTTTTTTTATTTTTCATGTTTTTAATTTTCATCATCGGTGTATAATGATTTTGCTCTTACATGTTTTTTATAAATTTTTTTTATTTTTCATTTTTTATTTTTTATCATCGGTTTATAATGATTTTACTCTTACATGTTTTTTTTTCATTTTATTTTATTTTTCATTTTTTATTTTTATCATCGGTGTATAACGATTTTACTCTTGCATGTTTTTTTTCATTTTTTTTATTTTTCATGTTTTATTTTTTATCATCGGTGTATAATGATTTTACTCTTGCATGTTTTTTTTCATTTTTTTTTATTTTTCATTTTTTATTTTTATCATCGGTGTATAATGATTTTACTCTTGCATGTTTGTTTTCATTTTTTTTTATTTTTCATTTTTTATTTTTTATCATCGGTTTATAATGATTTTACTCTTGCATGTTTTTTTTCATTTTTTTTTATTTTTCATTTTTTATTTTTATCATCGGTTTATAATGATTTTACTCTTGCATGTTTTTTTTCATTTTTTTTTATTTTTCATTTTTCATTTTTATCATCGGTGTATAATGATTTTACTCTTGCATGTTTTTTTTTCATTTTTTTTTATTTTTCATTTTTTATTTTTTATCATCGGTGTATAATGATTTTACTCTTGCATGTTTGTTTTCATTTTTTTTTATTTTTCATTTTTTATTTTTTATCATCGGTGTATAATGATTTTACTCTTGCATGTTTTTTTTTAATTTTTTTCTATTTTTCATTTTTTATTTTTTATCATCGGTGTATAATGATTTTACTCTTGCATGTTTTTTTTTCATTTTTTTTTATTTTTCATTTTTTATTTTTATCATCTGTGTATAATGATTTTACTCTTGCATGTTTTTTTTTTCATTTTTTTTATTTTTCATTTTTTATTTTTATCATCGATGTATAATGATTTTACTCTTGCATGTTTTTTTTCATTTTTTTTTATTTTTCATTTTTTATTTTTTATCATCGGTGTATAATGATTTTACTCTTGCATGTTTTTTTTCATTTTTTTTTATTTTTCATTTTTTATTTTTTATCATCTGTGTATAATTATTTTACTCTTGCATGTTTTTTTTCATTTTTTTTATTTTTCATGTTTTTAATTTTTATCATCGGTGTATAATGATTTTACTCCTGCATGTTTTTGTTTTTTTATTGTTTGCTTTATTTTTTCATTTTTTATCATCGGTGTATAATGATTTTACTCTTGCATGTTTTCATTTTTTTATTTTTTTATAATCGGTTTATTTTGAGGACAAGAATTTTATGAACTACCAACACATTTTTATGTGACTTCATCAATGTGTATTGATAAAAAATAGTAGTTTATTATTACTACCTACTAAGAGTTTTCATGCAGTCCACCAAAGATTTCTCCTTTAGAATGACCTATTGTGTTCTCCAGAGTCTTAGTGACAAGTCTCCCCAGATTCCCAATACTGCAACCTCTTTTGAAAAATGTGGCAAATTAATTTGCGTTATATAAGTAGTCATTTGTTGTTGATTTCATTGGTAGCGGCCATTGGTATTCATTGGAATTTGAGTGGCAATATGCCTCTCCAAGATCTCAATCCTCTTCGCGCTTATCCAATGTAGATTTGCTTAATGCTTTACCTCCTCGGTCTTTCCATCCTCCTTGACCTTCTTCAGCTATTTGGTGTGGTATCGGTTCATACTGACATTTTGTTGAGGGGTAACTTACAATTATATATTTCCATGTGGGGTTTCTTAGTATTTTACCTCTGTAGCAGTTTCTAAATATCCCGCTAGCAACTGTAAATTATGTGTATTAGTTTTCGAATTTAAGGGGTTTCCTTAATATTAAAGCTGTTTTAATTATCATTATCTATTGTATATTCTTAGCCATCCCTCTGATTCCAATTAATCCCAGTTTTTCAAAGGTTTTCGGGATCGTTCCTGGTGCTCCTACTATTATTGGTGTTGTATTGACGTTCTTTATTTTCTACATCCTTTTCAGCTCTCTGACCAGTTCAATGTATGCGCTCTGCTTCCCCGTCTTTTTTATATTCTTTCTGTGGTTTGCTTGAATGGCCAGATCTACAATCTCGCAGAACTTTTCCTTTTTGTAAACTATTATGACACCCGATCTTCTTGCTTGAATGTGTTTATCCGTTTGTATATCCAATGTTCCATAGAATTTTGTGATTTGCGTTTACAAGTACTGCTGCCGATTTGTGTTCGTACCATTTGCTTGGGTGTCCAAAATGCAGTTGTCTGCATAATTGCTAGTGTACTGCCTTCCCTACTTGTCTATTCTTCTATTTCTTTAGGGCTAGTTTGTTGTAATCGCTTATTATGTATTTTATTGTTTTGTCTCTTTGTGTTTTGTGTCTCATCGATCTTTGTGATTGGTTCTAATCGCGTTATTTTGTGCGGTTATTATTAGAGATTCAGTTTCCCTGTTTAGGCTTTTTTTTTGTAGCCACGTTCAAGTGTTTCGTTCGTCTCATCTTTTGTCATCTTTATGAATCGCTCGTGTAGTTTTTGTCTCTTCCCATTTTTATTTTCTCGTCTTCTCCATTGCCTCTCTGATTTCTGTTTCGTTCATTTTTCTGTGTCTCTTGCTGCGGTAATTATCCTTTTGGTGTTCTGTATTATGTATTTTTCTAATTCGTTTTTCGTATCATTCACTCAGTCTTCTATACAAATCAGTTCGTCTTTCTTTTTTACGTCGAGTCGGTCAGCATCATCTTTTGGGTGTAGTGCATAATCATAAGTTTCCTAGTTGTTTGGCCATGTACATTAGATGGTTCTTTCTGTCCTCTGTATTAGTGAACGTGTACTCTGCTTTCATTTTTTAGTATCTTCCTAAGATAGGAAATCTCCTTCGAAGCTACCTCTTTGTATTTTAATCTCAGTTATCGATTGTCTTTCAGCTGCCAGTTAAAGTTTGTGTTCTGGTTGTTTTTTCAATCAAATTGATAATTTTGCCTATTATTTTATACATTCTCAGACATTATGTTATCCATGACTGAGAGATCCTGTCGTACGCTTTATTGTAATTATTATTATTAATGTTATTATTATCATTATTACTAGCAGGATCCGTTAACTGGCATTGCCCGATGGTAGCATGTACCCCCGCTAAAAATTTCAAATACGGCTGTTATTTTTGTTGTTGGCCAAATATTAAATTTCTAAAGTATGTACTGCCAGAATAGCCTACTCAGTTGTTCTATATTTTTAATAAGTGTAATAATATGTACCGCCAACGCTCGCCACAGCTTAACCCAATTATCATCCAAGTTTTTTTTTTATTATTTAAAAGAAGTAGATTTAAATAAACTGATAATGAGTTATACAAATTTTTACAGCATACAAAAATAATGTAAATGCGAGACAAAAATCGTTCCTATGTAGTGATGTTTGTGAAGCCGTAATTTAAGAAATCTAGAAAAAATATACATCCTCTACATTGGTTATGCATTTTTGGTAACGTGATATTTGTAAATAGTGTTTTCAGGTTCAATTCGAGTTTCGCGCTATTTTTTTTTTTTATATTGACAAAACACCGACCCCTGACAAAAATGGCTTTGTAAATAAAAACAATATTATTTCAGCACGGTGCCAAAAATAAAATAAGTACCCCAAATTTTACTTTGTATTGTTCAGCACTTTTAATATTAAAAAAAGAACATGTACTTATTGTCAAACTTCGGTACTTTTGCAGTTTTAAGTCGGGTTTTCCGTGATTCTCGGTGGACAACACCTGACGAACGACGGAAACCGCCGGATTATACCGATTGAGCAAGAAGAAATGCGATGTAACAGACGTCAAAAATAGTGAGAAAAAAGTAAAGGAATGATTTTAATATAAAAAATAAAAGGAAGGGCAGAGTATCATTGTGCCAACGTATTATAAACAACCCCAACCTCCTCATGCTAAGAACGGCTTTCGGAATAAACACCCCCCAACCTCGGAAGAGGTTGGGATGTTTACTTCTAAAGCCGTTCTTAATATGGGAGGTTGGGTGTGTTTATAATACGCTTCGGCAGGTCGTAAGAAAAATACACAAATAACTTTGCATACACAGACAAAACCAAAAACATCACATCCTTACATGTGCAATAATAACGTGATTAAATTACACTCATGTAAAGTTAGTAATGAAACATTTCTAAAAAAACAAAACAAAAGAAAACGATTGTTTTATCTCGGGTGTTTCCGTAATAATATGTTAGTAAAAGCGAATTACTATATCGTTATAAGTCTTGCGAAAATAAAATATAATTATGAATCCTTTTTTCACTGTAACTGAAATCAATAAATAATGAAATATGAATAAATACATTAATAAAAATTGCACTCAATGTTTAAAAAGGAAGTGTCCTCTATAGTATCAGATCTGACCGAATGGTTAATTGTAGGCATAGACCAATTCATACCATCGAAAAAATTCCAACAAAAACCTAACAGCCAGCCATGGATCTCCCCAGAATGTGCTGCTGCTATCGCGCACAGAAATTAATTTTTCCATAGCTACCAACGTAATAGACGCACTGAGACTAAAGCTGCTTTCAAGACTGCCAGCAACCACTGTAAAAGAGTAATAAAAAATGCAAGAGAGCTATATGCCCAGTCTGTTAAATCCAAGGTACCTGATCAGCGGCTTGGTTCCCACCAGTTTTGGCAAATAACAAATAGGATCCTGAACAGAAGTGTGCGTTCTATCCCAACAATTATCAATGGACCAGAGGTCATCTCGTCAGCGTCAGACAAGGCCAAACTATTTGCAAAGAACTTTGCAGCTAATTCTACCCTATGCGACCAAGGCCATCAACTCCCCATATTTCCTCCTATAACACAGAACAAGCTAGGTAACATACAAATATCCGTGCATGAAGTCGCCAAGCTAATCAAGAACCTAGATTCCAGTAAAGCAACTGGCCCTGATGGCATCCCAATTATAGTGTTAAAAAAGCTTCAACCAGAACTTGCGAAACTATTTAAGCGCTGCCTTAAGGAGAAGTGCTTTCCGACTCCCTGGAAGACCTCATCAGTTTGCCCTGTATTTAAGAATTCAGGTGATAAGTCATCTTCCTCTCAGTACAGACCAATAAGTCTCCTGTGTGTTATGAGTAAATTGCTGGAATCCATATTAAATAGAGAAATAGCCAACCACCTCAGCAGGAATAACCTTCTTAGTGACACACAATATGGTTTCCGCTCTGCAAGATCTACCGCAGATGTGCTGACGGTTATATCCCACAGGATTAGTGAATCTTTTGACAAAGGCTTCCTTTCTAGGGCAATTGCTCTTGACGTATCAAAGGCCTTCGACAAGTATGGCATAAGGGTCTACTTCACAAGATTTCCAGCTACGGTATAACTGGAAATGTTTTCTCAATAATTAAATCATTTCTATCCGATATCTCATAAGAGTAGTGGTAGATGGACAAAAATCGGAGGCCTGCAATATAAATGCTGGAGTCCCTCAGGGGTCAATCCTGGGCCCAACTCTCTTCCTTATCTACATCAATGACCTCCCTAAACACATACTTAAATCATTCGTTGACATCTATGCTGATGACACGACCATCTACGGCAACACATCAAAGGCTGTAAATGACAAAGTTCTCTCTGATTCTCTCTCCTCTGATCTCGAGCGCGTAGTTCAGTGGGTGAAGACGTGGCTGGTTACCTTCAATGCATCCAAAACCGAACTCCTATCCTTACATCATCAACGCTCTGATCCCCATATGGCATCAATTGTGATGGATGGCTCTCGTCTGAATGAGGCCCCGTGTTTTAACAAGCTTCTGGGTTTGACCTTTACTCCTGATCTGAAATGGAACACGTACATCAAGTCTGTTGCCAAGGTCGCTGGAAAGATGGTGGGATCCTTCTACCGATCCAGAAGATATCTCACTACTGATGCAATTCTATATCTATATAAAAGCCAAGTACGTCCAAGGATGGAATACTGTTGCCATATCTGGGCAGGAGCTGCTAAAAACAGCCTATCCTGCCTTGACAGAGTACAAAATAGACTTCGTGGCTTAGTGGGGGATGCCCTTTTCTCTACCCTGCAATCTCTCTCCCACAGAAGAGATGTTGCGAGCCTATCCTTGTTTTATCGTTATTTCCATGGCAGATGCTCGTCTGAACTCCAATCTCTGGTCTCTCCTCGCCAATCTTTCGCGAAAAACACCCGTCTAGCTGAATCCACTGTGAAAGATTTCCCCCACTCCATATCTGTGCCTAAATCAAAACGCGGATTCCATGAACAAAGCTTCTTTCTTAGAACTGCACGCCTGTGGAACTCTGTTTGGTCTGCCTGCTTCCCACCGGACTACAACTTGGATGTCTTCAAGTCCAACGTTAACAAATTCCTAATGAACCGCCCCCTTAAGTAAGCACTTCATCAAATCTCCACACTAACGTAATGTACTTGCAATAACCCTTATACCTGAGTGGCTTCCGGGCCTTGATAAGTGGTGATCACTGTGTAAAAATAAATAAAAATAAATAAATAAATCATTAAGTAAGTAAAAGAAAACTCCGACAAATACGTACACGCGCCAAATTTCATTCCATCAGAAAAAAAAAACTTTCTAACAAAAAAAATCTTATTTTTACATTTTTATCTACCGAATAAACAAGAATTATATATGAAAAACAACGTTTAGTATTTTTATAGTCAAACAACGAAGCTTAAGTCTTTTTTCGATTATAAAACAAAACTAATTATTTTGATAAATCTCCGTGTGGCGTAGCACTGACTTATTTTTTCTAAAGAACTAAATTGAACAAAGTTCATTGTTACAAGAATGTGTATACATTTATTTAGCGAATAAACATAAAACACACATGAAAAAACACGTTTATTATTTTAAAAAAAATCAAAATTTTGCAACAAGGATGAAGTTGTTTTTTTTATTAAGTGAAAGTTCATCCTCGTTGCATAAATTTTATATTTAAAAAATACTAAACGTGTTTTCTTCATATATTTTTTATGTTTAATCGCTAAACATATGTATAAAAATTAATAAACTTTATCCAATTTTATTTTTTAGAAAAAATAATTCAACGGTGCGCCAAACACAATTTTATCAAAGCAATGTCAGTTTCGTTGAAGAAATAAAAAGCTCTTCCCCCACGTCGCATAATATTGGTTTTTCCCGCTAAATAAATGTATAAACATTCTTGTAAAAATAAACTTTATTTAATTTTATTCTTTAGAGAAAAAAAAACAATGCAGCGGTAGCAACACAGAGATTTATCAAAACAAAATTTTACAATTGAAAACATTGACTTCAGCTCTGTTAAAATCAAAACGGCTTATTTCTCTCTGTCTTTCTCACCCCCACTCTCTGTATCTCTATTTGTAACTTTCCCTCCCTTCAAGTGACTATAAAAAGGAGTTTTATCGCGTAGCTAGTCATGATATGTCGTCAATGATTTATGTTTTGTGAGTGTAATATCTCCACAAATAAATAAGTTCAGAGTTTCTAAGTGGAACAAATCCGTGACTAATAAATATAACTTAAGATTATTGTGCACGTACCGAAAATGGCGGCGTGTTTAATAGTTGATAACTGTTCGTTTATTCGGTGGAATAATCGAATGTTGGAATCGTAGAACAGAAATGCCAGATATTTAAAATGGAGAAATCATTATTTTTGTTGGATGTAAGAGTAAGAGTATGCGTTTGTGTAGGAAACCTGTAGTCAGTTAATGACGGTTGACGCCCAGGCAAAGTAGGAAAAAGTATAAAATAACTCGGTGTAGAATGGTGTCGTAAGAGTAGTCCCTATAGTGACATTTTAGCTACTTCCTCTTTATGTTAGGACAATGATGGTAATGGCGCTCCTTGGACTAAATGTAATTTTTGATATTACGAAATAATGTGTATGTAATTGTGGTCTATGGCTAGATCTCGTAATGGCTAATGACGTAAACATATTATTTTTTATGTGTCATCTGCTGTTGTCAACCTAAGGTAGTTTCGTCCGGAGGGGGAAAATTGCGTCTCCTTTATTGTACACAAGATTATTATTATTATCATTATTATTATTATTATTATTATTATTATTATTAGTAGTAGTAGTAGTAGTAGTAGTAGTAGTAGTAGTAGTAGTTGTTGTTGTTTTTCCTTGAAAAAGAGTCCGAATGTAAACAATTTTAGAGTAAACTTTTTTTCCAATAAAAATATAATATTATATTTTATATCACTATGTAAGCATCCACCATCTAACTAAAATGTTAAACGAGAACCAAAATTTATGTCAAATTTATTTTACTCCCAGACAAGTACGACTGAAAAATAATGGAAACAGTTAGTGTCGTCTCTCATCCTCACCATAAAACCAATGACTACAAAAATAAACAATTGTCTGAAGTGTTTTAAAAATAAGCATTAATAATTTGTTGAAATCATTATATGCGAAATATATTGTGTTTTACGGAAAAAAATTGGTATGACTTTGCCAAGGGACTTAAAAAAGTAAGTCTGCTAAGGATCAGTCATATATTAAAATGCGATATCATGCACGTAACAGAACAGAGGGGAAACTAAGAGAGAAAAAGAACCGAAGAAAATGTTATTTTTTTTGTAGAACATGATAAGGTAAAGCCGTAACAATTACCCACTAATATGGCACCAAGAGGTTCCACCAGAAGCTACTACATGGTCCAGAATCCATTCACCAAATGGCAATACAGCAGCCCCGTACTTTGCACCTTCTGATAGGACAGCCTCCTTAGTGGTTAATCCAAGGTTCGGGTCCCTGACTATCAGGCGGATAACGTCGGCCCAGATAAAACGTTTATCTTCAGCACCCTTACTAGTGATATGGCTACAAGGATAGCCATAGCACAGAAAATTTCCGCCATCTCTGTCGACTGTTCATGCAAAATACTGCCAACCTAGAATACAGCTTTTTCTCCCTTTGTCAGAAAAATCCCTCATTAAAAAAATGAGGACTGAGGGACAAATAAAGCGAAGCGAGAGTAACAGGAGCTGCCGATAACGCATCCACAAAGCGTTCTCATTAAAAAAAATTCTTAAGTATTGCACTTTATAAAAGTCCAACTGGCGTGTTATTTAAAGGGAAAGTATGGTGATAAATTTACCTCTCACGCACTAACAATCTGCTTATGCAATCAACTTGTACGATATAATAAACATTTATGACGAGAAAACGCTATCATTAAATAAAACAATCAGGAAATAAAAATATAAATTAAGTACTGAAATAAAATGTAGTTATTAATATTTGAAATTAAACATACAAATTAAAATAGCAGCCACTTATCTCGAACACGCTTCCTCTCCAGAGTACAAACTGATTGAAGAGAAGTTTAGCTTTAAAAATATCAACGTTCCAAAAGACTTTTATTTTATTTTTTTAATTAACCGTTAAAACAAAGGCGTGATCGCTTTCTGAATTTTTGCTAGTGACGTTTAAAGAAATTGCGATATAAAAGAACAGCGGGTGTGTGGCTTCTGAAATTCAACTAGTGCCGTTATAAGTACATTCAACAAAAAATGAAAAAAAAACAGGAATGGAGGGGAGAGGGTCTGAAAAGACAGCACTTTCTGCGCTACGGTCTCTTCTGATTATTTGTTGTTAGGGAAACTACAGAATGGGTTTCTCTAGTAGGGCTACGTGAAAATACGCTTCTCTTTTTTCTTCTTTTCCTTATATATTTTTTACAATAATTCTTTTGGAAGTCTTTTTTGTGTGCACACTCTAAAACACTTCTGATCTGAAACTGCTTTTTGCAAATGTTTTACGATTATTTGTTCATTTGCTGTCCTCCTGCGTTTTCATCTTTGGAAACTTACATAACTACCAGATTCATGACAGAATATAGGCATTCAGTTTTTCATCTTTTTAACTTTTTCCTGTCACATCTGGGGGAAGATATTTAATTACAGCACTTTCCACTACATGATATAGTTTGTTTATTTAGTTTTAAGGTGTATGTACAGAATAGGTTTCTAATTTTTTATGTTATTTAAGCACGGTATCTTTCCTGTATACGTATCCAACGTTTTGTTTTTGCGCGGGGAGGGGTAAGAGGGCAAACATCGTTTATTGTGAGTTTACGCTTCATGTTCTTCTGAATTTTTAGCTTCGTTAAATTATATAACTACCAAATTCATTGTAGACTTAATTATATACATTCAGTGTTTCTCGTTTTAACATTTTTCCCCTTTTATTGGCGAGGGGGGATACATTACAGCATTTTCCGCTATACGGAATATTTTGTTTATTTAGTTGTTAGCTGAAAATGCAGAACAGGTTTCTTAATTTTTGTGTTATTATTAAAGCATGGCATATTCTACGTATACTTACCGAAAATTTTTCAGCGGGACATTTTTTAGCACAGTCATTATTGGATCATTTGAGATATTTCGTTTTTCAGTTTGTGTGTGTTTTGTGGCCCGAAAGGGTCGGACAAGAATAAAGGCTTGAAAAGTGTACTCGTATTAACAATAAGACAGAATACATAGAGAACGAGAGGACTAGTACATAACGTTAAGAAAGCGCACTTCGAGATACGGTGGATACACCGCAGGAGTGGTATCTGTCGGTATATTTATACCGTTTGGAAGAGTTTATATCTTGTGTATGGGTGAGACCCACAATACTTTTTCTCCCAAGTAATTTTGCAGCGTAAAAAACTGTTAATATTGTTTCCGCTTTGGGTCTAACACATGTCGCATCATCTACGACGGACAGCGCTTTCACATGGAGAAACAGTCATCCACTATTCTGGATTCAATTTTCGTATATCAGAAAACTTTGTTAGGTGGGAAATTGACATCCACAATTAAGTGAAGCTGACTTTCTTTTTTTTTTCTTTTCTTTTGTTGTCGCCAACAGTCTACAGATGCGGATATGGGAAAAATCTTTGCTTGCGATAATGTTAAACAATGAATTATTAGCAGTTGAGGGTTTTAGCCAAACACAAATTTATTTTAGTTTGTGTAAAATACTATATGTGGAATAAGTATTCAACTGAGGTTATTCAGCTTACGAGAGAGGGAGTTTGACAATGGTATTTCAAAGTGAGCGTATTTCCCAGCAGTCAGGGACTTTTATTCAGCTCGCTGTCAGCTCAACTCTAGCTAATTCCACTCCAAAATCGCCTATATATTTAGGTGATGAGTGAGGACTGAAGCTCCTCCAGTTCAAACTAGCCAATCACGGGTCGTTATGACATATCCTTTTTTTTTCTTCTAATTGACTCTGTGCCAATCGTGCATGATCGCGTATCGAAGTAAGTTTCCATCGAGATATTCTCACGCCGATCGTCCTTGGAAGAAAATCTCAGAGTCAGATTCTGCTCCCAAACATAGCCAAAACAGCTTTCAATACTATATCTCAAAATCAGTCGTTTTATTCACAAAACTATGTTATTATTAACATATTATTATGAATCCCAAACCCGCTAACTGAAACTACTTTTCTATAGTTTGGTTACGTCATCATTATGCTATAAAACAGCATACATAGAGAACGAGAGTTGTAGTACTTAGCGGCAATATGGCGTATTACCAGATAAAACACACACAGCATAAGAGTAGTACTTCTCGGTAGTTTATATCTGTGTTTGGGTGAGTCAGCTCAGTGATACTGTTACAGAGAGAGAGAGAGAGAGAGAGAGAGAGAGAGAGAGGAGAGTAAACGTGGAGGTAGACACGTTTACCAGAACCGAAGGTCAGCTGACCAAATTACGTATGTATGACGTGATCAGCAGATCGGGGAGATTTTTTATTTGAGCTTTGAAGAAGACGGACGTTTTTCCGTGGTCTCCCCCTCTTAACTGGGGAGGGGGAGACGAACGCTGACGTGTGTGAAGAAGAACTCACACAAGCAGATTTCACTTCCACCTGCTGCAGGACCTCTGGGGAAAGTGAAATAAAAAAAAAAACTATATAAAACACATTCATCGTCTTGGAGTGATAAATCTTCGTCAAACAGGTATCAAGTCTCCCTCCAGGATGAGAAATTTCCAGATGGTCCGTTTTGAAGAAGCAGAGGTAGGTTCAGAAATTACATGTCACACACACGGTTCCCTTTATGATAATCAAACACACAACCATTTATATTAGAGACAATCATACGCACACGAATACATTTTGATGTTATACAGTGCATACAAGAAACGTAAATGTATGCCTTCGCCTTTTGATGTTATACACCAAACGTAAAAAGTGCCCCTCGATGATAACCGTAGTGAGAACTCAGATGAAGAACAATATATAACAAACGTTAAATGGTGCCCCCTATGTAACATATCGGTAATTTGGTGCCGTAATTGACCAGACCACCTAGCAAGGGTGGGTTTAAAAGGAAAAAAAAGAAGAAAAAAAAGGACTTCGGTTGCCACGGGGAAAAAACGAAAACAAAAGAGGACAAGAAAAACAATAAAATGTATGGAAAAAAAAAGAAAAAGAAAGAACAGTAGAAAAAAATACAAATCAACACACACACAACGTAGGGTCCATTAAAACACGAGGCGAATTAGAAAAATAATTAAGAAAAAAAAAGAAAAAAAAGAAAAGCAATACACACGTACAACCTTTTCACGAAGAAAGAAAAAGAAGACATACAGACACACAGATGTAAAACTTTATATATAGAAAATAGTTAAAAAAATGTTTATCGTATTAGGAATTAGCTCGTTATAAACGAAGATAAATATCACTTAATGTAAAAATTAGAAGGGGAAAACAACAGCCAGTGAGTAAACCAGAAAGAAGAAAAAAAAAGAAATAGAACATATGACTTCAGTAAGTGTGCGTCAGGAATGGGTCTTTCAGCTTACCAAAAAGATAAACACGTCAATCACAAATATGTGTTATGAATATTTTTGTGTCATTTTTAATCTGTGAACTAAGTGTAACTTTTAAGGAAAAACAATATGTACTTTTGATGAAAAACAATGGATAGGTTCTGAAATGTGATTTTTTTTTCATTTTTTTTCACTAATTGTACGATTTTTTTTCTAAGGAATTTTTTTCTGACATGGACAATTTTAGTTCCATCGAGTGTTAGGATTGTCTGAGACTTTATAAGTGAGTCGTTTT
Source organism: Euprymna scolopes (assembly GCF_053919585.1). Lineage (NCBI taxonomy): Eukaryota > Metazoa > Mollusca > Cephalopoda > Sepiida > Sepiolidae > Euprymna > Euprymna scolopes. The sequence continues at coordinate 73,656,378 of NC_136493.1, read as the reverse complement.
ATTTTATTTTAGAAACGACTGTATTTTAATTGTAAATGTCTAAGTATTTTTTGTAAACGACTGTGATTTTTCTTTAATTTTGAATTCTGTGGAATGGTAAGAGATGATGCAGCCGACCTAGTTGATGACGTGGTCAAATGGGTTTCCACGAATCTGTGTTTTGTTAATTGAAATTTTGTTATTAGTAAGATGGGACTTTGTGATTGCTTATAGGATATTTTTGTATTTTTTAATTTATTATTTTGATGTAATTGATGTGTTGTCAAACGGTATTGGCAGAATTTTCTTGTTCTTTGACATGTATTTTTTTTCGCAGAATGGGGAGGTGGAATCTTTGCTTGTGGGGTCTATTGAAAGAATGATTAATAAGAGAAAGAACGTGTTGTTAATTAATTAATTAATAATCATAATAGTAATAATAAAATTGGGAAAAAGAGAAAGAAATAAGATTTAAACAGTGTAATAAATAATAATAAAAAAGTTTCGGAAGAGTCAAAGGTTCAGTCGGTATTAATTTTAATTTTCGAAATGTAGAATAAATGTTCTATTCGACATGAGTGACCTTTTGACCACATAAGTAAGGTAGAAAAAAAAGGATAAATATAGGGTTAAATAAACTATATGAAGAAATGAAAGAAAAAAGTGGGGCGTGAATGGAATTTAATTTCTGTGGCAAGCATGTTAGAATTTTGGAGATGTGTTGAGTTACATGGGTAGTTATTAATTTCATTATTCTCGAGAAATGATTCGAATTTTATTTTTTTTATCGTGATTTCTATTGATTTCGAGTAGAATCAACATGGAGCAACTTTGAGTACTTCATGTGTGGAAATCCGATGTTTTCCGTGAAGCTATGTGTCTTCAAGGCAGGTTGCGCTTACCGACTTTGGAAAAAAAAAGAAGTTTTTTCTGACATAGCAGTAAACGGAATGTATTCTGTCCAGCGTGAGCGGATCTAGTTGTAATCAACTTCAGAGAGCAAATGAAATGCCCTCTGACATGGTGTAAGGGCAGAGGGGGTGCAATGGCTGACGTGGCCATTATGTGACGAATCGATCAAGAGAAGATGAATGAAATATGTATACAAGTACTGAGGAAAATAGAAGGCTACCCACCATATGGAATGCTAAGAGGTTTTTTTTTTTGTTTCCCACAAAATACTAGTAATAAGAGTAGGCTTATGATGAATAGGATAAGGCTTGGGATGGAAAAAATTTTTTTGTATGCTACCTATGGGAAGAAAAGCTGATCTGTAAAGCCAAGGACGATGATAGTCCGTTTTGAAGAGGCAGATGGACCTCGATTTTATTATGCGGTTGATTACCGAGAACTTATCGATCACGCGTAGTGTCGACGGGAGTAAAGGATGCTCCTGAAATTCTGATTTAAATTATGAAGAGACCATGGGGTCACAGGGAGTTGTTGACCTTCGAGGGCGCAAGGATTAGCGCCACATGGTATTATTTATTGATATTATTTTACTTAGTATATTGAATAAAGGTATGACAGTTTTCTTTGCCAGTGGGGTGAGCATATATATCCCATTCTTAGTAAATGTGGGAAGTAGAAAATGTATGCCTTCGCCATACATTTTGATAAAAAGGGGGGAAGGAATGTTACAGAGAGAGAGAGAGAGAGAGGAGGGGAGAGTAAACGTGGAGGTAGACACGTTTACCAGAACCGAAGGTCAGCTGACCAAATTACGTATGTATGACGTGATCAGCAGATCGGGGAGATTTTTTATTTGAGCTTTGAAGAAGACGGACGTTTTTCCGTGGTCTCCCCCTCTTAACTGGGGAGGGGGAGACGAACGCTGACGTGTGTGAAGAAGAACTCACACAAGCAGATTTCACTTCCACCTGCTGCAGGACCTCTGGGGAAAGTGAAATAAAAAAAACTATATAAAACACATTCATCGTCTTGGAGTGATAAATCTTCGTCAAACAGGTATCAAGTCTCCCTTCAGAATGAGAAATTTCCAGATGGTCCGTTTTGAAGAAGCAGAGGTAGGTTCAGAAATTACATGTCACACACACGATTGCCTTTATGATAATCAAACACACAACCATTTATATTAGAGACAATCATACGCACACGAATACATTTTGATGTTATACAGTGTATACAAGAAACGTAAATGTATGCCTTCGCCTTTTGATGTTATACACCAAACGTAAAAAGTGCCCCTCGATGATAACCGTAGTGAGAACTCAGATGAAGAACAATATATAACAAACGTTAAATGGTGCCCCCTATGTAACAATACACGCATACACAAACACAAATATATGCAATTAAATAATAATTATTCTTTTATACATACAGACACGAATGTTTATGCCTACGTAATCAGTGTAGAATGAAAATTCCTGCTGCTCAGGAGATTCAAACACAGTACAAAGCAACCATTGGCTCCATTTGCAAAGCCTCTTTCTCCAGGCCATGAAACAATTGCTACGAGAATGAAGAAATAAAGAACTAATAAACACTCATTTAGGGCGCAGGCATTAGACAAACTATGATGTTCGAACGTTGAATAAATGCTAGTTGACTTACCTCTTAGTTTATACTTCCTGTAATTAAATAATAATACTTTTTATACCGACAAACACTGGTGTTTTATGCTTACGCAATCATCAGTGTAGGATGACAATTCTTATATGAATACTCGTGTTTTATCTACGGGACTACATTACATTCATAAATTGATAATTGATACGCGCATGTAACTTTTCAGAGGGATCGTTTTTTACTGGCCTCTGTAATACTCGCCCAAAGAGTCTACGATCAAAGGAAAACTTAAGTGTAATAGAAAATTCGAATATCTTGTTTTCTGGACAATATATATTTTACATCACATCTCTTAGATTGCTATGTAGTGACGATTGGTACGATGAACTTGAAATGAAAATAAAATAGCAGCAAGATAACATATTGTAGTATAGGCCATTGTTAACACAATGGCCTATACTACAATATGTTATCTTGCTGCTATTTTATAAACACTCGTGTTTACATAAAATGTAATTAATATCGCTATTTAATGAAATAGTTTACGTATCTACGTGCTCGGATCATTAAAAGGCATGAAAACTCGTGCTTAATTCAAACCTGTGCTCTTTTAGCAGAATCAATATTGACAATAGAAGAAGAATGAAATTGCAGGGGACATGGGGAAGAGTATGAAGAGAAAACGGCACTCTCGGCGCTGGTCGTCAATAGCAACTGAAATAGCTGTCTCAACTGTTGCAGCTATTGCTTTCCTAGCAGCAGAAGCAGCAAATAACAGAAAAGCAAGCAGCAATGACAATCACTTTCCTTCCATCTGTGCTATTAGCTTTATCGGACATCATCAATCATGAAGCAGAATACTCGATGGCCGAATCCGATAATAAAACGGAAGTTGGTGAGTTGAAAGAACGTCCATAGATTTCGCCCTTCTCTTTGATGGATGCTTTGCTCGAACTTCCTATTTCTCATCCGACGAATAAACGTTGTCGCCATCAACAACTGAAAAGCGCGAAAACAAGTGCACAGAAATAGAAGAAAAAACAGTCTAGAAATCACGACCCATGTGTAAAATCAATCAAGCAAAACAAAACCAAACACAATATATGTTTCACAAACACAATACATATGTTTCATATTATGAAAGTTTGTTATAAAAAGTGTATGCGCAAGTTTACATCTATTTAATCTCCTCCCCACGAGGGCAAAGTTAGACACAATATCGGTTATTAATATTGAGAAAGATCTGCTCGACTTAAAATTATTATCTGAATTGGGACAAAAATTAAAACTGCCAAAGTCTAGAAAGATTTCTCTGTTACTGACCAACAACAAACAATACAAAGTGTAGCATCAGAATGAGTACTACACTTTGCTCTTAGTCAAAAAGCGGAGCAAGTCTCTCAGTCCGTTGTTTTATAACACTTAAATAGTAACTTAATATAGCTTTTCCATCGTTACATGTGCAGATTATATGAACCTTTTGGGCTTGTGAAGCGTTCAAGCATATCTGTAATAGGCTCTGTCAATCAGTCAGTCACGTTTAATTCTAAATGGTGAAACATACAGATTGATTGTAACGCATCTTATTTTTTGATTGTTCAAGCATCACTAAAAGATGCTCTGTCAATTTGTTGCCTGCCAATCAATTATTCGATTTTGATATCGAATCTGTCTCGTTCTATCACGTGTATGATTGAAATTGCATGTTTAGGTGCGTCCACACATCTATAAAAAAAGAATGTAAGGATGCGTCGGTCGGTCCGTTCATCTCTCATGATCAAGTATCATTTACATCGCTAAACGCGCTAATTAAATGGATACATTTTAATCTGACTTTGTTTTATAAATAGTTGTTTTCTGCTAGTGTTGCTTTTAAAATAATAAGAAAATTATGTATTAGTTTTTTTAATATTTTTGATTTAAATAAAAAAAAAAATATGTTTGGACAAATACAGAGTTGCGTCCATGATTTTGATTGCGACCATTTGAAAATAATTCCGACATGGACAACATATTTTCTAAAACTGATTATGTTTTCGCGGTCAGCAATGAATATAACGCCTTTTTAGATTACTATCTGTTATTGTCCTTCTCACGCCAGTATACTTTGCTCTCATCCCGGACTGATCGTCCGACGTTGGTTGATATGCTGTCGCTAAAGTTTTGGAAGTAGTACATATGAAAAAGAAAATAAATGGTAAACCAAAGAGACAGCCCGGATATTCAAAATACAATATTCTTGATTTTAGTTATATGGTAAGTACATTTGGTATTCTTCAAAATCTAATATATACAGGAAAGTTTTTTAGAGATTGAGGGCGGTTAATTACTCCTGGTTTAGGTTCAGTTTGGCGGGTTTCAATTTTAACTTTGCAACTCACCAATTAGTTGACAATCAACCGAAAACTTTTCTCCTTTTATTTTGAAAAAATTTGAATATTGAAAGTGTGTATGTGTAACAGATCTCTAAATTGAGTTTGGTCTCTTTTTTTACTCGTCTGTTTTTTGACAAATAAATTCACCCACCGCATAGCTTTATATATCAAGTCAAGTCCAAGTCCAAGTTATTCGGAAACGCCCAAACAAATTTTACTTGTCTCGGACAATTGATCACTGGTTTACACGTGTCTACCCTCATGCACAAGATCTCTTCCAGCCTCGGCATTTGTGCACTCATATCAGTAATAACACATGAGTTGACTCTTGACCTCTCGCAAAGACCCACCTTGTCCGGACTAAACAACGTATTGCCAGACCTTCAACTATAAACCATCTTTTACAACAACGACATAAATTCGTGTAAATGTTTTATTTTCCAGCTGAGATTTTCCAAATGTATACTAGCGATTTACTCACCCTTCCGACACTTTCCCATATTTTTCTTTATGTCAAATTATACGTATTTGACATTAAAAAAACATCATCCAGAAACATAAAAAATAAAACAATAATAGAAAACGAAATAATTTAATTATAATAAAACAAAATCAATGTATTTTATTTTTCACTTCGTAGCTCAATGTTTTCTTTCTTTTATCAGAGGAGAAGTAGCAATGAAAAGTGTTTTCTACTATGAAAAGGACGGTTCGCAACGCCCGTTACTATTAATCCTAGTATATTCTGATCACTTACGACGTGTTCAAAATCAGTTTTCGGTCAGTCTAGACTTCACAGTGACCCTCACTACGTTAGTTATTTCGCATGTTTTTTTCTCGTGTGTTTTTTTCTCCACATGTTTTCCAATATGGGCTTTTCACTTCATCCTCCTTCGAGACCCCCAAAAGGTATTTGATGATAGGAACACATGATGCATTTCTGTTTTCACTCTGGAAACTCTCCATCAAAGATTTATGTTTAGGTTAATTACTGACTGATGGTTAAGTTTCTCTACCGGCCTCAACGGTTCCGGCATGTTCCTCACCGAGATACAGAAAATTTATTTGATTAACGACTTTCATAGCTTATTTCACTTTCTAATAATCTGACGAAAGACTGTTTTGTTTCTAATCTACCATGGGTCAGGTAATAAAGGGGGATCTCATGGACAATTATATAGCTGTCCTCTATCGATTCTGTGGGAATCTGAATGATCACCGCCCAGATTCCATCCATGACACTGCCACCAACAACACAACGTTTGACAGGACTTCCACCTGGTAATTTTTCATTATTCTAGCTTCGTATTTCGTGAACAATTCGAGTAAACATGGCTCGTTGCTACCTATCACATAAATCGTTTACATTGGCACGCAGATCCATTGTGCGGTTGTCTCGCACTTCTTCGCCTGATATTCTCTTAAAGGAATGACTATAAATCTATAAATTCATTTTCCTGTTTATACCTGCTAACTTTTGGCCAGTTTCGAGTGGAGGATAAATCTTAAACGTATTGTTGTTGAAAAGGATTATGTGAGATAAAGGAGTCTTGTAGTTTAATTACTTTTGAAATAATTATTTAGATTGTTTTTTACAAAAAGAGTCACCACTTATCAAGGCCCGGTGGGCACTCAAGGATAAGGGTTAATGAGTGTGCAGTAGTCAATGGGAAATGTCGCTGATACCGTGCGTAGTGGAAATTTGGTAAATTGGATTACTTAAGGAGATGGCTCATCAAGAACTTCTTCGCGTTGGCCTTGAAGACGACTATATTGTAGTCAGTTGGAAAGTAAGAAAACAGAACAGAATTCCACAGGGGCGCAGTTCTTAGAAAGAAACTTTATTCATGGAATCTACATTTAGGTTATGGTACAGATAAAGAGAGAGGTGAAATTATTTATAGTGGTTTCAGCTAGACGAGTGTTTTTCGTGAAAGTCGGGTCAGGGGGACCATAGATTTGAGCTCAGACGAGCACATTGCCATGAAAATAACCATAAAGCAGAGACTAGCTCGCAACGTCTCTTCTGTGGGAAAGAGGTTGCAGGAAAGAGAAAAAACATCCCCACTAAGCTACGAAGGCTATTTTGCGCTCTGCCAAGGCAGGATAAATAGCTTCTAGCAGCTCTTGCCGAGATTTGGCAACAGTACTCCATCCTTAAACGTACTTGGCTCTTATACAGGTAGAGAATTGCACTAGTAGTGAAATATCTACTAGAACGGTAGAACGATCCCCCCCATTTTTGCAGCAGCCTTTGCAACAGATTTGATGTACGTGTTCCATCTCAGATAAGGAGTAAAGGTCAGACCTAGAAGCTTGTCAATACATGGAGCCTCCCCAAGACAAGAGCCATTCATTTCAATTGATGCCAGATTTCAATTGATGACAGGCGGTGATCAGAGCGTTGATGATGTAAAGATACATACTTGGTTTTAGATGCATTTAAATTAACCAACCACCTCTTTCCCCATTACACCACGTGATCCAGATCAGAAGAGAGAGAGATCTTAGTAGTTTACGGCCTCTGAAGTATTGCCATAGATGGTAGTGTAGTCAGCATAAATGTTTACGAATGATCTTAGGATGTTATTTGAGAGATCATTAACGTTGATCAGGAAGAGACTTGGGCCCAGGATGGACCCCTTAGGGACTCCAGCATTAATACTGTGGGCCTTTGATTTCTGCCTTCCAACCGCTATTTTTATGAACCTATCAGAGTAAAATCATTTAATAATTGAAAAGACATTTCCGTATTACCGTATTTGGGTATTTTGATGAGTAGACCTTTATACAATACCCCATCAAAGCCTTTGATATGTCAAGGGCAATTGGTTTAGAAAGGAAGCCTCTGTCGAGAGATTCACTAATCCTATGAGATATAACTGTTAGCACATCTGCTGTAGATCTAGCAGAGTGGAAACCATATTGCATGTCATTGAAAATATTATTTTTGTTGAGGTGGTTGACTACTTCTCTATTTACAACAGATGCTAACAATTTATTCATGACAGCGAATTTTAAGGTTGTATGAATGAGGTTAAGGTAATATTGTATCCATACACTTACAAAGAAAGTTGATGTTAACGGTCAGAGTGACTATATATTCCAAATGTTGATGTTAACGGTCAGAGTGACTATATATTCCAAATAATTCGATAGACAGTCTCATAGGTTCACAGAAAAATCAATAAACAACGACATTGTTAACAGAAAATATATTTTATTTCGGTAGTGCTGGAACAGGGATTAAAAAAACCCAGATAATATAAACTTTTTTTTAAAAAAATGTATTAAAGGGCATCATTGCAGATTAAATTTTAGACCAGCGACTGGACGAAATCAATCTTATCGCGTCCTTGTGTGGTTTGACTCCAATGGTTCCAATACATTTGCGTGGGCGCAAACTGTATTTTCGCGTCAACCATTCATTACTCGATGCGACAATTACTCAAGGTTAAACCTTGTTTATTTGCATTCAAAGAAAATACTACACCAAAATGTGTGACTGCTACATGACAAAATTCATCAGCAGAAGACGGCATTCGCTATTTGAACTTAGGAAATAGGGATGAACAGTAAAAGTTCATAAAAAGTAAGTAACGCAGTATAGAGCTAGGGATTGTTTTCATAATTAATGCAAGGATATTATGAATAGTTTATAGCATGCATGGTAGTTAATTCATCTAAATAATTCGATCATTGCAAAGAATGAAACATATTGTGGCGATTATGGTTATGAATGTAGGTGGTATGACACTTAAGATGATGGTTGCGTATGTATCAAGGGAGATGATTTAGCCAGTTTTATCGCTAAATATCCGTCGTCTACTACTTCTTGCAAAATGCAATCGGCAATATGTAAAGATCTTGGGAAGTAGTATAAACTGGAATTTATTTGTCGATAATGAGGACGAAAAATACATTTCATTAATCCCAACATTAACCTTAGTCTCAAATGTTTGTTGAGAATACCATGACTAGATCGAGGGCGAAAGTCTAAATTTGATTTCGAGTTGTAGAGGTGGTGGTTAAGAAGCAATGTCGCACGCGATAATGAAAACAAATATAAGCAATGCATCGAAACAGTAAAAATGTTATGATTCGCATGTCAAAGTAAATGCTAAAATCGATATAAACAATCAGCTATTATTGGTTTCTTAAAATAGGCTTTCAATTCTTTTAGTAATGTACTAATTCTATACGGAAGAAGTACTTTGACGGATGATTCAAGATTTTGACATCGGAAATCTGCAAGTTAAGATTGATTTAGAAATAGCTGATAATTTGTAGACACTGGTTGATTTATGGTTCTCCACTAATTCTCTTTTTCGTAAATCTCTCTCTCTCTCTTTCTCTCTCTCTCTCTCTCTCTCTCTCTCTCTCTGAATCGTTCTATGAAACAGCTTTTATGTCATGCTTTGATACAAAGCACGATAGAATATTCCTTAATAGTTTTTACTACAATGTGTCACGTAAGCTTTGCTCCACATTGGCTTCATAGAGAAGGCTTCGTAGAAATTAAGAGAAGCTGTACCCGAGATGATTTCGATTGTGTCGCTTGAAAGCTTCTTTTCCGATTTAGGTTGCTGAACCGTTTACAACAATTTGCTGCAAGGCGTTATCATGCTGCAGTAGTTCAAACAATTTAGCGGCATTCGCCTTAGGTGCGTTGAACTGGCTTTCTTCTGAAGGAGAAATTGTCAAGGAAATATTACATTCACAAGAGGTCTTCAGTCACATGTACACTGTCTGCTTCTTTCACGTGATTCTATCTTGTGCAAATCTTTTGCCAGTATTGAATTGAATAATTCATGTTAATAGTATATGTGTTAATATAAGCGAGAGTTGTAGTGCTATTATTATTATTATTATTATTATTATTATTATTATTATTATTATTATTATTATTATTATTATTATAAAAACTATCCAGTTATGCAACACGCGCAATACAAAGCTTTGTCTCACAGATTGTGCAATTCTGTTCAATACTTTAAGGATCTCTACGATCATATTACTTACATTAATCGTCGTCGGCCTATCTCTCGTATCCGAGAATTTCAGTTACCTCTCCCTTCAGTGTTTGGATCGCGGGTGGCTTCTCAGACCAATCTGAGCATGAAATTTGGGTGGGCAGATAAGACAAGCAATACTTGGCAAGGGACGGGGTTGTTCAGTACAATTTTTCTTGCTTGCCTTTTGATCTCCACCAGTCTTTTTTCTGCTTCGTATCATTTGGTACAGTGTATGATAGATTGACGCCACAGGCACCGATCCAGAGCTCTTGTTTCCCATATGTGAAGATCAAATTCGGTGTTTTTTAGGGTGGACTTGAGTTGGTCCTTGTATCGCTGTCGGGAGCGGCCGATAGATCTTTTTCCTGTGGCCAGCTCCGAGTACAGGGTTTGTCGAGGGAGCCTGTTTTCATCCACTCTGAGGATGTGTCCCAACCAACGGAGTCTGTGCCTCATGGTGGTGGCCTCATTATTGCAACTATTTGGTCTCTTAAGAACGCTTGTGTTGGTTACATAGTCATACGATTTGATGTTCAGTATAGCTCGAAGTTTTTGTTGGTGGAGTTTTTCGAGTTTAATGAGATCACTTTGGTACATAGTCCAGGTCTCATACCCCTCCAAAAGCGTAGGGATGACAATCGCGTGGTATACCATAAGTTTAGTTTTTATTTGGAGACGCACTTCGTCAGTTTACCGAAAGCTCCATAGAAAGCCGAATTGGCCTTACCTATTTCATTCTCAATTGAGCACTTTTCCGATATTATGCTACTGAGATATGGAAAATGACCTACTTGCTCAAGAGGAGGGTCGTTTATGTGAATACTTATGTCCTGAAAGGTGGTGTGTGATACTGGTTGTACTAACACTTTTGTCTTACCGATATTAACAGAGAGTCCGAAGCGATGGTAGGCTACTGTGAAGTTGTTTACGGATCTCTAGATGTCTTCCTTGGAATGGATTATGTTGTCATCTGCATATTGGAGCTCTGTGATGTGTTGGAATTTCACAAGGCTTTGAGATTTTAGTCTAGCAGGGTTGAAAGTCCCCCATCATAGCGGTACCTAATGTCCACACCCGGGGGGGGGAAGTTTGTGCAACATTGCAGCAAGATATAAGGAAAACAGAGTAGGTGCCTTGTTTTAGTCTACAGGTAACTGGAAACTATTTTGTTTCCTTGCCCTGATGCGATGGATATCCTGACATGCAGTGCCTGGATGCGTTCTACAAAGTGGATTGAGTAACCAAATTGTTTGAGAACTTTCCACATTTACATCCCTTGGAATGCTATTGAAGGCTTTTTATAGGTTATAAATTTTTTTATATAGGTTATAAAATACAAGAAAGAGGGGTTTCTGTTGTTCCCTGCATTTCTACTGCAGCTGTCTAGCACATAAAATCATATCTATTGTCCCCGAGAGGCACGGAAGCCGCACTGGGTTTCTGGGAGGACTGATTCCGTGGCTTTCAGCAAGCGATTCAGTAGTATGCGGGCAAAGATTTTTCCAATTATGGTCAAAAGAGCAATACCACGGTAATTACCGCATGATTTTCGGTCATCCTTTTTTAAGATAGTTACTATTACTGCGTCTTTCAGATCCTTTGGTACTTGACGTTCTTCCCACATCTTAAGAATGAGAGTGAATAGTGTTGTTTTCAGATGTTGTCCACCATGGTGGATAAGTTCGGAAGTGATTTTATTAGGCCCGAGGACTTTATTTCCTTTCATTTGCTCCATCGCAATCTGAAATTCTTGAAAGGATGGTGGTGCATTCATCCATAATTTCGCTGGATACTGTGGGGCTATTTTAAGAAAGTCCTCATCTGCGGCAAATTCTTTATTGAATAGAGTGGCAAAATGCTCCTTCCAACGACCCAGAATTTATTGTGGATCGTTGAAGATAGTAGCATTGTCAGCTGCAAGGAATGATCCGGTTGAGGATCTAATAGGACCAAAAATTTGTTTTACACCGGCATGGAAATTTCCAAGGTAGCGGGTTTCTGGAAAACCCTTCAATTCTAAAGCTTTTAACTGCCACCATTTGTTTTCTAGTGCCTGTAATCTTGATTAGCACTGTTTTTTGCAGTTTCTGTAGATGTTGGTCTTATGCTGACTTCGAGGGTCTTGTTCATGAGCTTGAAAGAATATATTAATTTCAGCACAGTTTTCATCAAACCAGTCTTGATTTTTCATTTTCTATACACCGACTGTGACTTTTACTGATTCATTAATGACCTTACTGACTGACAACCATTCTTCTTCAAAGAATTGGTCGGGTTTATACAAAGGCGTTGTTCGATGGTGTGCTGGTATTTTGTTTTTACCTCTGTTAAGTAAAATTTTGGGAGATTATATTTTTTTCCAAGGTTGCTGTTTTAAGTCAAATTTGGGCTCCTTTCTGGTGGTATATTTAGCACATGTGATTACCAGACGGTGATCAGTCCAACAGTCATCTACACTTAGTGATGGTTTAGTAATGTGGATATCCTTTTTATCTTTCTGACAGACGATCTCAGCATTAGTACCTTCTAGACTATATCGTCTAGAAGGTACTAATGCTGAGATCGAGGATGGTCTTAAATCTATTTGGGAACAATCTAGAACAGGATCGGTCGTATGGTGTACATGGTGGAAAGACCACATTCCACGCATAAGAAATACTTGGACCAGATATGCAAACTCACTTTGAACAAGTTAAGTGAAACTGCGCCAGAAGATACGTAGGACCTACTGTAACGCATTTAACATAGAGTCCCCTAAAACTAGTGCCGAAATACGTTGTTTCGGCAGAAAAAGGAAACTGAGGGACTCCTTGGAGGTCAACTCAAGAAAGAAAAACTATATTTCGGGGAAATAAATATTCGGAGGGAGTGTTCTGGGGTAGTTAACACCCCTATATTTATGACAATATGGATTCGTTTCGTACTATGTAAACCATACATTTCTGCCTTCTAGCAGAGTACACATGGGTAGTTTAACCGCTCGCAGTGAACACCAGAACTATTTCACCTTAATATTGTGATTCCCTAAACAGGACCACAACAGCTATTTTAATAAACAGAATTGCCGAATCTGGGGCGATGATAATCCACAAGCTATGGTCGAAACTCATTACATCTTGAAAATATCATTGTTTGTTTCATCATGATGATCCAAGCATAACATTTAACAGTGAACGGTACAAAAAATATGTTTACCAACTTTTCCTACCTTAACTGGAAGGCATTAATTACGAACATGCGCTCCATCAGGATACAGCCACAAGCCGTACATGCGTGGTATTGAGAGAAACATTTGATAAATGAATAATTTAATGAAATAGATTTTTCAATAATCGTTCGTGCAATTGAATTATTTTCTTTTAAAATACTTAAAGTTCCATGTCTTCGCTGATAAACCAGACATAATAGACCACTTATAAGACAACATTCGACTAATTATTTTCGAAATGCAGCCTCAGTAAAAATGCGAAATTGATTAATTTCAAGAAATAAATCATATTGTGTTGCCAAGATAAAACAAAAATTAAATATGGCCAATTTCTAGCCATTCTCCATATTCATATGAATCTCAATATTTTTATTTTTCATGCCTCCTTTTTTTTTATTCCTGATAATAAACTTCTTGTATCAGTATTTACTTTCACCGATAACCTTTGTATGTTTGATCCCTCCTTCTGGATACTTTCCTTTAGTTTACTTGCAGCTGATAGATCTTTTGAAGGGATTCATACATATGAGAGATTTTCCTGTAATAAACGCCTATTGTATATATATATATATATATATATATATATATATATATATATATATATATATATATATATATATATATATATATATGGGGGTTTATCTGTTGTTATTCGTGTGTTGTTTTTCTTGAAGTAGAAAATGGATTTTTTTCTATTTTAAATTTCACCCTTTCACGCTATCTCTCTTGAGCCATCATGCTTGTGTCCTTTTCATTTCTTCCTCTTACCCTCTCTTTTTCTTCCTCACAGTTTTAAATGTCTAAACCATTCTCGGTCTTTCTCTTATTCTGTTCCTCTCTGCCTTTTTCATTACTATTTTTGGAGGTTTCTTCTTTTTTTCTATACATTTTTCCCCTTCCCTTTCTGGTTGATAAACCCTCCCGTTTCCATTCACGAACTCTTGGAAGATCTTGTATCTTTTTTAGTTTTTTCCCCTCTTTTATTTGTTTAATTTTTTGCATCTTTTGTTTTAATATGTATATATATGTATATATATATATATATATATATATATATATATATATATATGTTTGTGTATTTACTTTTGTAATTTTGTATTTTTCAAATTTTAAACTTTCAACTTTTATCAATAGTTTTTTCTCACTTCATTTCGTCCTTATTGTTTGAAACACTTTGACGCTCTTTGTTTTTTTCCTTCTGGTCCATGTCAGACTTTAATTATTATTATTGATTGTTAACCCTATCTAATTAACTCATATTTTAAGTTTTTTCTATAATTTTTAATTGAACAGCTTCTTTCCTTGAAATTATAGAAAGGATTTCGTTTGTCTTTTATTGCTCCTGTATGGCGAATCTAACACCCGAATATCTGTGTCGTGCACGATCCTTTGGGGCTAATACTACACCCCTTTAAAATATTTTAATGTGTATGAAATATATTTCATGCACAAGAAGTGTTGATACACGATCTCTTCGTGAACTTTTGTTTATTCAAGAATCCTGACTAGGATTACTTCTTTGGATTATTTCTTCAGTGCCTCTTTGGAATCTTTACAAACTTTGAAAACTACGTTCTGAATTATTCTACATGCGAGTCTACTGGATATTAACTTTTGTTCCATGTGATTTTATTTTGAAGTACACCTATCCCTGCTGGATATCTTCCAAAGAATTTTAGTTGTTTTACATGATTAACGTTCTTATATTTTTTCTTTTTCTTGTTATTTCCTTATTTTTCCGTACTTAATTTTATTTATAGTTTGTAATATATTATATTATACTCAACTATTCTTTGTGAAAAAGGCTTTATTTTTTAATTCTTTATATTGTCTAAAATAAAAAATGTTTACCCTTTTACCTTTTATTTTAAAGACTTTTTTTTTTAATTTGTATTTTTATTTAGTTTTTGTTTCTTTCTTGTTATTATTTTTTTTTACATTCATCATATTTTTCTCCCCCTCATTTTTACTATTTCTAATCTGAATGTTTTTGAATTCGGTGTTGTCGTTTAAACGAATAGTATAATACCGGCTATTTCCTCTTTTGTTGAGAAGAATTTAACTCAGAATTACCATGGCCTATAGAGGTTTCTCCCCTATTCCCCTTTCTATAACCTTAAATTCACTTGATAAATATAATAAAGTTCGTATATAAGTTTACTCTTTATTCTTTTAACTTATTCTAATTTTTGCTCCGCTTTATCGGGTAGTATTATATTTTTCTTGTCATTGAAAAATTATTTTTCAGCTTTACTTTATAATAATAATAATAATAATAATAATAATAATAATAATAATAATAATAATAATAATAATAATAATAATAAATGTCCAATGAATTCATATATACCTGTACTTATATTTGTTTTAAATTTTATTAGGGTTTTCTTTTTGATGGTCTGTGTGAAAACCCTAAATAAGACAAAATAAACTAAATATAATTATCTATGAATTTTTTTGCAAACTTAATAATAAAAAAAACCATCATAAGAAGGGGATTATAGAGGAGCTTCTATAGCATCTCTTTCTCTATGACGTTTTTTCTTATTGAACTTGCAAATAATCTCATATGAGTATATTATAAATACATCTTTGGTTTGGAATGTTTACTTCCGATATATATGCTCTGAAAATGTACATTCATTTTCATTGAGCTTAATTGATTGTGGCAGTTTGGAAAAATTATTGAACATGTACATTAAAAGTATATATTTCTATATAATCACATACATATATGTATATATGCATATGTGTAGGTATGTATGCATGTATGTGTGTATGTATATGTATGTGCATCTATGTATATGTATGTATGTGCATGTATGTATATATGTGTGTATGTATATATATATGTGTGTCTGTGTATATGCGTGTATATGAATTATGTGTATATGTATTATGTGTGTATGTATATGTATTTGGAGCTGAAGGATTCGTGCGAGCGTGTTTTAAAAACACACAGATGCTCTAGCGTCATATATAGCTTCTCCTAGTCTTATCATCCGCACGTGAAGGTCGCTAGTTCTGCTACGCTAACGGGGCTCTGGTGAATAGCCAGTATTCAGCCCTAGGAAACTGGATTCCCACTGTCTTGTGCGATAAGGTTTTTGAACCAAAGGTCAAGGGTGAGGTAACCCTGATAGAAACTCCCAGAAGAGCTTAAGCCCTGTTGACTGCGGCATTCATGACCCACCGGCGTGTAGATCCTGCTCTGGTGCCCAGCTACCTAAGTTCCAGTCATGGGTAAATAATATTAGCGGAGTAGAAGGAGCTCCTGCAAGCAATAATAATAGAAGAGAACAACTCTTACGAAAAATCTGCGATCAAAACAATTAATAGTCATCTTGCAATGGCTTGTCACTGGGTTATTGTTGCGGAGACTTAGAGAGTGGCACTCGTCTTGTACAAGCGATTGTCACTTTAATACAACGATGTATAAATGTTACTTGAGATCTATCTTTTATCTCTTATCTTTTTATATTTTATCTTTATTTGTCGTTTATTTCTATTGCAAGTCCTATGTCGATGGAGGAATGGCAACGTGTACAGACCTGACCAGTTGGAGGTACACAGTCACAAATCTGCACGAGGAGACAGGAACCATATCTTAACATCGTTGCTGTGCCGTCACATGACAGAGGCCAACTCCGGTGGGGGTCTCTGTGAAAGAGCAGCCCTATTCAGGAAGAGCACTGCTCACCCAATGTCTTGGGAAAGTGCTAGAAAAGGTGCACCAAAAATTGTCTGTCATACTATAACTGATTAGTCTCCTGGCTAACGGTGGTTCATGTAAACAAGAAGAAAACAAAAATGTATCTCCAAAAATGAGTAAAACTCAATTTATGCTGTTGGAATGTATGCACTCTTCTTGATAAAATGTCATCCAACCGCCCAGAGCGCAGAACAATGCTTTTCACTGCAGAATTATGGAGACTTGATATAGATATTGCTGCTCTATCAGAAACCCGTCTCGCGGGAGAAGATCAAATGACAGATATCATCAGGCTACACTTTCTTCTGGATTGGTAAACCAGAGTGTATCCGGAGAAATGGTGAAGTAGGTTTTACAATTAAAACATCCTTGGTTGATAGTATGGAATTTCCTTCCAGTATCTGTGACCGAATCATGAATTTTGTGTTACTCTCTCACAAAACGGATTTATCACTATTCTTTCGGTCTATGCACTAACCCTTCAAGCGAATGAAGATGACATCTTGTGTTTCTACGAGTCTCTGCGCTCCGTTGTTGCATCTACATCAATTAATGAAAAACTTGTTATTCTTGGCGATTTCAATGCCCGTGTTGGGAAAGACTATGAGACCTGGAGTGCTCTTGGCCGCTATGGTATCGGTACCATGAATGCAATTGGCCTTACGCTACAAGAGCTGTATTCAGAATTTAATATTCCTATCTGTAACACTTTTTTTCGCCGTAAACTGATGCACAAAGCTACTTGGATACATCCACTTTCAAAGCATGGGCACCTAATTGACTTCATCATAACTCGAAAATGCGACCTTCGAGATGCATATACTGTTGGTGTCATATACAATACTGAATGTGACACCGATCACAAGTTGGTGAGAGGAAAGTTTAATCTACGAATCTGTAAGAAAGTTCGTCATAGTGGCATTAAGATGCCTGGCCGTACTGATGTCGCCAAGCTAAAGTTGTCTGATGTTCAAAAGAATATGGTGAAAAATCTCGATAATCTTGCATTTTTTGGTACATGAGTGAATTTTAAGACTCAGGTTTATTCTGCTGGTGCTGAAGTTTTTGGCTTCAAGAGGGATAAGAACAAGGACTGGTTTGACGACAACAATCTGAAAATTAATCAGTTGCTGATGAATAAACATACAATTTATGAATCCTTACAACAATTAATTTGCGACAATAGAAAGAGGTCAAAGACGCATTGCAACGTGAGCTAAGAAAAATGAAAAATGAAAAACAAATGGTGGATGAATATAACGGAGCAGATCCAAAATGGGTTTTACAATAAATTCGAAGGAAGTTTTTGACTCCCGTACCAAGTATTTGGTTCTCCTACCTCTTAAATATATCCCCTGATGTCAAAAGATGATTCTGTTGTCATTAAAGATCCAGAAAATATCTTGAAAAGATGGCAAGAACACTTTACTGATATATTTCACAATTCCTCAGCAGTAGATGTTGATGCAAATGATAGCCTACCACAATGTGATATCATATTCAGAATGAATCGTTTGTCTAATCTGGGTGAGGTGTAGCTGGCTATCGCACAAATCAGCGGTGGCAAGGCACCTTGTTAGGATGGTGATCTGGTAGAACTTCTCAGGATTGGAGGTGTGAATATTGCTAATGCTATTCTTGGTTTTGTTGAGGAAATCTGGACCGGTGCTCCTGTTCCACAGGATTAGATTGATGGTGTCTTAGTGATCCTGTTTAAAGGAAAGAGATAGAAGAATGTTTGTGACCACTAATGTAGGATTACGCTTTTGGAAGCTGCGGGGAAAGTTATCGCACGACTTCTATTGAACAGGTTACTGGAGGATGTTTGTCCTAATGCTATTCCAGTGTCACAAAGTGGCTTTAGGTCTGGCAGATGAACTTTGGATATGATTTTTTCAGCCCGGCAAGTGCAGAATAAATGCATTGAACAACAGATAGCGCTGTATCAAGGGTTTGTGGATCTGACCAAAACATTTGACACTGTCAACAGGGATGTTCTCTGGTTGAGCTTAGGGAACGTAGGGTGTCCTCCAACCTTTGTTAGAATATTCAAGGAACTGCATAGGGGATGAAAGTTCGAGTCTCGTTTAACAGAAAATTGTTTGAGGAAATCCCAGTTGACAATGGTGTCAAACAAGGTGATATTCCTGCTCCTGCTCTTTTCTCTATATATTTTGCTGCTTTACTTGCTCATGCGTTTCGGGATTGTGATAAGGGTGTCATGTTAAAGTTTCGAACCAAAGGTCGCATTTTTAATCTTTGCAGATTTAATGTTAGAACCAAGCTGCAATGAGTTACTGTATGAAGACGATGCTGTTTTTTAGCTTTGTTGACTCCCGAACTGCCTTTGCTCTAAGGATCAGTCTGTCTAAAACAAAGGTGATGTTCACACTCCTGCACCGGGCCAGTCATACGTGGAGTCGAACATCATGGTTTGTGGTGATAGACTAGTAGTTGATTCGTTTGTCTACCTTGGTAGTTCTCTGTCGTGGGGTGGCTCTCTCGACACTGAAATCCGTAGACGACTTTAGAAGGCATCTGTAGTTTTTGTAATGTTGGAGAATAGAGTGTGGTCTGATCATGGCATCACAGACAGGACTAGGATCTGCGTTTATAAGACCTGTGTGCTAACCACACTGCTGTATTCATCGGCGATATGGACATTGCATCAAAAGCACATTAAATGACTTGAACGATTTCACCAAAAATGTTGAGGCGTATCTTAAACATACAGTGGCAAACACAAGTACCCTATGCTGAAGTCCGTGTGAGAGCACGTTGCTCTAGTGTTGAGCCCCTTGTAATCAGATCTCACATGCGTTGGGTGGGCCACTTGGTTCGAATGAAAGATTGTAGGCTGACAAACAAATTTTTTACGGGGAGCTGGAAAATGGCAAGCGCCCTTAACACAAGTCTAGGAAGAGGTTCAGGGATTCTACAAATAATAATTTGAAAGTCTTACAAAGCGACATCGACACATGGGAAGAACTTACTCTGCAAAGGCCGAAGTGACGAAAGCTTGTACGTAAAAATTGTGATGCTTTAGAGAAAAGAAAGCGGGCCCACAGCAATCTGAAACGAGAGCTTCGCAAAGGTTTAATTGATGGTCTTAAACATGGCACACAAAGCTGAAAATGCGACACTTGTGAACGAGTGCTTTTGTCAAAAGCTGGCTACGTCAACCACCTTAAGTCGCAAAAAACTCCTATTCAGGTCAACTTTGCACCTTTTAGTCCGAACCAAACGATCTGTTTATTATGCAGCAAAGTTTGCAATTCTACTGCTGGTTTGAGAAGATATGTGATTGTTTATAGGAATACCCTTCGACCTTCGGAGGAAAACTCAGTGGAAATTGCTAAATCTGTATGCCATATCTTCTTCAAAGGTGTGCAAATCTGCAGCAGAAGTGCAGAGTCATCTGAGATAGCATCGACGACGAGATTGGGAGAACTCAGTATTACGACGATCATCTGGAAATATGCAGCAAACATCATATGTATGTATAAAAATGACAGTCTTCAGTGGCATGTCTGTGTGAGGGTGTGCAAGTCGCTGGCAGGACTAAAAAGTCATTTTCGTGCCCATAAATATTCAGTAACTGAGGGAGTGGCACTCATCTGACAAGACGCTGCAATCATCATATATATATATATATATATATATATATATATATATATATATATATATATATAAAAGTGAACGTGTCTCTGTGTGTGTCTCTGTGTGTCTGTGTACATTTCCCTACGCAATAACTCTGTCAATTGTTAGTCTACAGGCTCGAAAATTCAAATACAGGGTACTGAGATTTGGGAAAATCGATGTGATCGGTTTTTGGCCAGAAATCTGGCGATTAAGGGGTCAAATTTCAACGATTAGACCTTTGAGAACTCTACCAAATTCCTCCAACAATTTTGGGTCTAAACACTGGAAATTTTAGATATAGGTTCATTGGGAATGGATCTAACTTAATAACTCGATTTGAGCCCAAAACAATAAATTTTAAGGGGTCATAATATGGGTCAAAGTTTAAAAAAATTGACCTCTGCGGTCTCTTCCAAATTATTCAGACAATTTCTGGTCTAAATATTTGAAATTTTACATAAAGGATATTCAGAGATAGGGCAAGCTTTGTCATCAATTTAGGTCGAAAATATTTAGTTACCAATATATAAATGTATGTATGTATGTATGTATGTATGTATGTATGTATGTATGTATGTATGTTAGCATGTCTGACTTAAACTTTCAATAGAGGCGACGGATTTTACAAGGATCAGTATCGTTTTAAAGTTCGACCTTTCATACGACAACTATCGAAAAATTGACTAAAAACATTAATATCTTCTCCTTCAACTGGGCACTTTTCTACAGGGGGGGGGCGATATTTTTAAAACTTATCCTCTCCTTTAGATTATCTAGCATTAATTTAAAAAAAATTGTCGCTTCCGGTTTGGCGTTGGTCGTAACAGCATAAACGTTAGGTTTTACCCCGTTCTTTTCCTCCTTTGCGGTACGGGTTCGAGCCTGCTTTCCTACTACCACTTTTATTTTTGCTCAACATACACATCCAAACAACCGGGAAACGCCGGACTGAAATGCTAGTATATATATATATATATATATATATATATATATATATATATATATATATATATATATAATGTAAGCGGACTTGCAAGGCCACATGGGAGACAACCAAGCAAAAAACCTTAAGCAATATTCATCTCAAAGCAGCAAATGTGAAACTCGCCTGCCAGGACACTATATGTATATATGCATGCAGATTTAGGCATATTTTATTGGTTTGAAAATGTAGGTCCTTTTTTTTACCTTTTCATAAAATCTTTATATATATATATATATATATATATATATATATATATATATATATAGCCGAGGTTTGAATCTAAGACGATCGTGTTGACAGTCGGCAGTTCCACCCATTGGCCCACAGGATCGGTGCCCGCAAATAACGTCGACAAATATCTATTTTAAACAAATATTCGTCCACCACTTTATATATATAGATATATATACTCATATGGATATATATATATGGATATCTATTATATATATAAATCCGTAATCCTGTCTGTTTGTTCACAATTTGATTAATATATACAAAACTTCCTGCTGAAAACGGTTATCTATATAAATCTTATTTACTATAAGATTTTCTATATAAATAAATAGCATCACGATCAATATATATATATATATATATATATATATATATATATATATATATATATATATATATATATATATATACATACACACTATATTGAAGGCAATGTACATAATAGAACTGATCTAATTTGCATATTATATTAAAGAAAATCTTTTTAAATAATTCGCTCAATTAAAATTACTGATTATAGTAATGTCATTGATGTAATTGTTCTATTTAAAAGTATTATTTAAAGTTAATTTATTTAAATTATTTTAATTCAAGTTATTTTGTACTATTTGCTAAACTGGCATATTTTAAGTAATTTTCGCTGATATTTCACTTCCGGTTATGAACGGATATAGTTTTTAACCAAATCGAGAGATATGGTGATAAAATGATTTGTTTTAATAATTTATTTTCTATAAATGTAAAAGTTACAAATATTGATAAAAAAATAAATAATTAGGCTAAGGATGATTTTATTTTTCGACGAAATATTTTAAATCGTTAGCCCTCTATTAAAGTCTCGGCTATAAATGTCGATTCATTGTAACGTTTACCAAAAGGTTAAAATTTATTTCCTACGGACGATTTTAAAATCATTTTTCAACTATTCACTTGACTGTCTGAATTTTATTATCGTTTCCATAATACTTTGAAAAAGAAACAAGGTAAATGCTTTTTATATCAGATATATTCCTACGCGTTTTTTTTTTTTTTTTTTTTTTTTCACTTTTTTTCTTCGATTTTCTTTTGAGAAAGATCTTATGTTTTCCTGTCTGGGTAATTGATTTAGTTGATAATATATATTTGTGTGGGGGAGTTTCGACGTAATTATGGGTTTTTTTTCGGGGGGAGGGGGGTGTCGCTTTATGTCTTAGCGTCACTCAAAGAAAAATAATTGCAGAAGTACAAAAATGCGGGTGCTTTTATCTGTTTAGTACTTCTGCAGTTTACGAACCGTGCTATTTTTTAGATATGATTTACAAGTGTAATTCAATTTTTGCCGTATCTTTTGTTTATTAAATTTTTATGTGAAAGTCCTTCCTTTATTAAAAATGGGGTACTTTTTATATACACAACCAAGCATAGTTTATTCGCAAAAATCCTAATTTACATTTTTGGGAGCAACACAAACTGAAAACGGACCTGTACCTTTTTTCTACGTAATGTAAAACTTTCGTTTACATTTTTACCAGTGGTACAAGAAATGTCGTTTACCCAGAAGTTTTGGTTTCGAACCTGTAATTACATAAATATTAAAAGAATGCCAATTAGTATTGTGTAATACAAATATATCCGTAGCAAAGCTCGGGTAAATCGGCTAGTATATATATATATATATATATATATATATATA
>NC_136493.1:73580524-73630524 GCF_053919585.1 Euprymna scolopes | reverse complement strand
TTATTCATTAAAATATATATATATTATTCATTAAAATATATATATATTATTCATTAAAATATATATATATTATTCATTAAAATATATATATATTATTCATTAAAATATATATATATTATTCATTAATATATATATATATTATTCATTAAAATATATATATATTATTCATTAAAATATATATATATTATTCATTAAAATATATATATATATTATTCATTAAAATATATATATATATTATTCATTAAAATATATATATATATTATTCATTAAAATATATATATATTATTCATTAAAATATATATATATTATTCATTAAAATATATATATATATTATTCACTAAAATATATATATATATTATTCATTAAAATATATATATATATTATTCATTAAAATATATATATATATATATTATTCATTAAAATATATATATATATTATTCATTAAAATATATATATATTATTCATTAAAATATATATATATATATATTATTCATTAAAATATATATATATATTATTCATTGATATATATATATATTATTCATTAAAATATATATATTATTCATTAAAATATATATATATATTATTCATTAAAATATATATATATTATTCATTAAAATATATATATATATTATTCATTAAAATATATATATATTATTCATTTATATATATATATATTATTCATTAAAATATATATATATATATATTATTCATTAAAATATATATATATATTATTCATTAAGACACACATATATATATACTAGCAGGGGTTGCCCGGCGTTGCCTGGGTGATCGGCCCCCTTCCCACTCCGAGGGGTAACAAAAAAAGTCACCCCTCTGGATTTACATGCTTGGTGCCGGCCTCCCCCCTTCAGGGAGAGATAATCCCCAACCCCACCTTCAGGGAGGAGGGTGCCTGGAGGCTTCTCCCCCCCCTCAAAGAAAAAAGTCACCTCCTCCTGGCCTCTTCGCCCCCCCACCCTTGGGGGGGACACCGGCTCCCTCCTTTGGGGGGAGAAACTCCCAAGCTCCCCCCTTTCGGGTGAGAAAATGCCAGGCTTCCCCTTTTCGTTATAAAGATGGCCGGCCAGCTGAAAAAATGACGTCATCGCCGAGTTCCCAACAAGCAAGATATGTGGAACTCTTAGACTGTCAATAATGAACAGTAATTTTTACAGACAGCGTTACAAAACTTCCAAATTGGATTGAAATAAAGAACACGATGATTTATACCGAAACTCATCTAATATTAATAATAAAAAATAAAAAAAACACAAGTTGTTTGTTTAAGTATTATAAGCAATTGAATATTTCGTTGTATTATAGATTTTAAAGATTAGAATGCGTTCTTTAATTACTTATAAATTACATTTTAAAAAAGTGAAGGAACACGATTTGATTTGTAGTAAACTTGAAGTTTATTTAACATAATAAAATGAAAATTATGCATGTAAGATTATGAATATTTGAAGCAGAACACAAGCAAAACATTTGATATGAGTTAAGACAATAAACAAATATTAAAATTAAACTATTTTTTTAATCAAAATGAATTTTTTTAATCAAAATGAATTTTTTTAAATCAAAATGAATGTTTTTTAATCGAAATGAACAATATTTTTTTAAAATCCAAATGAATATTTTTTTAATCCAAATGAATATTTTTTAATCAAAATGAATTACAATATTTTTAAATACAAATAAACCACAATATTTTTTCAAAATCAAAAACAATATTTTTATATATATATATATATATTTTTTTATTACTGTACACATAGATTCGAAAAAGTTGCCAAAAACAAATATATAACAAATGAATGTTATCAAAGGCAAGATAAGTTACTTTTCTACCAAACTGGATATATTTTTCGTATTTTTATTCAATGTAACATGTTTATTCAGCTCGAAAACCATACAGTGTTTACCGATGTATTGGAAAATTCAAGATGGCGTCTGACTCCCTCTTTAACACGGTAAGTTTGAGAAAAGGTGTTATAAATAAAAAACTGAATAAAATACTGTTATAAACTCGCTCAATATATGTTACCGTGACATAGGTTAACATATATTCGGCGGGTTTTTAATAGTATTTTTTCTAGTTTTTTATTTATAACACCTTTTCCCATACTTACCGTGTTAAAGAGGGAGTGAGGCGCCATCTTGAATTTTCCAATACATCGGTAAACACTGTATTGTTTTCGAGCTGAATAAACATGTTACATTGAATAAAAACACGAAACATATATCCAGTATGGTAGAAAAGTAACTTATCTTGCCTTTGATAACATTTATTTGTTATATATTTGTTTTTGACAACTTTTTCGAATCTATGTGTACAGTAATACAAACCCGTTTTTCGAGCTGAATAAACATGTTACATTGAATAAAAACACAAAAAATATATCCAGTTTGGTAGAAAAGTAACTTATCTTGCCTTTGATAACATTTATTTGTTATATATTTGTTTTTTGACAACTTTTTCGAATCTATGCGTACATATATATAAAAATAAGTATTTTTAAATTTTATCTTTCTAGCTTTAAAAAAAAGTTTTAAAATTTTATCAGCCGGCATAATTTATTTTTAAATATTGAAAAATTTCAGGAAAATTAATTTTTGCTAGATTTTTAAAACATGTGTGTCAACAGCTTAAAAAAATCGTCTCTTCAAAAGAACATGTTTTAAAGAGTGTGTGTGCGTGTGTGCGCGTGTGCTGGGTAGTAGTAGTAGTACTAATAATCTCTCCAGCCTTTGTTTTCGTGTTGTGTGTACGTGTGTGCGGCTAGCGCCAGAATGGCGGACGTGGTGTCGGAGGTTGGATTGTGATTGCTGGTGTAAGTTTCGTATTTTTGTAATTTGTAAATGGCAAGTTAGAAAAAAAATAAACCCTTCCAAGATGGACAATAAATAAGACCATAATATTTTATGGTAAATTTAAGAGCCTATGAACCATAGTTTTTTAGGAGATGTGATTAATGGATTAACCAATCAGAAATCGTCTGTGGCACACACATCTCTGTTTTTATAGATATACTAGCAATCGGTGCCCGGCGTTGCCCAGGTGTTTTGAAGTGTATGCTGAGGAAAAAAAAGGTCAATTTTTTTTAAACTTTGACCCCTATTATGACCTCTTAACATTTATTGTTTAGGGATCAAGTAAAGTTAATAAGTTAGATCCATGTCCAAGGAATCTATATATAAAATATCACGTGTTCAGACCTTAAATTGTAGGAGAAGTTTGGTAGAGTTCTCAAAGGTCTAATTGTTGAATATTGACCACTTAATCGACAAATTTCTGTCGAAAACCTATCACATCGATTTTCCCAAATCTCAGTACCCTGTATATCAAATTTCGAATCTGTAGGCTTAAAATTGACAGAGTTTTAGCGTAGGGAAATGCACACAGACGCACAGACACACACAGACACACACATACACTATCACTTATACATATATATATATATAAACATAAACATCATATATATAAGGATAATAGTACGCCATATATATAACAAAAGACCATTATTTACTGAAGTGAAAGGAAAACTCGGGGGAACTTTACCCAGAAATAAATCTATATTTTTTCGTGTGTAATGATAGTCTGGTACTTATACAGTTTTGTGACGACATTAAAAAATGGAAATTTTGAAAAAAAAAATTTATTGTACGTAACTGTTATAGACTGAAGTTCTCCGAAAAAAAATTTCACTTCATTTGATCAAGTAGTTTTTTTTTTTTTACAGCGAAAAACAATGATTTATCACGGCTACGTCAACGTGGCCATTTTGGAAATTTTATTGCAGGCCCAGGAATTCCCCAAGGGCAGGTAACTGCCGTACATAGCAGAATACCTCCATTTTAGGCCAATCTAGCCCTTTTTTCCCCCACCAGAATGAGATTTTTTTTTTTTTTTTGCGAAGACAGATGCCATTTTTGGGCTGTTTGTTTTGTTTTTTTTTAATTTGTAACAGAAGTAAATAAACGAAGTTTCGAAGTTATCCATGCGTGTCCAACTGAGCATGTTTCGAAAATAATCTTGTATAAAAATTCTTCAATTCTTTGCATTCTTCAATTTCTTTGCATATTCAATAGTATTCTTATTTTAAAAAAAAAAAAAACGCAAAAAAATTGCAGATTTAAAAAAAAAAAGAAAAAAAAACGTAAAAAAATTGCAGATGTGTTGTGCGCATCTCAATATGGCGAGAAAAAAAAGGCTAGATTGAGAAATTTGGCCTAAAATGGAGGTATTCTGCTAGGTACATTTCCAAAATGGCCACGTTGACGTCGTCGTGATAAATAATTGTTTTTGGCTGTAAGAAGAAAACTACTTGATCAAATGTAGTGAAATTTTTTTTCGGAAAACTTCAGTCTATAGCAGTTACGTACAATAAAACTTTTTTTCAATATTTCCATTTTTTAATGTCGTCACTAAACTGTATAAGTATCGATAGTCTTATCAACACCCCTTTTTTCTATTTATTTATAAAGAAAATACAACTTTATATAAATTCCCTATTAGTTTTTTTTTCGGTTCTCTTATACGATGATCATCTTTATTTAACTATTACGTGTAATTATATTCATACAGATAATCTATATGAATTATATTTGCGTAATATTTGCGTAGAAATGAAGAAAATCAAATTTACTGTGTATTTATCGTGTTGCCATAACAACGTGACGTAGCCAAGGACGGTAGTGGACGTGAGTGTGTGTGCGTGTGTGCGCGTGTTTTCGTGCTGTATTGTTTCGTATCTTATCAACTTCTTCGAATCTATGTGTACAGTAATACAAACCCGTTTTTCGAGCTGAATAAATGTGTTACATTGAATAAAAACACGAAAAATATATCCAGTTTGGTAGAAAAGTAACTTATCTTGCCTTTGATAACATTTATTTGTTATATACAAACCCGAAATGAAAAGACCACGAGGGAACGCGCGTTTTACATAAAAATAAGTATTTTTAAATTTTATCTTTCTAGCTTTAAAAAAAGTTTAAAAATTTTATCAGCCGGCATAATTTATTTTTAAATATTGAAAAATTTCAGGAAAATTATTTTTTGCTAGATTTTCAAAACATTGTTTTCGTGTTGTGTACGTGTCTGCGGCTAGCAGAATGGCGGCCGTGGATGTCGTAGGTTGGATTGTAAGATTGTGTAAGATTCGTATTTTTTTAATTTGTAAATAAACAAGTTAGAAAAAAATTAAACCCTTCCAAGATGGACAATAAATAAGACCATAATATTTTATGGTAAAATTAAGAGCCTACGAACCATAGTTTTTTAGGAGATGTGATTATTGGATTAACCAATCAGAAATCGTCTGTGGCACACACATCTCTGTTTTTATAGATATATAGAAGATAGAAGATAGATATAGATAGATAGATAGATAGATAGATAGATATAGATTATTCATTAAGATATATATATATATTATTCATTAAGACATATATATATTATTCATTAAAACATATATATATATATTATTCATTAAAACATATATATATATATATTATTCATTAAGGCAAATATATATATATATATTATTCATTAAGGCAAATATATATATATATATTATACATTAAGGCAAATATATATATATATATATATATATATATAAATCAAGAGGGGAATATTCCAAGGTGACAGCTTATCTCCCTTACTCTTCTGTATGGCAATAGACCCACTAAGCAAGCTCCTGAATAAAAATCCGAGCGCCTACAATTTGAGTCAGGGACGCCATCGAGATCCAAGCAAGAGAATAAACCATCTGCTCTTCATGGATGATCTTAAGCTCTATGCTAGCTCTGACACCGATCTGCACCAGCTTCTGCAGGTAGTACACACATTCTCCAATGACATCAGAATGAAGTTTGGCCTGGATAAATGTGCCAAATGTACACTCAGAGCTGGGAAGAAGACCCACACAGAAAATATGCAGCTTAATGAAAACATCAACATCAGGGGTCTAGAAGAACATGAGCCTTATAAGTACCTTGGCATTGAGGAAAACGAGAACATACAACATGCCAAGATGAGGGAGAAGATTAGTAAAGAATATGTACGCCGTGTGAAGAAAATATGCAAAACCCAGCTCACCAATAAAAATAAAATTACTGCCATCAACCAGCTTGTTATGCCAGTAATGACATATATATATATATATATATATATATATATATATATATATATATATATATATATTATTCATTAAGGCAAATATATATATATTATTCATTAAGGCAAATATATATATATTATTCATTAAGGCAAATATATATATATATTATTCATTAAGGCAAATATATATATATTATTCATTAAGGCAAATATATATATATATATTATTCATTAAGGCAAATATATATATATATATATTATTCATTAAGGCAAATATATATATATATTATTCATTAAGGCATATATATATATATATATATTATTCATTAAGGCATATATATATATATATTATTCATTAAGGCAAATATATATATATATTATTCATTAAGGCAAATATATATATATATTATTCATTAAGGCAAATATATATATATTATTTATTAAGGCAAATATATATATATATATTATTCATTAAGGCAAATATATATATATATTATTCATTAAGGCTAATATATATATATTATTCATTAAGGCAAATATATATATATATATATATATATATATTATTCATTAAGGCAAATATATATATATTATTCATTAAGGCATATATATATATATATTATTCATTAAGGCAAATATATATATATATTATTCATTAAGGCATATATATATATTATTCATTAAGGCAAATATATATATATATTATTCATTAAGGAATATATATATATATATATTATTCATTAAGGCAAATATATATATATATTATTCATTAAGGCAAATATATATATATATTATTCATTAAGGCAAATATATATATATATTATTCATTAAGGCAAATATATATATATATATGTATTATTCATTAAGGCAAATTTATATATATTATTCATTAAGGCAAATATATATATATTATTCATTAAGGAAAATATATATATATATATTATTCATTAAGGCAAATATATATACATATATTATTCATTAAGGCAAATATATATATATATTATTCATTAAGGCATATATATATATTATTCATTAAGGCAAATATATATATATATTATTCATTAAGGCAAATATATATATATATTATTCATTTAGGCAAATATATATATATATATATATATATTATTTATTAAGGCAAATATATATATATTATTTATTAAGGCAAATATATATATATTATTTATTAAGGCAAATATATATATATTATTCATTAAGGCAAATATATATATATTATTCATTAAGGCATATATATATATTATTCATTAAGGCAAATATATATATATATATATTATTCATTAAGGCAAATATATATATATATTATTCATTAAGGCAAATATATATATATATATTATTCATTAAGGCAAATATATATATATATATATTATTCATTAAGGCTAATATATATATATATTATTCATTAAGGCAAATATATATATATATATATTATTCATTAAGGCAAATATATATATATATTATTCATTAAGGCATATATATATATATTATTCATTAAGGCAAATATATATATATATTATTCATTAAGGCATATATATATATTATTCATTAAGGCAAATATATATATATATTATTCATTAAGGCAAATATATATATATATTATTCATTAAGGCAAATATATATATATATATGTATTATTCATTAAGGCAAATATATATATATATATATATTATTCATTAAGGCAAATATATATATATATATTATTCATTAAGGCAAATATATATATATATATATATATATATTATTCATTAAGGCAAATATATATATATATATATTATTCATTAAGGCAAATATATATATATATCATCATTTAGGCATATATATATATATTATTCATTAAGGCATATATATATATTATTCATAAGGGCAAATATATATATATATATATATTATTCATTAAGGCAAATATATATATATATATTATTCATTAAGGCAAATATATATATATTATTCATTAAGGCAAATATATATATATTATTCATTAAGGCAAATATATATATATATTATTCATTAAGGCAAATATATATATATTATTCATTAAGGCAAATATATATATATATATTATTCATTAAGGCAAATATATATATATATATTATTCATTAAGGCAAATATATATATATATTATTCAAGGTAAATATGTATATATTATTCATTAAGGCATATATATATTATTCATTAAGGCATATATATATATATATATATATATAGTAATTTATAAAATATATATGGCGACTAAGCTACACTGAATATTCTGCGTTTCATCCACGCCATATATATTTTATAAATTACTAACTACCTCTACCTACGTATTGAGCACTTTTGAAGTAAATACTTAAAGTTTACGCATAAATCTATACTTTCGTATATTAAATTTATGTGAGTAAATGAAGTAGTTTTATATATATATATATATATATATATATATATATATATATATATATATATATATATATATATATATATATATAACGCTCCCTATCTTAGTTTGAGCATATTGGAAAGTGATATGCAAATTACCATTCGCGTATGAAGCGATGCTCTTTGTGTAAACAAATTGAGCTTAGGTATTTGGACAATGTCAAAAACATTATTAATTCACTGCGTGCATAGCAGCAGCCATCTAGCGGAACGGTTGGGCGATCGGGTTTCGATCTTGGCTTGGAGTTGCTTGTCTAGCCGCACTAATGAGCTGTTAAACAGCGAAACAGTACTGTATGTGGATGACTATATATATATATATATATATATATATATATATATATATATATAAATTAAAACCCGTGAACAGGACGCCCCATGTAATCCCTTCTGTTCCACCTTGCTTAGAATACGTTAGAAGAAAAGGGTGAGCTCAATGCATTAGAAGAAAAGAGCTTAGTGCGTTAGAAGAAATGAGTGAGCTCAATTCTATAAGAGAAGACTTATCTGGACAATATAAAGCTCAACAAGTATCATTGGAACTTATATAGGAGAACAATAGGAATGGTAAATGAATTCACAAAAACAATATATTGGTAAATATAGATTGGTTTATTTATTCAATAAGGGAATACAAACAATTAGTTGGGGGATAGAATGGACTCTTTATGCCAAGGCATTTCGAAGCCCAATGCTTCTCATCAGAAGAGTAGAGAAGAAGCTAGGTGGGATGCGGCGTCTAGCGTGGGATTCATTAGGAACGAAATAGATCAATTAAAATCATAGATGATATTGGGGGGAATTTTATCGAATTCTAAATAAAGGAGTAGCGTATTATATAGAGTGTAATGTAAAAAGGTGTATAGGGTGTTTATCATAGTCTTAAATGTATGTAGTATATGTTTTAAGGCATGAGGGAAGGTATAATGTGGATGAGGTTAATTCTATTTTATCGGTGTGTAAGATGTCTATTATCTATGCAGGGTCATTTTATTGACAGATGCAACCGAGACGACAACAGCACTATGAAGTGGTATATAATTTTGGGATGGGTATTATGGTGATGAATAAAGGCGAAAAGGGTAATGGGTGTATTCTAAGCAAGGTTGGACAAAAGGGATTACATGGGGCGTCATGTTCCAAGGTTTTAATTTAGTGAGGCGATGGAGGGTTCGGGGGTGAGTTAAGGGAGCAAGTTATGTGGTGAGTCTGGGTGGCTAGTTGTAAGGCTATAATATTCAATTTTAGAATACCAATATATGTTAGATAATGTGTATCAATAAATCTAGGGTTTAGTTGTTATTAGATGTACAGGGAGGGGCTAGAGTATGAGGCAGAGGTATAAAGATAGGGCAGAAAAGTTTGGAGGTGTACATATGACAAAAGAGAATTTAGAATGTGGATGAATGGCATGGTGTGATAATAGTGGGAAAATGTACTATTAATAGTGATAATAACAATGACAACAATAATAACAATGACAATACTACTACTGATTATAATAGTAATAATAATAGCGAAAAGGTAAATAAAATTAAGGGAAGAAGGTAAAGATAAGGTCGACATTAACACATGAAATAAGATTAAGGGATAAAGGGTGAAAAGTGAAAAGAAAAGGAAAGGGAAAAATAAAAAATAAAAAATAAAAAAGTAAAATAAAAAATAAAAAAATAAAAAGATAAAAAAACAAAAAGATAAAATAATAGAAATAAAGAAATAAATAACTAAGTTAAAAAATTTAGTTAAACAGGGGTAGGGTTGGATAACTTTTGCAGACATTTCCCTGTCATGGAGATTTGTATCCTCCGGAGTATTGTCTACTGAACTCACTGCCTTGCTGGCGAATCCCAATTAGCTATATATATATATATATATATATATATATATATATATATATATATATATATATATATATATATATTATTCTTTTGTGCCTCATTCTTGCATGCATGCACCCTAGTTATCCAACCCTGCCCCCGTTTAACTAAATTTGTCAACTTATTTATTTCTTTATTTCTATTATTTTATCTTTTTGTTCTCATATATATATATATATATATATATATATATATATATATATATATATATATATATATATATATATATATACTAGCACGCCGCCTGGCATTGCCCTGTCGTAAAATACGCTTAAATATGATATACAATACGCTTAAATATGATATAAAATACGCTTAAATATGATACTGTGATTAATGCAGATTTTGTATTCATTGTTATATTATACTGGACTCAATATATAGTAATGATTTAAAAAGTTCTTTTTTTTTTAATTACTCGTGCGCTACCACCGAGAATCGAAACCAAAACGTTTAGCTTACAATTTAATTATTCCTTTGACGTTAATACTTGATCTATGAAGACATGTTTGCTGCAAGGCTAAAAATTAAAACATGAACCAATAGCTATTATTACGTTATGCATGCATCTTTGTAACGCCGTTGTTCAACCTTCACCTGGCAAATTCCATTGTTTTAATTTTCTCACTTTTGAACCGCTTTTTTCCCGCTAAAACCTAAATATAAAATTTCGCATAGCGTTCGAATATCCTATATATTAAGTTTCATGTCTCTAGACTAGAGGAGTTTGATAAGCAAAGTTTTTTAAACAAATATATATATGCATGCATAGAAAGGGCTTTGTGTTTACTATAACCTTTTTACGCAAATATTACGTAAGTATAAATCATGTAGAATATCTGCATTAATATAATTAAACGTAATAGTTTAGTAAAGATAATCATCCAATAAAAAAAACGAATAACTAATACGGAATTAATTAAAATGAATGTTTAAAAGAATATGCAAATTATCTAGATCTTTTGCACATGAATGCAATTCCACGACCCATATATCACAAAGTTGTATTTTCTTTTTAAATAAATAGACAAAAACAGGGGCTTTATTATGAATATCAATACACAAAAACGCGCGTGCGCGCACACACACACACACACACACACACATATATATATATATATATATATATATATATATATATATATATATATATCTTAATGAATAAATGCGAAAGTTATTTTCATCCTAAATGGTGTTCCGCGGCATTTAAAGCCTCCGGTAAAAGTGCAGAACAATTGAGTAATCTTAAAATCATTAGCAAATGGCATATGCCAAACTCAGTTTTTATCTACCAACCTGTATATTTTTAACCTACTGAAATTGTTTCATTAAAAATTTCATTTAGTTCGAAAAGATATATAATGAAATGGTCGCTTGTCGCTTTACTGAGGAAGGGAACTTAATTCTTAAAAGTTAAAAAAATGATGTATCTAAACACTATCCTGAAGTCCAAGTTACGAACTTAGGGTTAGTTCTATGCCAATTGAGTTTTTACAACTTTCTAGAAATAAAGTCACTAATGGATAAACGACAAGCGACAATTTTCTTTTTAAGGAATATCAATCTCCCCAACATGTACATAGTTGATTGGAACAAAAATTAAAGTTGTCATAGTCTAAAAGTATTTTTCTTTTACTGCTTGAAGATAGAAAACATAAAGTATAGCATCAAAACAGATACTACACTTTAAAGTTAATTCTCCGTCTAAAAGTAAAAAGCTAATTAAATAAGTTAGACTCCGAGAAACATTATAGGTTGTTGAAAGAAAGAATTTTTGATGATAG
Source organism: Euprymna scolopes (assembly GCF_053919585.1). Lineage (NCBI taxonomy): Eukaryota > Metazoa > Mollusca > Cephalopoda > Sepiida > Sepiolidae > Euprymna > Euprymna scolopes. The sequence goes on along the minus strand of NC_136493.1, from coordinate 73,618,309 downwards.
CCTGTGAAAACTCCTAGTGAGTACAAATAATAATAGTGGTTTCACTTTCTACAGCAATGCCCACCAAGTCTCTTTCACACAAAATTATAATTCTCAGCACTAGTGTTTCTCGCTTTTGTAGCAGCATGAGTAGGAGTAGGAGTAGCATTATTATCATTATTATTATTATTATTAGTAGTAGTAGTAGTAGTAGTAGTAGTAGTAGTAGTAAATGTAAGAGTCGATATACGCATCCGTTATCTGAAGGAAATTTTTGATAAAACTGAAATTTTCACTTCGAACTATTTGAAATTTTCTGCTTATGTCTATTAAATCTGCGTGTGTTGACTCACCTGTCAGTGATGTGTTTATTGTAATGTATTACAATCTTAAACGAACGAGGATTCCTCTTAAAATTTATTGTATCTTACGTAATAACTCACAGAACTAACTCAACGTTCTGTGTTCTCTTTAGATAGGAGTTAGCAAACGGCAAACTTACAATAATTAATGCTACTAAACTTCTCGGTATTCAGACTGGAATCAAAGTACAAAATCTTTGTATATAATTAAGGTTTCCAATCATTTGGGGTCATCCTAAGCAGCATGTTCCTCCCCAGTGTAAATGTGGTATTGTGGTGACTGAGATAATTCTAGTTAAGAATAAGTTAAACAGTCTTATCATTTTTGGCCAACGATACCTATTTTCCCTGCACTTTTGCCTAATTTGTTTTAAATGTACTTTCTGCAAAAATAATTCAAAGTGTGATATTTATTCTCTTCTGTTCTCGAGCATTGACAAAGATCTTTCTAGACTGATGTAATTTTTATTTTTGCTCCAATCCAAAAAGCCTATTTTGGGCGGAACTAGATTTTCCCAACATTAAAAACCGATTTTGTGTCAAACATTTTTCCCGATGGAAAGTGAAGTAAATAAGCACGACTGAGTGAATTTACAAGAAATTGTAATAAGAAACACTTCAGATAATGATTGTGTCGGGTTACATAAAATAATTACCGACTCGATGTCGGTAACTGGTCTGGATGATCTTTATTCGGATTGCTTTTCTATAAACATTGAAAATTGTATAGCAAACATAAACGCCTATCCTGTCATATCCTTATGAATGGTCCATATGGTAGAATGGTTAAGGTGTTCTGAAATGAGCTGTGAGATTGGGGTTCAGTCCTGTGTCGAGTTGTACCAAAAACTCAAAAATGCTATTTGATGTCTCATTACTAAAAACCCAGTATAATAAAGTGAGTATTAAGGGTAAATGGAGTACCTATTTACTATGCCTCCCCACGGGACAGAGTTAGACACCAGGGTCGTTTTTTAACGTGGAGAAAAGGTACAAAAATAAAAATTGTCTCAGTCGTGAAGGATTTCTCCTCCACCGAAAGAGAACAAGAAATAGAAGTGCAGCATCTGAAGAACAGATACTACACTTTGATCTTGTCCCGAAGGAAGGGTAAATGGAGTAATACTCGAAAAGAACTGGCGCCATCACCGATATTTTAGTAGCTGACGAAAAAGGGGTGATTGAGTAGGCTTCAAGTTTGACTAATCAATTTAATTTACAAAACTAGCTTGTTCGCCTTTTGTAAGGAATAAACCCCAAGCTTCTATTACCATAGTTTTTTTATTTGTTGAGTTGTCTTGGCGTTTGCTCTTCTTTGTCAAATCCTCTGCCGGTAAAGTAGATGAATAAAAAATATTTGCTCTTCTTTGTTTACTTGTTTCGTCAAAGGGGGAAGGTCTTTTCAGGGTTTTTTTTATGTATTAGTTTGGAAAGAAAATGCTGACTTATTCCTCATTGGAATTTATTATATAAATGAGGGTTGTCTTTGAGTATGTGTGTGTGTATGTCAAACTAGAAGGAAAACAGAATGGAAAGGAAAGATGGACAGAGGAATAGAAAGTGACAGAGAGAAGTTTTAATATAAATATGTTACATTTATGCCACGGGAAACGCCAGGTAGAACTACTAGTAATGAATAAATTAACACATATTTTTATCAATAAATTAGGTTATCAATACTCCTTAATAATTAATGAAAATGACCATACGAATAATAAGAACAAAATAACGACCGCATAAAGGTAACTTCATACTCTCCCTGCGTAGTTTCATGTTATACACTGGGAAAAGGGCGATACAAAAACTTAGTAGCGAAATACTTGCATGTATTTGTACTCTCAAAAATAAATAAATAATAATAAAAAAAGAAATATGGTGAGCGATTTTATCATACAAAAGATACTATTATGTAAACATTATTGAACTCGATTCCATGGATTAATTAACAGCGTATGCAGGTATCAATCATTCCCTATAAGAATTGTTAAAGTTAATAACTTCAAACATGGTAAGATTATTCCTTTCTATTTAATCTGGAAACATATATAGCCCTTTTATATCTCACGTTCTTTTTTTTTTACTTTATATACATACCGGCTACGTTTCATCATGTTGCTATCGTTATTTAAAATTCGGAGAGATTGGATTAACCAGACGGAAGAAAGGAAAGTGGCGAGTTCTCATACATTTTGAAAGTGGTTAACGAGTTAAAATTTCTTGTTACTTCTGTATGTATTAAACACGTCTTTCTTTATTGGTGTTACCCACCTTTGTCTCTAAGTGTCTCTCCTTTTCTCTTTGAAGAACATATATAGTTGCACGTTTTTAGAGGTCCATGCATCTCTATATGAGGCTATGTCCGTTGGTCAGTCCGTTCCTCTTTTTTTTCTTCTTTTACTAAACATTTATCTATAGAATTGTTCTTATAGTTTTATTCTAAATTTATGAATTATCTATTCGAAAATGTAAAAATATAAGGTGATATATACATTTTAGTTTTAATGGTAGTTTAAAAGCAACAAATATTTATAATTTTATCATTAGTTTCAGTAATGGAAACTTTTTATTTTAAACAAAAACAAACAATTTATGGAAACATTTTTAGTATCGAAAAATAGGACCAAAACTTTCCATTCAGATACCCCCCAAAAGTACCGATTAATTGTGCTAACACTAATTTCTATGAGAGATTTCAAGTTTGAAATAGCATTTTTAAATGCGTCCATTTGTCACTATAAGGAACTCTGTTCGTTCGTTGGTTTGTCTGTCACGCCACAGTTTAAAACAAGAGTTATTGCCGAACACACAAACTGTATAGGTGTGTATCTTCAACTCATTTTATTCACCTCCTTCTTCCACTCCTGCTCCTCCGTCCCACCCCTATTTTTTTTTTTTTTTTTTTTTTTCGGACGTTGGGTAAACATGCGCGCATTAATGCAAGAATTTTCGCTTTAGGGTAAAGCTTTAAGCTTGAACGGTGATGCAAGCAATGAATAGGGGAGAAATATGAATCGGAAGAAGAAGGGGATAGCATCAGCTCGAAGTATTATCGCCTACTAATCCAGTCTGCTTTCTTTCCTCTGGGTTGGAAATAAACGGGCACTTCATTTTCACGTTTTTTTTTTCGGGGGCGGGGGAGGGAGCTTAAATTTATCGTTCTTTTTTTCCATTAAGATTTCCATTCGTCCGGTTAAAAGTAACCTTGGGTAAATTCATAAATGTATGTGCACACATAAACAGACGCACACGCACACATACATACACACATGGATACACGTATGGGTACGTAAGGATATATAAAAATATTACGTATGGGTACGTAAGGATGTATAAAAATATTACGTATGGGTACGTAAGGATGTATAAAAATATTACGTATGGGTACGTAAGGATGTATAAAAATATACTTCTAAATACGAAGACACACTTGTATTTTCTCTACATATAAACTATCTTATCTGTCTGTCATCCGCATGCGCGCGTGTGTGTGTGTGTGTGTAATAAAATAGAATGATAAAGTACTCCCACGAACGATTTAATCAAATGCCGAAATGAAGGAATATTTAAAAAAGTATCCAATATGATATACAGAAGATTATTATCTAAAATGCACCAAGTAGGGAACATCAGAAAAACTGGTTTCTCAACTATAGCTTATATATCATATAAATCTCACTTGTCTGTTTAAATCAATGTAGGTATGTATGTATATCTGCCTAAAACTTTTGACAGAGAGGACGGATTTTCACGAGATCGGTATTGTTTTGAAGATCGACCCTTCGGACGACAAATATCGAAAAACTTAAAAACATTAATTCCTTCATCCTTACCCACTTTTCTACAAGGAGGGGATCGCTTTTTTCGCCAATATTTTCGAAAGTCATTCCATCTTTTCGATTGACTAGCCTCCGCCACTTCCGCTTTGGCGATGGACGCAACGGCAAAGACGTCACTTTTTTACGTTCTTTTCCTCTTTTGCGGTACGGGTTCGAGTCTGCCTTCCTACGACCACATTTTTGCTCAACACACACCTCGTAACACACAGGCAACGCCGGGCACCTAGGCTAGTATATCTATAAAAAGTGAGAATGTCTGCGTGTGTGAGGACAATCCTCAAACGATTTTTGATCTAGGGGCATGAAATTTGGTATATACGGTATTCAGACATGTGGAAAAATTTTTGATCAGATTTCATCCGAACAAAAATGGTTACTAAGGGGACTAAATTGAAAAATTGGTATGTGGAGGTCATCGGATTTTTTTTTTTTTGCTAAATGTTTCACGAATGCGCATGCTTGAATCGTTAACATTATATATTGCTTATGTTAAGAATAAATAAGTTTAAAAACACTTCCTAAAGATGATGTCAAGTTTGCCTAATGATTATCGTATTTCACTCCCTGTCTACTACTAGTACTCTCTATCCGTCCCTTTTCCCTCCTTCCTTTCGTCTTTTTTTATTTTTTGTTTACATTTCTAGATACAAAAAAGTTGTGTGAGAACGGTGAATTTGTTGACATATCTACTAATCTGTTTCAATATTAGTTTCATTTTATTTATTTAGGTTTTATTTTTTTGCTTCAGGTTTTATTAATTATTATTATTATTTTTTTTTTTTTAGATTTTAAGTTTCTATAACTTGGTTGAAGGATTACAATATGGGTTTTTCATTCTTATATTTCTCATCGGTAGGTCCCATGCGCATTTTTGCTGCTAAATGACTTTTGTCGGCATTCGATTTGTAGGAAAATCATGTTTAACTTTCGATTTTTGAGCGATTATTCGGAAAAATAGGTAACTTTACACTAATAGAGAGGATTTTTTCTTCGTGTTTGAGTGATCCGTCCTTGATCATTTTAATATACTTCCATAGAAATGTTTCTGTTATGTAAAAAAAAACTATTTTCTTTACGTCAAAAGTGTCACGCTCATACATAAATTCCATAGATAATATATAACATACTGACCCAACGGATCACGGGTAATCTAGTATATATATATATATATATATATATATATATATATATATATATATATATATATATAATATGTATATAATATATATAGATATGTATATATAATATATATGTAATATATAATAATATAGATAATATACATATGATATATAAATATATATAATATATATAACATGTATATATATAAATATATATAATATATATAACATATATATATAAATATATAATATATATATATAATTTATATAATATATAGATACATATAATATATATAATATATATATAATTTATATAATATATAGATACATATAATATATATAATATATATAATATATATATCTATAATATAAAGCTGAACGTCTGTGTGTGTGTGGGGGGTATTTATTTGCTCCCCCACCGAGTAAATTAGGAACAAGGCCAATTTTTAATGTGAGGAGTGAAGGGAGGGGGAATGGAAAAAGGGGACCAGCTTCCCGAGAGGTGGGAAATGGGAGCTGGTTAAAGGTCAGGTATGTGGGGTTGCCCTCACACCTGGTCTTTGCTTGCAGTTGGATTTATTTGCTTGCCCACTGAGCAAATTAGGCACAAGGCCGTTTTTTTAATGTGGAGATAGTGGGAGGGGGAGGGAAAGGGGGGCCAGCTCCCGGGAGGTGGGAAATGGGAGCTGGATAGTAACTGTTGGCATGAAGGGTTGCCCCTACAGTGATCAAGGTCAGATATGTGGGGTTACACCCACATATGGTCTTTGCTACTCATAGCTTGCAGCAAATGTCGGAACAGATACTACACTTTGATCTTGTCGCCCGAGCCCCGGAGGGCGCGCGGGCCTGTGTGTGTGTGGTCACGAATAGGCTCCTATATGGTTGAGTATTTTAAAAAACTGATTACATATAATGATAGAAGATGTATCGAGGTTCATGAATGGGTATGTTTGATCTGGCAGACCGGTGGTTCATAAAAATTGTGGGGTCTACGTTCTGGCTTGCTTCCAACGTATGGAAATAAAAAATGAAAAAAAAACCGTTTACAAGGGTTTTTGATATAGATGTACATAAGAATACTTCGATAAGTATGTTTCAACTTTAATAGGGATGATATAATAAAATTGTGGGCCTGCGTTCGCGCCTGTTCTCCATGGAAATATGGCATAAACTTTTACAAAGACTTTTCATATCTATTTGTGTAAGTATACTGTGATAATTATGTTTCAGTTTGAAGAAATATGGTATAATAAAATTATGGGGTGTTCGTTCACGCCTGACCTCCATAGAATGGAAATATGTAACTAAGTTTAACAAGGTTTATTAAAAGGGATGAGGGTCCACAATAACACCTTAACTTTAATCTTAATTCACGTTAGCTTATATTTATTTTTTGGAGTTGAATCATATTGTGTCGAATAAATTCACCTCATAAATTCAGGTTCTCATTAAAGTGAAAGCCAAAAAAAAAAAAGTCGGAACTTTAGACAATTCTCGACAAAAATTTTGCATAACTCTGTTTTTTTTTCCTTCTCCACTTGCACGTAGCACTCTTTCAAAAATAGATAAATAATAAAAAATAAGAACGTTACTTGTCAAAAGAAGGGAAAATCCTGCTCACGTGATTACGTGTCTTTTTAAAAACATTTACATAACCTTTTTATTTTTATTTATATATCTGATGAAACTTTTTTGTCAGTGTACTAGAAGGAATTCAGTTGATTACAACCCTTTCTGCGTGGTCTTTACATTACAATAGTACAACCCTGAATCCGACGGCGCAATACTACACCGTTCAATACTGTAATACGGAAACGAAGCTGTTCTGCTTAAAAAGGACTCCATTTTCTTCTTATTCATAATAATATCGATTCTTTGCTTTAAAAAACATAAAGTAATTACGTGTTTACTTTTTTAATATCCCATTTTGCTGTTTCGTATTATTTTACTAAAGTAAGTAAAGCTTCATTATTTTTCAAAACTGTTTTTGTTTCTTTGTTTTTCGATATTCATCGATATTATTTAGAAAGAGTGTTTAGCAGTAAAGCCAAAAAACGACTACCTGAAAAAATAAATATACAAGAAATAAATGTTACCATACTCAATAAAAGTTCAGTTCATGTTTTTTTTGTTTTGAAATAGTTTTTAATGTTCTTTACTTGAAATAATTTCAGCGAACCGAAATTAAAACGAAATTTGAGGCGATAACTACTTAAATGAAATTTTATATAAACTACACATGGCATAATCGAATATTCCTCAAGCACGGAAAACATTACAATATGTTTATAAATATTCCTTACGTTGACGGAACTCTCTTAAATTGTTAACACAGAATGCTCAGGCGCCCCTCCTTCAAATTGAAAACGGGGCTCTCCATTTCTAAGTCGCTGCTATTTTGATTTTTTTTTAACGGGTTCGTGAATTAAAAACAAACTTTTTTTTACAAACTACTTAAAAATACAAACCAATGAAGTTTTCTACCATAAAGGTAACTGTTATTGCCTATGGTAACATTTATTTCTTGTATATTTATATTATTATATGCATAACATTTTCTCTTTGTAAGGAAACATCATTCTGTTGGTCACTCTTGGCTACGAATGGAAATAAAGTTATTATAAAAAAATATATTTTCGCGAAAATAATCTTTACTTTCATCATATTTTGCTTAGGGAAAATTTTTGAGTATCGAAACCTATCTCTTTACAACCCCCTCCTTTTCATAACCTATCATACTTTCATCAATTACAGTCCATTTTCTGTAGGCTGTTTTTGAGCCCAGTCAACGACGGGTACTTCTGTTAGTAAATATAATATATATATACATAAATATATATAATATATATATAATATATATAATATAGTACATATATTATATCTAATGTATATAACATAATATAAATATATATGTATAATATATATATATATATATATATATATATATATATTATACATATATATATATATATATACCTCTCCACCGTACAGTATATTGATACTCTATGGCTGACTGGAATAGCTTCAGTAAATTTATATCTGATCTACCTCTGCATTCCATCTTTAAAAAGGATGTGTCCTCTATAGTATTAGACCTGACAGAATGGTTAATTATAGGTATAGACCAATTCATACCATCCAAAAAATTTCAACAAAAACCTAATAGCCAGCCATGGTTCTCCCAGAATTTGCTGCTGCCATCGCGCACAGAAATCACTTTTTCCATAGTTACCAACGTAATAGATGTTCTTAGATTTAAGCTGCTTTCAGGACTGCCAGCAACCACTGCAAAAGAGTAATAAAAAATGCAAGAGAGCTATATGCTCAGTCCGTTAAATCCAAAGTAGCTGAGCAACGGCTTGGTTCCCACCAGTTTTGGCAAATAGCGAACACGATCCTCAACAGAAGCGTGCGTTCTATACCAACCATTATCAATGGACCTGGGGGTCATCTCGTCAGCATCAGACAAAGCCAAACTATTTGCCAAGAACTTTGCAGCTAATTCTACTCTATGCGACCAAGGCCATAAACTCGCCGTATTTCCTCCTATAACAGACAACACGTTATGCAACATACAAATGTCTGTGCGTAATGTCTCCAAGCTTGTAAAGAACCTTGATTCCAGTAAGGCAACTGGCTCTGACAGCATTCCAATTATAGTGTTGAAAAAGCTTCAACGAGAACTTGCCCCCATACTCACAAAACTGTTTAAGCCTTGTCTTAAGGAGAATTGCTTCTCAACACCCTAGAAAACCTCATCAGTATGCCCTGTATTTAAGAATTCAGGTGACAGGGCATCTCTCTCTCTCAGTACAGACCAATAAGTCTCCTGTGTGTCATGAGAAGGTTGTTGGAATCCATATTAAATAAAGGAGTAGTCAACCATCTCAGCAGAAATAACCTTCTTAATGACATACAATATTGTTTCGCTTCTGTTAGATCTACAGCAGACGTGCTAACGGTTATATTTCATAGGATTAGTGAATCTCTTGAAAAAGGCTTCCTTTCTAGGGCAATTGCTCTTAACATATCAAAGGCTTTGATAATGTATGGCATAAGGGCCTACTTCACAAGATTTCCAGCTACGGTATAACTGGAAATGTTTTCTCTATCATTGAAGCATTTCTCTCTGATAGGCTCATAAGAGTAGTGATTGATGGGCAGAAATCAGAAGCCCACAGTATTAATGTTGGTTTTCCTCAAAGGTCGATCCTGGGCCCAACTCTCTTCCTGATCGGAGCTTCTGGGCTTGAATTTTACTCCTGATCTGAAATGGAACACGTACATCAAATCTGTTGCCAATGTCGCTGGAAAAATGGTGGGATCCTTCTATCGATCCAGTAGATATCTCACTGCTGATGCAATTCACTATCTATAAAAAAGCCAAGTACGTCCAAGGATGGAGTACTGCTGCTACATCTGAGCAGAAGCTGCTAAACATAGCTTATCCTGCCTTGACATAGTACAAAATAGACTTCGTAGCTTAGTGGAGGATGCTCTTTTCTCTTCCCTGCGATCTCACTTCCACAGAAGGGACGTTGCGAGCCTGTCTTTTATCGTTATTTCCATGGAAAGTGCTCGTCTAAGCTCCAATCTCTGGTCCCTCCTCGCCAATCTTTCAGGAAAAACACCCGTCTAGCTGAAACAACTCTCAGTAATTTTCCCCTCTCTTAATTTGTGCTTAAATCAAAACGTAGATACCATGAACAAAGAAACTTTCTTAGAAGTTCACACCTGTGGAACTCTCTTCCGTTTGCTTCTTTCCCACCTGAATACAACTTGGATTTCTTCAACTCACACATAAACGAGTTTCTGATGAAATGTCCCCTTAAGTAAGGCACTTTATCAAATCGCCATAAATAACGATTACAACGATATTGTCCCATTGGTTAGTGTACACGCAATAACCCTTATCCCCGAGTGGCTTCCGGACCTTGATAATTGGTGACTTCCATATATATAATATAAATATATATAATATAACTATATATATAAATATATATAATATAAATATATATGTATATAAATATATATAATATAAATATATATAATGTATATAAAATATATATAATATAAATATATACACAAAATATATAAATATATATATATATATATATAAATTAACAAATATATATATATACAAATATGTATAACTATATAACTATATATATAAATATATATATCATATATATATAAAATATATATGCATATATATATGAATATCTATATATAAATATATATAAGTATATACATCCAATATATATATGCATATATATATGAATATCTATATATAAATATATATAAGTATATACATCATATATATATATACATATATATATATGAATATCTATATATAAATATAGTTAAGTATATATATAATATATACATATAAATATATATATATAAATATATATAAATATATATATATATAAAATTTTATATATATATGAATATATAGAGAAATATATATACATATAAATGTATATATATATATATATATATAAATATATATACAAATATATATTTATATATATATATATTTCTGTAGAAATATATTTCCTTATTATATATAAATCCTTGTTTAAGAGGTTCAATGTGATTACAGAGTAATATATAGAATAAATGACAATAAATTATATTCCAAAATTCCTTATGTTAACCATCTTATAAAATATTTCTTTAATTACGTTGACTTATATAATTCTTTACAGTATCTGTTTCGTAGCGCAAAATCAATCACTTCATTATTATATCAATCAGTGAATCTATTATGCCGTAAACTCATCAGAAGATATAGCAACAATCAATCCGTCAAAAGGAATTTAAGTGTCCTTTGACATGGTAAAAATCGGAAAATTGGAAGAGAAGCTGCAGTTACCTTTATATTTTTACATTACGCCATATTGGATTTTTGTCAAACAAAGTCATTAAAATAAACTATTCGTACTAACTATTTATTCATTTATAAATCTTATACCAAAATGTTCTTTAAATAATTAGTAAATTTATTAGATCTAAGTTGTGTATACATACTTATGACAAACATATCAACAAATTGATTGTTGCTATTTCTTCTGATGAGTTAAAGCATAATAGATTCACTGATTGAAATAATAATATAAGCAATCTATTCTGCTCTATGAAACGGATACTGCCAAGAAGTGTTACGTCAACTGAATAAAAGGAATAAATTATAAGATGGTCAACAATATGAATTTTGGCATATAACTTTTTGTCATTTTTTCTATATATATAAATATATATATAAATATATATAAACATATATATAAATATAAATATAAATATATATATATATATATATATAAATATATATAAAATAAAAAGTTCAATTAAATTTACCAAAATGATCCAAGATGGTAAAATTAAAATATATTATAAATATTAAAGAATTAATATTTATAAAATTATCTCAGCCAGATGTAAAAGCTCAATAAAGCCAAATAGGAAATAGAGCTTATAATATGAGCAAACAGTTAATGAAATATGATAAAAAACACTTTGAAATTAGTTAAAAACATATTTAATCTGCACAAGAAAACACTAGATAAATGGATAGTCCTTAATCCGCGGAGTTTCGAAGAAATATTTCCTTCTCATCAGAGGGTAGGAATTAGCAAAATGCGAGATCGGATTTTGCATGCAGAAGTATTTGATGAAACAACAAGTAAGTCAAAGATCTTACTTGAAAACAAGAAAAGTGAAGCAGAGGGAATATGGTGAAGAAAAATGTGATTACACAGGAATGGATAGTCTGGTGGAAGATAAAAAATCCAGTGACGATAAAATCCAAATGTAAAACTTCAAGAAAGTTAAAAGAATTTCCATTTGTGCAAGTAAAATTCAGGGAAATCCCGTAATTGGAAGAAGATGGTCCATAATAATCCAAAGGCAGAAATCCATGGAATAATTCACAAAAATGTGTACAAGGGAAAAAGAAAAGATTCCAATAATATTAGTAAAAAAAAAAATAAAATATGCTTTTCACTCTACTTCCGAGACATAAAAATTTTTATGTCTCGGAAGTAGAGTGAAAAGCATATTTCATTTTATATATAATATTTAAAATATATATATGTAATATAAAGATGTATATATAATGTATATATAATACACATAATATAAATATATATATATATCATATAATATATAAAACACATATACATATAAATATATAAATATGTATATATAATATATTTAATTTATATTAAAACATATATACATAAGCATATATAATATCTATAATATATACATAATATATATAATAAACGTAATACATCTAATATATCTTATGTATATAATATACATAAAATATATATAATAAGTATAAATTATATATAATATAAATATATATAATATATATACATCATATATATAATATAAATATATAATATATATAATTTAAATATATATATATAATATATATAATATTACTATTTATATATATAAATATAAATATATAAATATATAAAAATATATTAATATATATAATATATATATATTTATATATAAATATATATAAATACATTAATATGTATATATGAAAATGTATATATATAAATATAAATATACATATTTATATATATATATTAGTATATATATATATATATATATATATATATATATATATATATATATATATATATATATATATATTAGTCCTCACGCGAAAGAGCAGGACACAAAATGTTTTAAATAATAATAATAATAATAATAGAAGGACTACTATTGACCGTAACCAGTTGTACAGTCCTTTGGAATTTTCCATCTCTATTTTTCTCGTTATGTACTGAATATTTGATAGCAAAACCTCTATGAAATGTGTTTCTTGTTAAATTTTAAAGTTGTTATATTGTGAAAGAAGTTTAAAAAAATTTAATCTAAAAAATCCTTTTAAAGTTTTTGTTAAAAATAAATCAAATTTCCTCTTTATTCAGGCTTGTATTGCCAAGAGGGAGTTGCAAAAAATGTGTTGTTGTGCGAGGAGTAATACAAACGTTAAGAGTGAGATTATTCAGACCTGTAATAATACAAAGAGGGGTTTGCAAAAATGAGTTGTGGTGTAAGGAGAAATACAATCTGAAATAGAGAGAAGCAGAGTTTTAAAATATAATCTTAAAAAGATGAGATATAAGTTACAAAAGCGTTTCATCCAAGGCATGAAAATTCTTAAACAAAATGTTTTTACTATTAGCTTTTCAAATAAAGGTACAAGATTCGATTTGAAATTTATTTATCTTCAAAATGCACTTTTATAAATTTAACGAAGTAAGGTATAAAAATTTAATTTAAGTTAATCAAAAATTTACCTTGGATTTATTTTATTTAATGTACATTTTGTTGAAACTTAAAAACATTATCTTTCATCTAGCAATTAATGATATAGACATAAAATTTTCAATGATTTTTTAAAGTGCAACAGAATGTACACTACATAAAATAAATCCAAGGTAATTTTTTGATTCAATTAAATAACATTTTTATACCTTACTTTGTAAAATTTATAAAAGTGCACTTTATTTTAAAAGCTCATAGTAAAAACATTTTGTTTAACAATTCTCATCCTTGGATGAAATGCTTTTCTAACTTGTATATAAATATATATACATAAATATATATAAATATAAATATATATATATATATATATATATATATATATATATATATATATATATATATATATATATATATATATATATATATATATGCACGTGTTTATCAAATGGCAGGAATGGAAGAACTAGGAAAAAAACGATTTCCTAATTACTATAATTATGAGATTTTCTAGTCTATTGCTGCAGCTTATATATAGATGCGTATATGTGTCTGATATTTGATATTGTCAACTTGTGTGGGTGTGTTTGTCAAACTGCGTAAATTTCAGGAAGTTGCTGCGAAAGATTGCACAAGGTTCCCGTTTTATTTTTAACTTAATATTTATAATGAAAACCTCGCTTTTTTCTACTGACCAATAATTTTACATTTTTTACATATCAGAGAGAGAAAGAGAGGGGGATAGTGAGAGGGGAGAGAGAGTGTGTAACTTGCATACGTATGTATTCACCCATGTGCATATGTGCAGTCCTCAAAGTTTAAACCTGCCTGCAACACTGTAAATAAGCAGGCATTTCTGTTCCTATTTCGCCCTCGGCTATTGTAATTTAACGACATCGTAGAGACAGACAATGAACAAATGGAACGCATCACGTGACCAGATTGATAGGATGGGTCACGATAAGAGAAATCAACCGGACATCTTTTTTCTTTCTTTTACATTTTTTTACTGTCTACATTTCTTTCTCCTTTTGCTCTTTCTTTTATACGCGCCATTGCACTTGACTCGACTTGTGCCGATGGATGTTACTAACTTCCTCAGCGATTCTGTCTTTTAATCTGTGAACTTTTAATAACAACAAAAAATAAATAGTATGCGATAAATTTAGGAGGTTGGAAGTATGGAAACTTGCATTTATTTTATCTATTTCTTTCTTTCCTTTTTTTTTTTTTTTTGCTTACGTATTTTGTCCTATTTTCATTGGAGATTAAAATTTGCAGTAAAATAAAACGAAAAATGAAATTCAACTTTTGAAAGAGTTTCTGTATTCTTGCACTCGGCTTTTTAAAATGGTAACCAGTCCATACGCCGTTCTATTCTACATGTAACGTACGGAAATTTTTCTTCAGAAGAGAATTTCCTTATTGCCAACAATATGTAATCATGTGTGACAGACTAGGGGACATAGTTATTGGGAGTTTGATAAAATAAGTTGGAAGCTTCATTTTTCATTTTACAAAAGCGCAAGGCATGAAAATGATTAAACAATATTTTTTTATAAACTTTATAAATCAAGGAATAAGATTTAATTTGAATCTATTCATCTTGAACATTACAAAGTAAGGTATAAAAATTTAATTTAAATTGAATCTAAAATTGCTTAAATTCAATTTATGTTATGTACATTTTACTGCAGTTAACACGAATGAATCTTTCATTTAGCAATAAATGATATAGATATATAATTCTCAACTAAAAATTTGTAAAAGTTCAAGAAAATGTACATGATATAAAATAAATCGAAGGTAATTTTTAGATTCAATTTAAATTAAATTTGTATACCTTACTTTGAAAAGTTTATAAAAGTGCACTTTGAAAATTGATGAATTTCAAATTGAATCTTGTACTTTCATTTTAATAGTTTATTAAAAAGATTTTATTAAACCATTTTCATGTTTTGCAAAAATGTTTTTCTAATAGTATAATTATTTTTAAGTTACGTATGAGATTTTGTTTGTTTTTATATCAAGAGAATTCTGTAAAAGTACTTTATTTATTATATAAAAATATATCTACTTGATGGTTTTACGTGATTATATATATTTTTGCAGTACGACGTTTTTATCCGTCACAAGTAATATTTTTTTGTTTTATTTCATACCGGTAGAATTCTATAAAACATCTTATTTCTTATCTATCAACACACATATACACACACACACACACACACACACACATACATATATTATATATACTAACAGTTCAGCCCGGCTGGGCTCGGGCCCTATGTACTATTCATAATTTTATGTGCACATGTATATATTTAAAAGTGTGAATATGTAAAGTAATGCCTTTCTGTATAATAGTCTTTCTTAACTACCATAGAGAGAAGACAGAGAGACATTTTCACTTTATATATATATATATAGAGAGAGAGAGAGATAGAGAGAGAGAGAGAGAGAGAGACAGACAGACAGACAGACAGACAGGGAGACAGGGAGACGGGTAGACAGACAGACAGATAGATATAGAGAGATAGAAAGATAGATTGGATGCAATATATAGTAATGATTTAAAAAGTATCAAAAAAAAAAGACTCATGCGCCACCACCGAGAATCGAAACCAAATCGTTCAGCTTACGATTTATTTTGCCTCTGCTGTCAATAACTGGGCTATGAAAACATGTTTACCGTCAGGCTAAAAAGTAAAACATTAACCAATGGCTATTACGTTATGCATTCGTAATGCTAGCGTTCGACCTTCACCTGGCAAATTTCATTTTTTTTTTCACACTTTTGCACTGATTTTTCCGGGCTATTTCAAACCCCTTATATATGAAGTTTCATGTCTGTAGACCAAAAAAGGAGTTTGATAGGCAAAATTTGTAACACAAAAATATATACGTATACATAAATATATATGGACACAATTTTGTGTTTACTGTAAACTTTTTACGCAAATATTATGCAAGTATAAATCATGTAGAATATCTGCATGAATTTAATTACACGTAATAGTTAACTAAAGATAATTATCCCATTAGAAAACTGAAACAACTAATAGGAAATTAATTAAAATGAATGTTTAAAAGAATATGCAAATTAGCTAGATCTTTTGCTAGTGAATGCAATTCCACAACCCATATATAAGAAAATTGTATTTTCTTTTTAAGTAAATAAAAAAGAGGGTTCTTTTCTTCTGTTGTTCTTGGCCTTTGGGCCGGGATCACAGTGTAGTATCTGTTCCGGCAGATACTGCAAGCAAAGACCAGATGTGGGGGTAACCCCACATATAAGACCTTGGTCAATGTTGGGGCAACCCTTCATACCAATTGTCACTATCCTACTCCCCGGGGAGTTGGTTCCCATTTCCCCTTCACTCCGCACTTTAAAAATCGGCCTTGTGCCTAATTTGCTCAGTGGGGGAGCAAATAAATACCTCAAAGTGTAGTATCTGTTCTGCAGATGCTGTACTTAAGGTAATTTGTCACGGTCACATGAGGGGAAACTCTCTATACTGATACAATTACTATTTTTGGACCCAACCAAAGTGCCCCTTCTCCCTTTTTTGCGGGGAGCTGGTTTAACCCCACATTAAAAACGACCTTGTGTCACATTTTGCTTTGGTGGGAAAGCAAATAAATACTAATAGAAAAGAGGGTTTTTAATATGAATATCAATACACACAAAAGAAAAAAGAATTTATAGGAGTATATATATATATATATATATATATATATATATATATATATATATATATATATATAAAGATCTCTGTATCTCTCTGTGTAAAACAGTCTCTACCAACTTACTGTGTCAATTTCTTAGTCTACAGACTTGAAATTTGATATATAGGAGATGTGGACTTGTGGACCAAATTTGATTTGGTTTTTAGCCGGTAAGAATAGCTACTGAGTGGTAAAAATTGAAAAATGGGCTTCGCAAGCGTAAGTCGACTAAAAGTGTTAATTCTATACATGCGCAAATATACATTTATACGTTAAAATCGGTTAATTTTCCAAATATTCTCATCCATCAATAACAAAGAAGGCTAGAGCGCTAAATGTAACAAATAACACAGTAACAACTAAGGCTAGAGCGCTAAATGTTTTGGTTTTGATACTAGCGTATGGCACTCACGTCATATATATATATATATATATATATATATATATATATATATATATATATATATATATACTAGCATGGGTGCCCGGCGTTGCCCGGGTATTTGGAGGTGTATGTTGAGCAAAAAAAAAGGTCAATTTTTTAAATTTGACCCCTATTATGATCCCTTAAAATTTGGGGTCGGATCAAGTTATTAAGTTAGACCCATGTCCAAGGAACCTACATCTAAAATGTCAAGTGTTTAGACCCCAAATTATCGGAGGAGTTTGATAGAGTTCTAAAAGGTAAAAACGTTGAACTTTGACCCTTTAATCGCCAAATTTCTGCCCGATAACCAATCCAATAGATTTTCCCAAATCTCAGTACCCTGTATATCAAATTTCGCGTTTGTAGACTTAAAATTGACAGAGTTATTACGTAGGGAAATGTACACACACATACACACACACAGAGACAGATACACAGACACGTTCACTTTAATATATATATATATATATGTTTCATTTTTTGCGGCTGCACACACACACACACACACACACACACACACACACACATATATATATAAATATATACATATATAAATGAACGTGTCTGTGTATCTGTCTGTCTGTGCATCTGTCTGTGTGTCTGTGTGTGTACATTTCCCTGCGCAATAACTCTGTCAATTTTCAGTATACAGACTCTAAAATTCAAATACAGAGTACTTACATTTGGGAAAATTGATGTGATCGGTTTTCGGACAGAAATTTAGCGACTAAGGGGTCAAAGTTCAACGATTTGACATTTGAGAACTCTACCAAACTCCTCCGACAATTTTGGGTCTAAACACTTAAAAGTTTAGATATAGGTACCTTGGACATGGATCTAACTTAATAACTTTATTTGAGCCCAAAACAATAAAGGTTAAGGGGTCATAATAGGGGTCAAAGTTAAACAAAATTGACCGCTTTTTTTTTTGCTCAACATACACCTCCAAATACCCGGGCAACGCCGGGCATCCATGCTAGTATATCTATAAAAGTGAACGTGTCTGTGTATCTGTCTGTGTACATTTCCCTACGCAATAACTCTGACAATGTTTAGTCTACAGACTCGAAGTTTGATATACAGGGGTACTTGGATATGGAAAAATCTATGTGATCAGTTTTCGGACAGAAATTTAGCGATTAAGGGGTCAAATTTCAACGATTTGACATTTGAGAACTCTACCAAACTCCTCCGCCAATTTTGGGTTTAAACACTTGAAAGTTTAGATATAGGTTCCTTGGACATGGATCTAATTTAAGAACTTGATTAGAGCCCTAAACAATAAAGCTTAAGGGGTCGTAATAGGGATCAAAGTTAAAGAATTGAACTTTTTTTTGTTTTATTTTGTTCAGCATGCACCTCACATCCGGGCAACGCCGGGCACCCATGCAAGTACTCCTATAAATTCGTTTTGCTTTTGTGTGTATTGATATTCATATTAAACCCCTATTTCCTATTTATTTAAAAAGAAAATACAATTTTCTTATATGTGGATTGTGGAATTGCATTCACTAGCAAAAGATCTAGCTAATTTGCATATTCTTTTAAACATTCATTTTAATTAATTTCCTATTAGTTTTTTTCAGTTTTCTTATGGGATGATCATCTTTAGTTAACTATTACGTGTAATTATATTCTTACAGATATTCTATATGATTTATACTTGCATAATATTTACGTAAAAAGCTTGCAGTAAACATAAAATTGTTTCCATATTATGTATGCATATATATTTTTGTTTAATCTATAAAAGTGAAAGTGTCTGTGCGTGTACATTTTCCTACGCAATAACTCTGTCAATTTTCAGTTTATAGACTCGAAATTTGATATACAGGGTACTGGGATTTAGGAAAATCTTTGTAATCCGTCTTCTGCCAGAAATTTTGCTGTTAAGGGGTCAAAGTTCAACGATTTAATCTTTAAGAACTCTACCTTACTCCTGCGACAATTTTGAGTCTAAACACTTGAAATTTTAGATATAGATTCTTTGGCCAAGGATCTAACTTAATAACTTTATTTGAGCCCAAAACAATAAATGTTAAGGGGTCATAATTTGAGTCAAATTTTTAAAAAAATTGACCCCTTTTTTATGCTCAACATACACATCAAAACACCCGGGTAAAGCCGGGCTGAAATGCTAGTATATATATATATATATATATATATATATATATATATATATATATATATATATATATATGGTGTATTTAGGCAGCATATTTTCATTTTTACTTAATTATCTTTATTCGTAATTTTTCCATATCTCGAATGGTTATTATGTCTTGGCCGATTTTGTGTAAGAAAGTTCCGTAGTCGTTTTCTTCCATTTTTTTTTTTTTTTTTGCATGTTTGTTTTGCTTCTTTTTTTTTTTTTTTTTTTGCAAGTACTTTTAAATGATTTTCTTCAATCGTCTTTGGGCAGTTTATGATTTCTGTTTCGTTCAAAATCTTAATGTTTTTATATGCTTCAGTTCAAATTACATTTAAATTTTTTTAAATGATGAACCATCTCGTGTGTAAATAAATATTTTTAAACGTGTTAAGGTCGTGGCTAAAATAACTGTACAATGGTTTAAATGTGTGATTTACAAAATGATATTGAATTTACAGTCTTTTTTATTGATTTATAAATTTACATTATATCATTTATGTAGATATACATATGCACATATGTGCACACACATACAAACACATATGTATGTGTTTGTGTGTATGTGTGTCTGTGTAACGAATGGAAATCCAAATAAAATAATGAATGACATGCAAAAATACATATTTACAAAAATACATATTTTAAATGGACAAATACATTTAGTTACACACAAATGAGTTATGGAATTACTTTAATTAATTTAATATTACTTTGCTCATTGTTCAACGTTGTTTAAATGAAAGATTGCTAGAATCAGCTACGATTTCACAATGAAATACATTAAACCTTAAACTCGACTTCTTAAATATCTCACGATTTTTAGCAAAACATCACAAAAGAACATGAAAAATCGATAAAGATTAAGTTTATACTATTCACCAATTTTGAAATATTCTAGTTCCTACATAATATTACACTGTTTAGAGGATTATAGTAATCAATTTAGAAAGCAAGCATTTATTCATTCCAATTTGTTTCTGATAGTCACCATTGTAATAATGATATCAATTGCTTTATTTCTATGACAATTTGACATATTTTCTGTTCAGCAATTAATTACAATCATTCATGGCTAAGAGTGTCAGGTCGTCATCTACATGCTTTATATTCAAGATTCTCATTACAACTATAGAATTTCTGAAACCACTTTCATACTGCTGAATTATTTGTGAACATTTATCCCTATGCTCTCTTCATATTGGCGCTTGTTTGCGAAAGATTATGGCAGATTTTGAATCTATGTCAAAAGTTTTATAATTTCTTTTCTCAAATAGATTAATGGAAATATATCGAAAGGTAAACAGTAGTTATTAAGTATTTAAAATGTTGTATAAACAGTGCAAAAAACAGCCAGATGAAATCAACTTGTGAATGCTTGATAAACGTCCGTTGCTGAAATAGGTCATTATTATCCGTGCAAACTAATAGATAAACTGTAGAAATATTGTTGATAACATTTAAATGGAGATAAAGAGATAAAGAGAGCGAGAGGAACAGAGAGAGAGAGAAAGAGAGAGAGAGAGAGAGAGAGAGAAAGAGCAAAGGGAATAATTAATTAAGTGTTTGTTTTTTCTTTGTTTTTGTTCTGTTAATCGTATTTTATGATGATGCTACTGCGAGTAGGAAGGGTTAGATGTCTTACTTTTCTCATTGAAACGCAATCCATCAAGCATGCTGCTGCCCAGTCTCTGTAAGTAATCAATCATAGACAATAGACTGCAATATCGATTTAAGTGTAGGTGATCATTGACGTGACAGACTTCTCCTCATCAGCCAGGGGTTGTCACAAATGCTGAAAATTAATGATTTGCGATTATTTCCATAAACGATTAGATCAAGTTTCAGCAAAAATAAATAACCATAAAAGAAATTGTAAAAAATCTAGCATATTCTCTAGAGACGAGCGACGACGATTTCATGGTTAATCTATGATATGAATATAATGCTTTTAGGTTATCTGTTCTTCGGTCCAAGGATGCAATTAAAAAGAATGCCCTATATGAGAATACAACTTTCCTCCAAGCAAATGGTGTTATTTTTGTGCATGTCGAGATATCTGCATTCATGCCAGATAATTATTTCGTTTATGATTTGAAATTTGAAAATTATTGAACAATAAAAATAAAAAAAATGATAATAATCCGGGAGAATAAATGCACACAGTGTCTCCTTCATTCTAAAGCAATAATGGAGTGTTAACCAGTCTCTAATACGAATGTGATATATCAGTATTGTTTGCTCCGGTTTGCCATTGAAAACTAAGTTCAATGCAGAGATTAAACAATTTTTCCAGAATTAAATTTGACAAGCAATCGAATAATGATAATTTATTATTGCATTTGACTTTCTTAAGTAAAATCGCGCCAGACACGCATAAAAAGTAAATATCATATTTTATATTATTTTATTTCTAACTTGAAAATTAAAAAAAAAAACGAGCATTGAAAACATTGTGAATAAAAATAGTTATATGGGATCGAGAATATGAGCAGAAGTAAAGTTCCATTGTCGTTTAGTGGAAAGCATTGTCACAGAAATTTAAACAATCCATTTGATATCTAATCTATTCAAATTTTTAAATAATAATATTTTGGTAACAAAAACAAACAAAGCCAATACCTATTTTACGAAAAATAAAAAAATAAAAAACACACGTGGTTTGTAACTTTTTATTGCGTTGATACACTAGCAACAAGCGCACCACTGACATACACAGTGGTATCTACTGATTTCCAGCCATTTCGGAAGCAAGATGGTACAAATCAAGGGTTAAGTAGATTTCGTTAGGGCAAGATGATCGTCCTATCCTGTTCTTGTCCTCGAAGAAGTACGCAGGCGATATGTGGAATTCCAGGACACAGCATTTGTTTAACGACAAAACCTACTAAACAATTCTCATTATATTCTAGTATTCCTTTTAAATAAAGCCGATTTATATTTTAGTGGAAATATCGGTATTTTTTATGGAAAACGGCAATCCTTTTCTTATCCAATATTCAAATCCCGTCACATACACCCAGACAACTTTAGTAGATGACTTCTTACATCCTTGCGTTCATCCATACTAATGATCCCTCCAACTAAAACTTTAAATGAACCATCACCTGCTACATGATATTTGTATAATATTTAAATTCTCATTTGCTAATTTTCGATAAACAGATTTCCTCCTATTTAATTTTATGTCCATCTAAACTAAATTTCTTTTGTTATGAAAATTGTTTAAAATAATAATAATAATAATAATAATAATAATAATAATAATAATAATAATAATAATAACTAGCGTTGAACGATTAATCTTCTGCAATATGGGAATCGATATAGGAATTGAGCCAATTTTAGCTGAATTTTCAATTACAAAAACTATCCTTTAAATTGTTTTTTTTTTTACTTAATTTTCTATAACTGGTATTAATGATGAAATGATAAATATTTATTTATTTAATTACCAGTCAAACAAAATTCTATAAAGAATAATAACGAATTTAGGTAAATGTGGCAATGGAAAAATAACATGATAAATTGACAAAGGTGTGTCAATCGCTTTATTGCAGATTAGTAAAATATCAGTATTTCACTAAATATACGTAACAAAAAATTAAAATTGTATCATCAAAGGACTGCTTTAAGGTTAGTTATTTTCCAAAGTTTATGCGACATTCACAAAGTTATGACTAGGGCTAGGACAACAGCATATTCTTTTCATTGTTTTGACTGTCCAGTGTGCATCTGTTTATATCTTATATGCTTTTATAGAGAGTGATGTGGTTCTCGGTAGGTGTCCAACTCTGTCGGATATATACTCGAGAGTCAAAACAATGAAAAGAATATACTGTTGTCATAGTCCTAGTGATTATATTTTATTCTTTTTCAAGGAATTTCCATTGTTCATTGCTTTATTGCAGGTTTCTAAAAATGTTATTTTTAGGACAAAAATATGTCTAATCATGAAACTTTATTTTTTATTATATTTTTTCTGTCAAAGAATAATAAACAAAAGCACATCTTAGGTGCTAAGCCTCGAATGAATTTAATTAATCGACATATCCACTATTTTTTAAATAACTTTAAATAACATTTTATCCACTGAGGAAGTCAATTGTTTGACCTGAAAATAAGTTTTGGCTCTGGCGACACAAATATTTTTCTCCACAGTGCGTCCTTTGAAGTAAATTGCTCTCCTACCTCATGGGCCCTTCTTTTCATTATTGACCAAAGATGTTCAATGGAGTTGAGATCTGGAGAACACGGTAGCCAGGTCATGGGGGTTTCTCATACGAAGCCCTTAGATTTAAGAAAAGCTTCAGTCACCCTAGCAGAATAGGATGATGTATTGCCGTGCATAAAAATCATCTGAAAGAGACGTGATAATGGTAGGTCATCTAGCCATGACGAAAAATGATTATCTAAAAAGGCCGTCTACGCATTGCTAGTAAGCTTTACGCCCTCTGGCACTCAGAATGGTCCAACCAACTTATTCCTAATGATTCCCGCCCAAAACATGATGCCTCCGCCTTCTTGGCAATAAACTCTGTAAGGGGTTGGAGTTTCGTTCGAGTTCAAAACTTTGTCCCATCCATCCGGACCGTCATAAGTAGGACACGTTGTGCATCTATTTTCTTATAATTCTGTACCCAAGCCATTCGTTTTTCCCTATGCTGTTTGCTCAGCAGAGACCTTGAAAGAGGCTTAATGTTCCTTGCCATCTCATTGAGCACATTGCATCGAGCCTGCCTCGAGCAGTTCCAACTCTTGCAAAAATGGAAGCATGGGTGCTGTTTTTGGTTTCGGTTTACTTCCCTACGAATTTTCTGAATATCACGATGTGAAAGGTTTCTCCTGGTGTTCTTATCCTTTCTAGATTTGGTGTTGGACTTGTTCACGAATGAAGCCAAGATTTTTGGATCCCATTTTAGCGCCCCCAGTCTTGTTAAAACATTCATCTAGGAGAAGGAAGACGCTGATGTAAAACCTGAGGCTCACTGTCTACTCAGTCTTGTGGCAGTCATTACACCGACTGAGATTAGCAGTTTTACCAAAAAATGTGGATTATTCTGCACACATCCCTTGCCACTATAATCAAATAATCTGTGTGGATTTCCGAATAACTTAGTTTATGTGGCGGACATCATACATCTAAATCAACGATATATATATATATATATATATATATATATATATATATATATATATATATATATATACTTGTTTGTAATATACCGAATTTTACTGGGTTTGTATAATTCAGTAAATCTACATATACCAATAAATTTTAAACCAAAAAGAGATGGCTTAAATTGTAAGCTACAAAATCATCATATTTCATAATTGAGTATTCATATACTGTATTAACAAAACCAAGACTTCAAAGAAAGAATTGATAGCAAGGAAAAGTGTATTTCATTGTTAGTTATAATTGCTTCAAGACTAATTGCACAAATTCAACCATTATGGCGTTTGAACATTTTCACATAACCAGCCTCTCTTCACACTTATTGAATAAAAAACACTTTAACAATAGAACAATATGTAAAGACATTTCCCTTAAAAGAAATAAAACATGCGAAAACATTTATCCCGGACACATCTGTGTCAGGAGCTTATTTAAATATTTATATATCGCCTAATTTTCGTATCATTATTTAAAACCTGTCATAAGAAGTTACCACAAAAAACCCTGTAGCCATTTAATATCTTTTAATAATACTATTCGTTGATTTCTTAAATTAGATTTCTACATTTCTTTATTTCACATAATTTATTTAAAAACATTTTTTTAGAGTTTTATTTTTATATTTAAAATATGGCCAGTTCAACTAAGCAAAAACGTTACGGTTATTTTAGTTTCGTATTCAACCTATGCTCGCTACTTTGTTTATAAAAATATCGGATAACTTATTTCTTAGATTTAAGACCGGTTTTAAGTTAATATTTTATTTAATAGGGAAATAAAGCCTAAACATTACCTTATACTTATTTAATCCTCATTCATCATTCAAGGTTATGGATCGCATTCTATTTTTTATTCATTTATTCTTTTTCGTTCTCATCAATTGAGATTCGGATATTCTTAGCTACGAAAGGGAGATAATCCCGCTCGTTATTAATTTTTAAAAATTTAGTTGAAATTATGGGAACCCAAGATTGCCGTAGACACTTATAACAGTTAAAGGAAGACAACCAGGGCCGTTTGATGTTTCAAGTTTGGTTAACCCTAAAATGCATCTAAGATTTATTAATTAATTAAACAGATACGGAAAAGGCTAAGCTAGCTTATTCAACAAATTAAGATTTTAAAGTATATTTTTAATCTTGAAGCTTATTATATACTTAAGGGTTTAACCTACGTCTGCCATCCATCCATAATCTGCTGGGGTTATTCATAGCTCCAGAACCAAAATTACAATTCGTGAATTGTGTTCTTGGATACCTAAACAAAATAATATATATCCCATTAATCATTATTCTGATAATAAAACCAGCCTATAACTCCAAGTGTGTTTTACTCCGATAAAGTGCTGTTTACCCTTGCATTTTTGGATAAAATCATTTAGAACAAGAGTAATTTTAATAAGCAGGGATTTTTCAAGTTTTACTTGTCAGAGAACAGTATCAAATAATTTCCAATTCACTAATTGCTAATTTAATTTATATATATATATATATATATATATATATATATATATATATATATATATATAATTGCTAGTTTGGTGTTTAAGTTAATTTATTGATCTGGAAACGGTACCACTTATCTCACCATCGATACTACTACGACTAAAAAAAAAGTGCTCGCGGTTATGGAACAATATTGCTAATCTTGGTTAAGCCTTATTTTATATCTATATTACTTATCCAGTGTAGAATAATAGAAACTATATTTGCTTGATAGATTTGGATCCTTAGTTTAGACTACATCATTCCAAGTTATTTAACACTACATTAAAATTTGGCCTTGTCCCCAATGATCTTTATTGTTACAGAAAGTTTTTACCTCAGTGACATTTAAGACGTAATAGCAAAAACCTATTCCTGTGAAGACATTCCTGTATAGCACCCAGCCTTTTATTTAATATTTTTTTTTAGAATTCACTATGTAGAAGGCTCTCAATAGACATAGATTGCACCTTTTTGATTTCCCAGGGCTATACTTACTCCCCCTATCTACTACTGACCATTTCAATTCCAAATCTTTATTGTTTCTATTAAGTTCCTTGACCCAATCCCCTAAAGCAGTTATATTCCTCCTTTTATTTCTAATGCTAATTCTTGTACCACCCCCCCTGCTATCGTTAACACCTTCCCTATTAGTTTCCATCTCTGGTTCCTTTTTAAAGGATGTTATGTGGTTTCTATATCTTTCCTTAATAAACGCAATCAGTGGCCCCAAGATATATCTTTTTAGTACTATCGGTCTTAATCTCGCATTTATACACTATTTCTGAAATACAAAAAACATATAATAAGTATTTAAAAATATAAAGTAATTCTAATTTTTAGAGAATTATCAAAGTAAAGTTCGTGAAGACTATCCGGCGAATTGAAAAATAGTTCAGAGGATATCAAGTTGATGGTGAAAAGGAGAAAAATAAAATCAAGATTGGAAGAGAATATGTATGAAAATAGAATAGAGCAACAATGGGGAAGAAAATAGTTTCAAAGAGAGAAAAAGAGTATAGTGACGAATAGTTCTAGACAGAATAAAAATAAGAAGGAAAAAGGTGTTAAAATTAATTAGTAAATTTTAATCGAGAACGAGCATATTAATGAAACGGTATCTGCCAGTAAATCAACAGAGAAAACTTGTAGACAGAGGAGTTTAGTTGTCAGTAGTTCGTGTTCGAAGAAAACATCGTTTTGGCATTTCATCTCGTTTTCGGAGGTGGTTGTGCAATCCCACGCTAGAAGCACAGGATCTGGCACAGTAGGGGCACCGAAAGTCCGTGGTTTGTATCACTGCTGTTAATGCTGTTAATGCTCTGATCTCTGGCCAATAAACTTCTGGTGACTAGCATCCTCAAAGGTGACAGTAGCTATGTGGATAGTGGCTCGCCAGTTACATCGATCACTAACCAACGGATTTCAAGGACGGAACGTAGAGCATGCATGTGGAATTTCTACAATATGTTATACGTTTACATCATCGAAGTCTCATATTCATAGTATCGAGAGTGGAGGACACTACATTGTATACTTTCAGTTTTTAACATAAACGTATGTTGTGCTGACTGATCACTTCTTCCCGGTGCTCATAATAGTGGCATCATTATGGCTGGTGGAATGATTTGTAAAACCTAATGGGGGATATATTGGTTGATGGATTCTGGGAGATTATCATTTAACAGTATATCAGATGGGATTAGCTCTTAAGTATTTTCTGTAGAGTTTCTACTCAAAAAAGGAGGAGAGTAAAAAGTATGATTCGTCTCATTATTAGGGCTAGATTGGGGTAATTACGCCACTGTACATACACTCATTTGTAAGGGAACATTACTGGGAGGCTTGACAAGTACAATTCAAGGCGTAAGTTAATTGCAGGTTATCGCATTGGTTATTCTTTATTTTTAAAAGTTAATTATAATTTGCGCTGTATTAGGCATGATATAAACAGAAATTTAAGAAGTATTGTTTATTCAATAAAGTATTATATATATGGTTGTATTTAAAACGGTGTTTTAAGAGTTTAATAAATTTTGTCGGGATGTTAGTTTTTACGTTGTAGGTATTAAACCATAAAATACTAATAATAAATTTATTAGATGGATTAGTCTCTTTATTATTGTTTATATTAGTGAGTGGTTTATGGTTTAAGTCATTATTGTCATCATTATTTATACCAATAAGTCGATTATTTGGTTATGCTTTTAAATACCATATTATGGATGATTATACCAACATGATTTGGGGCTGAGGTATTATAGCTAAGAACAGATAAATAGTGAGTGCGAATGTTTGCGGAGCATAGCTTTCATCATTTTTTACTGAGAATGTACACTTATGTGTGGAAAAATATAAAAACAATTGTTTTATAGTGTTCAGATGGATTATTACGAATATCAATTTCCAAAACAAAATGAAGTTCAATATAATATATAACTGAATTTGTGTAATAGTTCTTTAGCTCTGAATTTGACATCACACTACTATATCATAAAAGTCTGATCAGTTATTTATTTATTTATATGCATGGTTTGGGCAATCGATGCCATACTCGTGTGACCATGTCCTATTTGTGTAGATAGGCCAAGAGCCTCTTTGTGGAGGATGCTTTTGAAATAGTCTCTCATTCCTATTCTAATGTGTGTTCTCCTTCCTTCTCTGCTTGGTATTTGCTTTGTGCTAATCATATCTATTTGTCTGTATTTGCCTGTATTGCTTATTAGATGATCTCATTCTGAGCCCAACGATATATATTTGTATTTAATTAAGTAATTAGTGCCCAACTGTTTAATGCGTTGATTCGTCAATAAATAAGTGATAAAACTCTAGAAATCTCGTTTATAAGAAGGGTGGCATATACTGTTGCGCTCAGACGGAGTTCAGATTCATTGCTGACTCATCAGTGTATAGTCTAATAAGATAATTCTTACTTGAATAAAGCAATATTTACATATTAAGCATTGCAATAATTTATGCCGATAGTCATCAATTTGATTCTACATCTCACCACCCTAGGACGCAAGCGTAATGCCCTTTGGGTAAAATGACCTGGATCATTGTAAAGGAGTAACCTAAGTAATGTGTATTGCATGGATTTTGTGGTACTGAGTGATGTTACGCCCACCTGAATGGCTGATTGTAGATGAAAGTCATTCCTGCTCAAAAGTCAGAACAAGCATTTCGCCAATCTGCTGTCTTACAACAACCTATAAGTTGCTAGTAATTGATGAAACGTTCGAACATCTGACTGACGAAGACTACTTTGAAAGCTAATAAGGCGGATGTACCTAAACATCGCCGCATATTTGTGAACGGAATCATATAGGAGGACTGCAAGAAGAGTAAAAAACACTATTACTGTGGATTGGATTGACTACGGGAAAGCATTCAAGAGTATGTACCATTCCTAAACACGTGACAGTGTTCTATGAAAAATGTATGCAGGCAGAATGATTCATAAACGACATATATAAAAGGCAAAAGGAGTGTATGTGTGTGTGTGTGTGTGTGTCTTACAAAAACTTCCAACAGACGCGTCGGAACGTGACAAAATCGGTATCGTTTTAAAGCTCGGTCCAAAAATTGGCCAAAAATTAATACCTCTCTCAACCGGGCAGTTTTCTACAATGTGGGGTCGTTTTTTTTCGTCAACATTTTAGCAAGTCATCTTCTACGTCAGATTGACTACAGTTAATTCCCACGCTTTCGACTTCCGGTTTCACGATGGATGCATAAGACGTTATGTTTTTTTCACCTTCTTTTCCCCCTCCGCGTTACGGGTCCGAGCCTGCTTGCTACCACTTTTTTAACACCTCTCTCCACCTGGGTTGCCTACTGTTGTTTTGATTTCCTTCTCCACATCCCCGCTATTACCACTTTTTTAACACCTCTCTTCACCTTTGTGGTTCCTAACTATACCACCTCTCCACACCCGGGCAACGCCGGGCACCTCCGCTAATCAAACTATAAATACACATGAAACGACTGCTCTTATTATAGATGTAACCGTCTCAAATGACTATAGCATCAAGAGTCGATGGCGAAAGTGTTACAAGATATTAGGGCTTAAAACATGATTTTTAAAACAACGAACTAAACATTATACCGCTTGTGGTAGAGACAGCGACTTTAATCAAACAAAATCTTTTTAAAATACCTAAATACAATTTCTATGGCACCAAACTATAGCGAAATCCATATTGCAGCTATAAAAAGCAACAACGAAAACCTGTTAAAGAACCCTCGGATATAAATGCAATTCCTAAAGAATACAAATGTCAATTCTAAGAGTAATTTTTGGATCTCTAAGAATTAAATTACATACGGCACAATCACGTTCACCCACCAGTTCACATTAGAGCAATGAAATTAATTAAGCAACGTTGAACCTGTTCAGTAATAGATGGCTGAACTTCGAGAATACCAGGCGCTGTATGTAGGAGGATGTCGACACCTCAATGCAAGAACTGCAAAAATCTAACATATGCATCTACTCTGACATAATGGGGACGGCTTGTGAATTTCATATTCCCATACACTTCCTCCTTCGGTTTAATCCGCCCAGAGTGAATGTCGCTGCTGTACGGACTAACTAAAATAAAAAATAAAAAAAACATTCTTTTTGTCGAGCAAAATATATTGTATTTTATTTATATACTAGCAGTGCTACTCAACGTTGCTCGGGACCATATAAACTATGACAAATTAAAGTTGATTTTGAACATATCTGTTATTCTTAGGATAGAGGAATTTTTTTATGTCGATGTATCATTTGCTATTTCGAGCAAAAGAATATTTTACCTTCCTAGGATGGGTATTACACGTATGAAATAATCGTACCCGCCATAGGATAGGTAATTTACAGCACATATATGAAATAATTTCTCTTCCCACCAAGGCAACCGCAATTAAAATAAAATGAAGTCATTTTTAGAAAATGGATCATTATGATTTCCAAATTAATACATAAATACATTGTCTTGGTTAATGATTAGGCAGCTCTTACTTCGCCATAAATTTCAACATTATTGGGTTTCTTTCCTTCCTCACTATCAGCATCATAACGTTAAGAAAAATTATGTTATTTTTTGAAGATATCCCAGCGGGATTTTCGAATTGATACACAAATACATTTACACGGTTAGTAATTAGACAACCCTTGCTTCATTATAAAATTCAACATTACTGCGTTTCATATTCTTTCCCCACTACCGACAACAAACTTTTTTGGAAAAAAGACGTCATTGAAAATTCAGAAAAATATGGATGACCCCCAACAGAAACTTGCCCAGTTCACTTTCAGACAAGATATTTCTAGTGGATTGATGCTTTGTCTGGAGCCATTTCAATAAAAAAATATTTCTAGTAGGTACATGCCTTGTTTGGAGACATTTTCATGAAAAATTTCTAATGGCTTCAAGCCCTGTCTGAAGCGATTATTATAAAACATTTTCAGTGGCATGATGGGTGATTTCCATAAGACATTTCAAATGAATGAAAAAAAAATCCAATAGCTTGATACCTTGTTTGAAGCGATTTCTATAAAACATTTCAAGTGGTTTCATGCCTTGTCTGGAGCGATGACAAAAAATTCTAATGGCTTCATGTCTTGTCTCGAATGATTTGCATAAACCATTACAAGTAGCTTCATGCTTTTTTGAGCAATTTTCAGAAACAATTTATAGTGGCTTCAAGATCCATGTGGAGCGATTTCCACAAAAAAATTTCCAGTGGCTTTATGCTTTGTCTGGAGCGATTTCTATAAAACACGTCTAGTAGCTCCATGCCGTGTCTGGAGCGATTCCCATAAAACATTTCAAGCGGCTTCATGCCATGTCTGCAGCGATTCCTATAAAACATTTTAAGAGGTTCCATGCTTTGTCTGGAGCGATTTTATTATTATTTTTTTTAAATTGTCTGGATCGATTTTCATAAAAACTTTCAAATGGCGACGCTGTGCTAGGTGTATCAGAATTTGGGGGGAATTTTTGACACCCCTAACACAAAACTGAATAATATATTTTTTAAAAAATCGTAATTTCTCTTTTTAAAGTGGGTTGTTTATTTTCTTTATGGAATATACTTCCAAAATAAACTATTAAAGTTGTTTTAAAAATAATAGAAATAGTATCTTTTTTATTTTTTAAATAACAGTGTTCACAAAGTGCCGCCGCGCGTTCATGCAGCAATTTTTTTAACGTAATGAAATCGATTGAATTTTACGAGTTTAATATTTTTCAATTTTTAAAATTTAAAAATCTATCAAAATTTTTCTATTGGTTCAATTTTTACGATATTTTCAGGGTCAGTGTGAAATTTTATGACCTTTCCAATAGACTAAATATAATATTTTAGACAAACTTTTTTTAAAAATGGGGGGCATTTTGGAATGTCTATTAAAAGTTTAATAATTAATTTACTCACCAAAGTTTTATATATCACAAATTGAAGATAAAAGATCCATAAATAAATTATTCTGATTTAGAACAAACAAAAAAGAAGTGTTTTTGGAAATTTACCTGTAAAGTCCAAAGTGTAAAACCTTTTTTTTTTAAATCACGTTGATTTTTTTTAAGTGGAAGCATATGTTATGTTTAGATTGTCAAGTACATATTGGACGCTGACGACAATTTTTCTATTTCATTCAATGTAAAAAGATATTAAAAAAATTCACTCGGTAAAGAAGAATTAAAATATATTAAATCAAAATTTATGTATTTCTTTAAGAGAATAAAAAAATCGGTTGAGTGTGTTTTTTTTATAAAGGCAAAAACTTATAAGTGAATGTGTTCATTTTTTTTACCTACGGATGCACCAAAATGCTAATTTTGGTTTACAGCACGCAATAGAAAGAGATATTAATTATGTCCCTTTGAAGCCACCGGAAGATAAAGGCGAATAAAATCAGACGTTTTACTTCCTTTATTTGAACAGTTAAAAAAATCTGAGTTCGCGTTTTTTTTTTATTCTTGTTTAAAAAAATATTTTATTTAAAAAGGACATGGAATATAAGTATAAATAGGGATAAATTCTTAACAATGAACAATGGAAGTATCCATTGAATAGTAGTTTTTTATAGTGATTTTTTGGAATTTATATATATTTTTTATAATCGAAGTAAGTAAAATTTCGTTGATTTTCTTTAAATCTTTTTTAAAGAAAACCGATTTAAAAAAACAAATAGTGTATAATTTGCTATTAAAGCTGTTATTTTTTATTTAATTTGGTCTTTGCTCCTTTAATTGAAAAAAAATAGGGTTTGAATTACATTTTTTAAGTAGTTCTAAGCTTCGAAAGATAGTAAGTTGAATTATTCAAATTCACATACGCCATTTTTAATGGCGGCTTCTGATACACCTAACGCTGTGCCTTCTGCCTTAGTATATATTTCCATCTTTCATGCAATCCCAGGCGACGCCGGGCCTTCTGCTAGTATATATTTCCATCTATCATTCATGTGATCACTCATCCCCCTCTCAGTACAGGCCAATAAGTCTCCTGTGCGTCATGAGTAAGTTGCTAGAATCTGTGTTAAATATAGAAGTAATCAACCATCTCAACAAAAATAACCTTCTTAGTGACACTCAATATGGTTTCCGTTCTGCTAGATCTACAGCAGATGTGCTTACAGTTATATCGCATAGGATTAGCAAATCTCTCGACGGTGGCAATCTTTCTAGGGCAATTGCTCTTGACATATCTAAAGCCTTTGATAGGGTATGGCATAAAGGTTTACTTTATAAGATCGCTAGCTATGGTATAGCTGGAAATGTCTTCTCAATTATTAAATCGTTTCTTTCGGATAGGTTCATAAGAGTAGTAGTTGAGGGGCAAAAATCAGAAGCTCACAGTATTAATGCCGGTGTCCCTCAGGGGTCCATCCTGGGCCCAACTCTTTTCCTGATCTACATTAATGATCTTCCAAATCACATCCTTACATCATTTGTAGACATCTATGGTGACGACACTACCATTTATGGTAGCACATCTAAGACAGTAAACGACCAAGTTCTCTCCAATTCTCTCACCTCTGATCTTGAGCACGTAGTACAATGGGGAAAGGAGTGGCTGGTTACTTTTAATGCATCTAAAACCAAGCTTCTCTCTTTACATCATCAACATTCTAATCCACAATTGGCATCAATTGAAATGAATGGCTCTCGTCTTCAGGAGGCCTCAAGTTTTGACAAGCTTCTGGGCTTGACCATTACTCCTGATCTTAAATGGAACACGTACATCAAATCTGTTGCCAAGGCCGCTGGAAAAATGGTGGGATCTTTCTATCGATCCGGTAAGTATCTCACTGCTGATGCTATTCTCTATCTATATAAGAGCCAGGTACGTCCAAGGATGGAATACTGTTGCCACATCTGGGCAGGAGCTGCTAGAAAGGACTTGTCCTGCCTTGATAGTTCAAAATAGACTTCGTTGCCTCGTAGGAGATGTCCTTTTCTCCTCCTTGCAACCTCTATCTCACAGAAGAGATGTTGCGAGTTTGTCTCTGATGTATGGTTATTTTCATGGAAAGTGTTCGACTGAGCTTCAATCTATGGTCCCCCCTCGCCAAACTTTCACAAGAAACACTCGTCTAGCTGTAAACACTATCAATAATTCCCCCCACTCTTTATCTGTGCCTAAACCTAAACGTAGATTCCATGAACAAAGCTTCTTTCTTAGAACTGCACGACTGTGGAATTGTCTTCCGTTTTCCTGCTTTCCGGCTGACTACAATATGGTTGTGTTCAAGTCTAACGTAAATAAGTTCTTGATGATCCGTTCCATATAAGTTATCAAATTTACCAAATTTTCATTACTAATGATTACTATATTGTCCAATTTCTATTGTACACTCTTTAACCCTTATCCTTGAGTGGCCTCTGGGCCTTGATAATGTGGTGATGCCTATGTAAAAGAAAAAAAAAAAAAAAAAAAAAATCTCATTCAATCCCCGGTGACGCTGGGCTTTCTGCTAGTATATATTTCCATCAATCTTATTTAATATATTAGATGACGTTATTATTTCAGCATATAAGTACAGAATAATTTACAAAAATACCTTCCTTTCTCCATATTAAGACTGGCTTTCTAAAGAATAATGTTATTATTTCAGCATGGTCTGTATCTCGCATGCCATTTTTTTTTTCATTTATTAAATTCTTAGGTTTAAGTACAGAATAGTAAAAACATATGCTCCCCATATTAAGAATGTCTTTCTAAATAATAAGGTTATTATTTCAGCACGATCCGTATCCCATATGACATTTTTTCATTAATTAAATTCTTAGGAGAAAGGAGATTAATTAAAAAAATACTCTCCCCATATAAGAATGGCTTTCTTATTTATGGCGTTATTATTTCAGCACAATCCTTATTACGTATGTCATTTTTTTATTTATTAAATTGTAAGGTGAAAGTACAGAATAGTTTTAAAAAAAACATATGCTCCCCATAATAAGAATGGTTATCTAAATAATAACCTAATTATTTCAGCACGGTCCGTTATCCATATGTCAGTTTTTTTTTATTTATTAAATTGTAAGATGAAAGTACAGAGTAGTTAAAAACACACGCCTCCCATATTAAGAATGGTTTTCTAAATAATAACGTTATTATTTCAGTACTGTCTGTATCCCGTATGTCATTTTTTTTCATTTATTAAATTCTTAAAAGAAAGTACAGATTAGTTAAAAACATATGCTCCCCATATCAGGAATGGCTTTCTAAATAATAATCCGTATTACGTATGTAATTTTTTTTATTTATTAAATTGTTAGGTGAAAGTACATAATAGTTAAAAGCATAGGCTCCCCATATTAAGAATGGCTATCTAAAGAATAACCGTATTATTTCAGCACGATCCATAATCCATAGGTCAGTTTTTTTTTATTTATTAAATTGTAAAAATAGTTAAAAACACACGTTTCCCATATTAAGAATGGCTTTCCAAATAATAGCGTTATTATTTCAACACGGACCGTAATCTGTATGCCAGTTTTTTATTTATTAAATTGTTAGGTGAAAGTATAGAATTGCTAAAAACATACGCTCCCCATATTAAGAATGGCTTCTAAATAATAATGTTAATATTTCACCACGCTCCGTATTTCGAGTGCCAGTTTTTTATGTATTAAATTGTTAGGTGAAAGCATAGAATAGTTAAAAACATACTCTCTCCTCCCCATATTAAAATGGCTTTCTAAATAATGTCATTATTTCAGCATGGTTCGTATTCCGTATGTCAGTTTTTATTTATTAAATGGTAAGGTGAAAGTACAGAATAGTTTAAACATATGCTCCCCATATTAAGAATGGCTTTCTAAATAATAGTGTTATTATTTCAGAGCGGCCCGTATTACGCATGTCAGTTTTTTTATTTATTAAATTCTTAGGTAAACGTACAGAATAGTTACAAAACACATGCTTCCCATATTAAGAATGGGTTTCGTAATAATAGCATTATGATTTCAGCACGGTCCGTATTCTGTATGAAATTAGATTGAAAAACTGATACTTAATGTTGACTAATACTAAAGAAAAATAGAGATAATTCATGTGAGAAATCTGCTTGGCTTTTTCTCAGCAGTCCAGAGACCCCCCCCCCCATTTGTTTTTTAAGGGGGAGATAATGCTTGGTACAAAACTACTTGGTTACTTGGCTAAGATCAAAGTATGGTATCTGTTCTGATGTGCGCTTCACTTTTTTTTCTGTTGGTGGAGAAGTTCTTCATGACTGAGACAATTATTTTGAATTGTTAGGAGAAAATAAAGAATAGTAAAAACATATACCCTACCTTTCCCATATTAAGAATGGCTTTTTAAACAACATTATTATTTCAGCACGGTTCGTATTCCGTATGTCTGTTTCTTATTTAATAAATTGTTAGGTGAAAGTACAGAATAGTTCAAAAAATAGCTTCCCCTCCCCATACTAAGAATGGCTTCCTAAATAATGTTATTATTTCAGCACAGTCCGTATTTCGTATCTTATTTTCCACCCCCTCCGCCTTAAAAATATATTTGAAATAAAGTAAATATGACATCTTAAAAAGAAGATATATAGGTTTTTACAAATTCAAAGCTGCGAGTAAAGTTTACGTATTATTTCATTTTTTTAATACATAGACATAAAAAATGAGTTGTCATCAGCTAGAATTAAAGTCCAAATATCTAGCGTTCCAGTTTAATATTGTTTTCTGTATTAAGTGTGCGCATGCGCGTAAACGCA